>NC_081558.1:81050818-81092421 GCF_022355385.1 Mustela nigripes | reverse complement strand
GTATATCCACCCACATACATACATGTGGATATGGATATACATAAATTATGTTTATGTATATGTGTGTCTGTGCATGTACAAAGAACTCTTAAACCTCAACAATAAGAACTCAAACAACCTGATTTTTAAAAATGGGCGAAAGGCCTTAAAAGACATCTCAGCAAAGAAGATACAGAGATGACAAACATATGAAAAGAAGCTGTATGTCATACATCATCAGGAAAATGCAAATTAAAGCAACAATGGAGCCTCTCTATGTACCTATTAGAATGGCCAGAATCCAGAACACTGACAATTCCAAATGCTGGTGAGGATGTAGAACAACAGGGATTCTCATACATTGCTGGTGGGAATACAAACTGATACAGCCACTTTGGAAGATAGTTTGATTTTTTTTTTTACAAAACTAGATATACCTTTGCCATTTGATCCAGCAATCAGCTACCCAAAGGAGTTGAAAACTTATGTCAATGAAAAAGATCTATAAATCGATATTTATGGCAGCTCTATTCAAAACTGCCCCAACTTGACACAACCAAGATATCTTTTAGCAGATAAATAAGTGGACTATGATATATCCAGAAAATAGAGTATTAGTTAGTGCTAAAAAGAAATGAGCTATGAAGCCATGAAAACACATAGAGGAACCTTCAATGCATATCACTAAGTGAAAGAATCCAACCTGAGGAAGCCACATACTATATGATTCCAACTATACGACATCCTAGAAAGAGTCGCTACTATGGAAAAAGGAAAAATATCAGTGGTTACCAGGAGTTGAATGGGGAGTGAAGGGACAACTAGACAGAGCGCAGAGGATTTGGGGGGGCACTGAAAATACTCTGTATAATACCATAATGATGAATACATGTCATTATACATTTGTCCAAACCCACAGAATGTACACAACTAAGAGTGAACCATAAAGTAAAATAAGGACTTTGGTGATCATGATGTATCACTGTAAGTTCACTGATGATAGCCAATGTACCACTTTGTTAGGGGATGTTGATAATATGGGGGAGAATGCATGTGTGGGGGCAGGAAGTACATGGAAAATCTCCATACCTTCACCTCAATTTTGTTTTAAACTTACACTTGATCTAAAAAATAAAGTCTTTTTTAAAAATACTATGAAGACTGAGTAAGAAACCATGAAAGATAAGGACAAGTTTTATTTTAATTCACTTAATGTCACTTTTCTCCTGCTATTTGAACAGGAGACCTGACCTGTTTTTTTCATTTTGCGCTGACCCCAGATATCATATGCAGCCAGAACTGTTTGTTGATATGCATTTTGCAAATATTTTCTGCCAATCTGTAGTACGCCTTTTCATTCTCTTAACACGGTCTTTTGCAGGGCAAAGACTTGAAGTTTTGACAAAATGGAATTTACCAGTTTATTCTTTAATGGACTCTGTTTCTGATGACATGTTTTAAAACACTTATCTTGACCCAGTTCATAGAGATGTTGCATAATTTCTACTAAACATTTTAGAGTTTTACATTTTGCATTTAGAGATCTATGATCCAAATATTATTAAAAATTTAATGCTTTTAATCTATATTATTTCATTTTTTAAAATATTTTATTCATTTATTTGAGAGAGTGAGAGAGAGCAGGGTGGGGGGCTGTGGGAGAGGGATAAGCAGATGTTACACTGAGCATGGAGTGCTACCTGGGGTCTTGATCTCAGAACCCTGAGATCATGACCTCAGCCAAAACCAAGAGTTAGATGTTCATCCACCTGAGCCACCAGTTGCCCCTAATCTATATTATTTATTCTCAAGAGTCTCTCCCCTCTCTTTCTGGGACTAGACTTCCACCATTAGAACTTTTCTTAGTGAACTATATATCTCCATCTTGTTTTCTCTGCATTTTTGCAATTTTGTTTTGTACCAGTGCTTTATTACAGATGTTTCTACTGAGTTGTATGGCAATTAAAAAAAACAAAAACAAAACCTCTCTTCAGCTTTGACCAAATGTCTGGTGACTCCATCTATTGAGCTCTTAAATATTATGTATTTCAGTTAGAGAATTTGAGTTTGACTTGGTTTTATAGATCCCAGTCCTTTGGCAAAATTCCACAATGTATCATTTATTTTTGTCAATATATTGACTTCAGTTATATTTGATCCCTCCAGGAGCCTCAGACGAAAGGAGGGTGTTTACCCCAAGCTTCCCTCCAGACCATGAATTCCCATGTTCGTGTCCCAGCTCTCTGGCCAGAAGCACTCCTTAGAATTTCAGCCTCTATACCTTCATTCTGTTCTGTTTCTGGAACTCATGACTCCCCACAGTTCAGGATTAGAAACAGGTCTTGATGAATAAAAGCTGCTTAAAATACCTCTCTCTCCTGTTTTTTTAATTTTTTCTTCACAACCTTGCCTCCAGAGATCTGTATTTCTTTACTGTATTCAAATTTCAAATAGACTTCTGTTGTAATTTTATGTTGCCTTCACAGTTGTGCTTAAAGGGAAGATTGGCTTGATACAAACTACTCTGTCATAGTCAAGAAATGATATCTACTTCTATATTTTACCCTATATATTTACGTGGTGCTATCCAACAAGTATGTACTCGTGAAGTACTTATATATCATTTGTAAAGGAAAGTAAAATGTTTTAATAATCCAGATTAAAATGCTAGGGAAGAGACACAGAAATTGTGCACAGAATCCCAAAGAAAATTTTTAAGCAAAGACACACAAAAGAGAACCACAATGAATGAAGATCTCCTAATCTCTGGATTTGACAAGCTCACCTAGTAAATTTAAAAAGTAAGATTAAGTTTAAAGATAAGAAAGAGAATTTTACTGATTTCACGTTTAGAAGCAAGAGGACAACAGGACTTCCAATTTACAATGCCAAGGCAACCACTGGTATTTGCAGTGAGGACATATCAAGCTTGATTTGTGAAAGGACATTCAGTGAGAGATAGTTTTAGGATAATTAATGATCTGGTACTAAGCATATTGTGAGACAGATTTCTAAGTCTTTTATACATAGGAGATAATTGATGAGTCCTTGTTTTGTAAATAAGCCTTCAGAGAAGAGATATGGAAAATGAGAAAGGAGTTAGTTTTGTTGTTTTATTGAATTGCAAGTGCTTTTAAAGCAAGAGAATTTTTTTAAAAAGTTTCAACAAAAGCATTGCTTTGTCTTGGCAAGCTTAAAGTCTCCTTTTAGACTTTTTATATTGCTTTTCTCCTTATATTTCATGCTAACACAAAAGTAAAACAAATAACCACATACTTATATTACTATTGTTAAAATATATACATGTCAGACAAGCCTGGTAATAAAGTACACATTTAATATAAAAGCAAACAATTCAACAAATAACCTTTCCTCAGTCTCCATTTATGAGAATGTAATCCGTCATTAACTTCCTTTTCTCAAGTTAGATTTTTCTATTTTAAATAGAAAATGGTGGTTCCTAAATTCCCTGCATTGTCTTATGCTTCTTATTAATTGAAGGAAGAATAGAAATTTCCTTGTCAGTATACATTTCAATAAATCTATCTTCTTTAACATCTGTAAAAATATAAATTTACACCATCTACTGCTCTTCAACACATCTCGTGATTATTGATCATCACACGTACCACTCCTCATTGACTAGATCTCACATGTCTTTGCTTCTCTCCAATTTCTGAAAATCCTAGAATTTCTTCATTCTGAGACTTGAAAAAAAAAAAAAACAAAAAAGCAAAAAACCAAAACTAACTAAACACATAAAAAATCACAGTCTCACAATCCCATCTCCACATTCTTTTTGTCATTTTATGGTCGAACGTGCTTTTCCTTTGCTTTTCTATCCCTTTGTTTCACCAAGCTGTAATTGTCTGCCCAGTGTAGATCACATTTTACATCTCAGATCAGGGAAATGTGTGGAAAGAAATGCACAAGTTATAAATAACACAATTTGGATGTTTTATTCAATGCCTTAAATAGGCAGCATCATTAACAACAATGATTGACAATAGGCTGAATGCAAGAGTTATCCAAAAAGGGAGTGTTTGTCCCTGAAAAATAATAAGATGCTAGGCCATGGAAATATTCAAAGTTTAAAGTTTCACTTGGCAGGTTCTGTTAGTCAAGGAATTAGACTTGCTGACTTCAGATTTGGCATTATTATAAAAGTGCATAATGTACACTGAAGAAGAGAAAAAAGAAGGGAACAAAGCAGATGCACATTCTGACTGCTGGAGAGAAGCTATACTCATCCAAGAAGACATGTCTTATTGTTATTCTCATTGTTCAGATGGGAACACTAAGCCAAAAACTGTAAGTAAATTTCCTAAAGTAAAAAATTAAAAAAAAAAAAAAAAAAAGCTTTTTAAAGTCAGAGTTTTGACTTAAATGAGATTTGGCTAATTGTAAGGCCAAAAATTGAAGAGAATTAATATATAGTTAACCAAAGATATGCATATATGTGATATACAGGCAGAATTTATAGATTATACTTTAAATAGGAAAAAGGATAAAATGTGGAGTTTTATGGAAACTGAAATAAGAACAAAAGCTAATAATACTTAACACTATGGATATTTATCATATGCTAGAAATTCTTTTAAAAGACTCTACCTGCCCCGATGCATTTAATCATCAAAGAAACCCCATAGAGTACGTACTAGTATTTTTCTGATTTTATATGTAAAGACTGTATAGAAAGAGGTCACAGAAAGTTCCAACCGGATCACATAATTAGAATATGTTACAATGAGGGGACGCCTGAGTGGCTCAGTCTGTTAAGCATCTGCCTTCAGCTCAGGTCATGATCCCAGGGTGCTGGGATCAAGTCCACTACTGGGCTCCCTGATTAGTGGGGAGTCTGCTTCTCCCTCTACCCCAGCCCCTGCTCATGTTCTCTCCCTCTCTCTCAAATAAATAAAATCTTTAAAAAAAAAGAGAGAGAACGGGGAACTCCTGAATCCATGCCCTGATCATTATACCACACAGCCCTAAGAGAATTTACATTGATAAGTTTGATTAGGAAATTAAGGGGAAAAGGTCATTTTTTATTCAGCTTTAATCTTGACAATATGATAGAGTCAACTAAGATGTTTATATAAACATTTTGCTTCATTCTCATTCCAACTCTTGAAATTTAGCTAATATCCAAATACCATTTTATACTCTTCTAGCCATAAAAGGTTTTCACTCATATATAAAAAAGGAATATGTATGAGTGGTCATCCTGATAAAAGAAATAGAAAATGAGGGGCACCTGGGTGGCACAGTTGTTTGTGTCTACCTTCAATTCAGGTCCTAGAATCCTGGAATCCAGCCTTTCTTCTGGCTCCCTGCTCAGGAGGCAGCCAGTTTCTACTCTCTCTGCTGCTTCCTCTGCTTGTACTCTCTCTCTCTCTCTCATATAAAGAAATAAATCTTTAAAAAAATGAAATATAAAATCATTTTAATTCTATAATTTTGACAACAGAATTATTTTTACAGTTTTCCTTTGAACTTAAGTATAAAGAAAATCAGTTACTCAGTTACTACATAGAAAAAAACAAAAAGTGGGTTAGATGAATTGAGATATAAGATGAGTCTTCAAAGGGGCGCCTGGATGGCTCAGTCCATTAAGCATTACACTCTTGGTTTCAGCTCAGGTCCTAGTCTCAGGGTCACTTGTTCAAGCCCTCATTAGATACCCCACACCTGCAGGTCAGGCTCAGCAAGCAGCATGCAGTCAGCTTGAGGTTCTCACTCTCCCTCTCCTTCTGTCCCTTACCTACCTCCTTATGATTGGCCTCTTAGAATAATAAAGTAAAATAAATCTTCACAAAATTTATTTTAATATTCTCTTGGGCATTTTTATACCAAAAGTCTTTCTTCCCGATTTGAGACCAGGAAGCTGGGGACTGATCTAGCAAACTTCAGTCAGATTATTTACTTTCTAAGTTTTTTTTTCTTTTTTGTTTTTTTAAATCTACACAATAAGAGTGAACTACAGATACTTTACTGGTGTGATGGAAGGATTAACTCAATTAAAATGCAGCCCATAAGAAAGCTGATGGCAGAGCCTACCTAAACCTGACTGAAAGCATTTTTCCTGGATTCTGCTAGTGATCTGATAAAGATCTTTGGAAAAAGTTGGTAGCATCTCTTCTGGGGAAGAGTTCAGATTCAGCCATGTCTCCTTCATCTCAGAAGCAAGTGGAAGGACTTTTCAAAGAAATGGTAGCATAACCTCCTGATGCCACCCAGGAAGGTGTGTCTGGGTTAGGTAAGAAATAACAAAGGCTTTAGTTCCTTGAAACTGCTTATTGTGCATGACAGCTTTCTGATAGGTGTTACCAGTCACCAGATGAGTAATGGTCAGCAGTTTCCAAAATTTACAATCTGGCAAAACCAAGGAGATAGCAGAGTTGAATCACAGTTCTTAAAGCTGAAAAGGCCTCCTAGAGAATCATGTGATGGCCTCGAAATGAGATCCTGGGGAATCTTTGTTGCCAGTTTTGTAATGTTTGTTGCCAGTTTATAGTTCCACTTATAGATTCCAAGGTGATTCCCCACTTTATGAGACTATAAATGTTAAGTGTCTCAGTCTTTGATATGGCCACCTGGAGTCATTGACAATGGTCTTATAATGGAGAAGCAGAGGCCATTAAAGCATCCTGCTTCTCAGATCCATTCAGTCAGCACATAATATTTAGGTAAGGCACGATATGAACAAAACACTCTTATCTATATCTTGGGATAGTTACAAGAAGAGCAGATATGACATATTCCCTTGAAAAGTTTAGAGTTACAAAACAGAAACTTCCCATAGACATGTCACAAATACTCCCATTCCTGTTTAGTCTTATAAATACAAATGGAATAAACTGTTAAAATAAACTTACTGGTGGAGCCTGGTTAAAGAGACTGACAAGCACAGCAAGAACTGACTCAACTGTAGAGTAGTACACCAACACTTCAAAGGCATTCATATTTAGTAAAATTATTGTGTGTATTTCATTATTAATGCTTTTAAATTCCTCTATCCCACATCTGGTTTATGTTATTCATATTAGTATATTTTTATAATAAAGTTTGTTTGAGGAGGAAAAATATAAACATGAGCTATAAGGAAACCATGTTTTCTTTCTGTGCACTAACAACTCTTTTTTCCCCCAAGATTATTCATCAGAAGTATCCTTTTTTTTAAAAAAAATATATTTATTTATTTGACAGAGAGAGGGATCACAAGTAGGCAGAGAGGCAGGCAGAGAGCGGGGGAAAGCAGGCTCCCCGCTGGGCAGGGAGTCTGACGCAGGGCTCGATCCCAGGACCCTGAGATCATGACCTGAGCTGAAGGCAGAGGCTTAACCCACTGAGCCACCCAGGTGCCCCATCAGAAGTATTCTTGCAATAATTTTATTCCTTTACATTTATTTTTGGAAACTCCACCAAGATATCAAGTTACTGGTACCCTGCCACAATGATTTATTTGTTTGTTATTATTCATTAAAGTTTTTAGAGAGAGAGTGCAAGTGGAGCAAAGTGTAGAGGAAGAAGGAGAGAGAATCTCAGGCAGGCTCTATGCTCAGTGTGGAGCCCAATGCGGCGCTTGATCTCACAACCCTGAGATCATGACCTGACCCGATACCTGACTGAGTCAGATACCTGACTGGGGTGCCACTTGCACCCCAATACCTTTTTTTTTTTTTTTTGAGTGAGAGAGACAGACTACCACCATGATTTGTGTGGCCTTTACTTGTGATTTAGTCTTTAATAGAACAATCATTTCTTCCTCTTTTTTGTCTTTCACTTAACCAAGCAACAGTACAGACCCACACATAAAAGTCAACTAAGGGTCAATATGGACATAATGAGGCAATTATATATTCAGCCTTACCACTGAGAGGGTACAGGCATAAATACTCACTTTGGAAAACCAACCGTTTACCATAGCAATGGGACATACATAATTTCTGATCTTAATTTCTAGATACCTTAAGCACTTCTCTATCCAAAATTATACTAATTTTTATTTAATTTAAAGTATCATATTCTTTCTGGATCATATTTCTCTAAGTACCAAGATGTTTTGAGAGAGAGAAATCTATAGAAAACTAAAGAGGTAGTTTCAAATTATTTGTATCAGCTAAAACTTGGGAAAAGATCTTGTGGAAGTGAAGGAACGAGTCCCAGAGTCGTCATTGCTTGCTGTGCTTAACACTAACTGAGACCTGCATTAATAATCAATATGATGTAGCTCCAAATGTTAAATACATGTCATTCTTTTACATTGATTAATATCTTCAGTCGCTAATGTTGTAAAAGGGACAAATCTTTTCTACTTCAGAAAGCATAAAAATATAATAAAATCTGTGTAACAGTCCTCTACTTTTATCTCTGAAGAAACAGAGGCATCTGCAAGTCAACTGGAAATTAATAAAGTCTAATTATACTTAATGTTAATGAGCATAAGCGGTTAGTCAGTTAAGATATATATACTGATCACTCAAAGAACTCATAAAGCTGAAAAAAAGAAAATGTGTATATGCTAAAATACCATAACAAATCAGAGATAATTTAGTTTAAGAAAAAATATTCTTCTTGATCTCAAAAAGCCTACAACCCATTAGAATGAAACAGATATGGGTAAACATAAAATCAATATAAATAATGTGTCTGACATATTTTTATTATGCATATTTTTTTAGACATTAACTTTTGTCAATACAGAAAAGCCTATTAAGAGGTAGTTTAATTTTCCCCTCTCTTCCTTTCCCCCTCCCAAACCATCTTCCTTGGCCCAAGTCATACTTCATGCTCTACCCATAAAGAACAAAAACTTTTTCCCTCATACTCTGGAACTATGGCCTTGAAAGCATACCAATGTGCCCAGGGCCAAGGGGAAGCTGCCCCAAGATGGGCCAATTTGGCATGAATATTATTTTGAATTAAAAGTAATCAAAACCCAGCAGATACACTAACAGCTCTCCTCCTGGTCCTCAAGAGACTACATTTACATTGGAAAGGAGAGCTTTTGCCAGGAAAAGAATAATTAATAGAGACTTCCCTTTACCTATGAAACTTAAGTGGAAAATAGAACAACCTTTATTTTTTAAAACATCTCCTTTCACCTTCCTGCTAATGAATATCCTCCCCTTCCTATCCTCAGACCTACCCCACTCCTTAGCTCATATAAGCTTAATATAAGCTCACTGTCTTTGGAATCTGATGTGTGTGTGTGAATTCCCTGTACATATGTTATTAAGTTTGACTTTCTCCTGTTAATCTGTCTCATGTGGATTTCATTCTAAGTCCAGCTAGAAGGACTTTGAAGGGCAGAGGAAGGTTTTTCTCCCTAGCAACACAAAGGCAATGCACTGAATTATAAATTTACTAAATATCAATTTCATCAAATGAACAATTCAGTAAAATTATAAAGCTCACTCAATTATAAAGCTCATAAACATAATATACTCATTTTGATACCTATTGAATGTATTAGTATTAAAAGAATGATATTCCTTAAAATGAGTTTTGATAATAGACAAGTTTGCCAAATTGATTCTTTGGTGAATTGACTTTTTGATAAGTCCTTTGATAAGGACTTAGATCCTCTCTGTATGGGTTTCCCCAACTTTCTCCACCTGACTAATTTCTATATATCATTTAATGGGTAGCTTGTGTCTCACTCTTTTCCCAGGAAATCATTTGAGTCTTCCAAAACTCCTCACATGGGTACACTGTGTACACGCCAGTAAAGAAATGATTTCATAAAAAGTGTTTCCAGAGTTGTCAACCCCAGAAGATTATACATTCCTTAAAAGAAATGACTGTATCTTACTCATTGTTATAACTTGAGCACATACCAGATGTTCATTAAGCATTTGGTGAATGAATCAATATTCTTCAATGTTCACAATGATTGGAAAACCAAATGAAAATATTTTTAAAAATATTTTGTTTATTTATTTGAGAAAGAGAGAGCACAAGCAGGGGGTGGGGGGCAGAGGGAGAGGGAGAAGCAGACTCCCCACTGAGCAGGAGCCCAATGTGGGACTCGATCCCAGGACCCTGAGATCATGACCTGAGCTGAAGGTAAATGCTTAACTGACTGAGACACCCAGGTGTCTTCAGTGTGTAATGTCGTAGCCACTCATCTCACCCTAGTGTCCCAACCCTTTAGATAATCTGGTTCCCTAGGCTTTCTGGCAGTCAGTGGATCACGTAACTTCACCCCAGAGATGGCAGCTCATCATGTCACAAATGGGCAGCTGGCTCAAACAAGGACAATCTGATTCTCTCATGTTAGCATTTGGAATCTAGATTCAGAGAGCAGACTTAGCGTTTCATTTGGTGGTTGAACTAGAAGGAGCAACTGTGTATATTTTTCCTGTATATGATACCAAGAAATCAAATCTATAGAGAAAGGAGAATGCTGCTTCGAGGCAGAACGCAGCGGCAGGAAAGATCACAAGAAAGGGCAGGAAAACAAACAGGAATGGAAGACAGTGGTGTAGAGAGAGGGAGTGTCAGCAAAAAGTGTTCCAGTGGTTCCTGAGTGTCATGTATTTCTTGGGCCCACTTTTATAGGGACATGACTGAATTTCTTGTACTAGAGTTTATAAGATCACACTATATATTTCCAACAAATTCCTTCATCTCCTGTTTCCTTTCTGAATCTAGTTGGACTGTTTTTAATTCAACCAAACAAGTCCTGGCTTTGGTATCGCACACCCAAGCAGTGTTCCATTCATAATTCTCCAATTTTCTCTGCCCTGAAAATAATCTTTTAGATATAAGGTGCATAAGTGGCAATTCTCAAAGATACTATGGCAATAGAAGTATTTTAGCAGCAGTACAATAGGTAGCTTCCCCTACAAAAAATTGTATTTTCAATTGTGAATACAAAAAAGACCTGACAATCTCTTGTTCAGTTATTCCCAGTGGACTGCAAAACACAAAGGAAGAAGATGACAAGATGGGTAGAAGACAATGAACCATCAAATACAGCATCATGCTGCCTGCTCACCACAGCTCAGTCTTCACTCTAACCATCTATCAATTCCTGCTCCACAAAAAGACAAAAACAACAAAACTATGCTTCTATCTTTTCACGCCATCTTGCTACATTTCTATATTCATCTGTCTTCCTGTAATGATTTTTAAATCAGGAAGATTGAAGGAAAAAAAAAAGAAATTGATTAGTCTAGATCAAGTGGCTCTGATCCACCTGTTATAAGGTAATAAACTATTGACCTTTGGAAACACATTAGTGATGTTTCACTTAAGAGAGTCTCTTTTCTTGGAACCAGTAAGTCTCTAAAATGTCAGGCTTTATTCCCACATCATTAAGCAAATCAGCCTTAATATGCTTCTCTTTCAAGTGACTATTTTAAATAAGTCGAAAAGGCCATTTCTAATGTCAATATAAAGATGATTTTGGTGAGAGAATGTGAAGGCAAATGAAAGCACATCTTAGGGTTAAGTACTGTATAATGCTTGTTTTCTTTTTATAATTAGAAAAATAAAATTAGGGCAAAGCTAAAAGTATAGCTATAGTTAGTATAGAATTATCTAAACTAAAAGCATTCACTTGTTCTCTTATTTATAGCCTTTCTGAGAAGAAATCACTAAGCAATACTTAATTGTAAGATACTGGGCTAAGATGCACATCCAAATTAATTGCATTAACTAAAGTGAAAATAACAAAATGTGTTAATTTGGAACCAATGAAAGACTATTTAAACGTAATGATTAGAGTGCACTTTTTTGGAGGTAGTAAGATGCTAACTAAAATCTTTTTTAGCTTCTGATAAACAGGTTAATTTGTGGAAGTTAATAAATCACATTCTTTTCAGAAAGTTCTCTTCACATGGAAAGGACATTTCTGAAGGAATAGACATAATTACAGAAAACTAGTCAGGTAACATAATAATTGGTAGATTAGAATAATATCACAGTTTAGCTTGGTAATGTGAGACAGGAGTTGAAAAATATTTTCCAGGGGTGCCTTTATGCCTCAGTCAATTAAGAGTCTGACTCGGTTTTGGCTCAGGTCAGGATCTCAGGGTCATGAGATTGTGCTGGGCATGGAGCCTGCCTCAGATTCTCTGTCCCTCTCCCTCTGCCAGAGCCTCCCTGCCCCACCTCCTGACTCTCTCTCTACAAAATAAAAAGAAAAGAAAAATATTTTCCATAAAAGGCTAAATAGTAAGTATTTTAGGCTTTGTGGGCCACATACATTTTCTGTTTTATATTCTTCTCTCCCTTGTTTCTATTTATTTATTGTATTTATAAGCTTTAAAAAATGTCAAAAACCATGCTTAGCTCATTAGCAGTAAAACAAAAACAAAAACTAAGACAAAAAACAAGCCGCAGAATGAATTTACCGGAGGGGGTTTTGTTACTATAAAACAAATGGGGATTTAGTTGTCACGTAACCAGATACGATTTTCCTCAGGAAATAGAATACTTCCTATGTGTATCTCACATTCACATTGGCTCCTAATTTTAAAAATGTTAGTTTATGGTTGATCACCAACAAAGCTCTGGACAGGCACTATAGATATCATGATAATTCAGTCTTAGATACAGTATGTAAAATTAGTATGACAAATTTATTTTACTATACCCACTGGACTATAACAGAAAATAGTGATGGATGTCATAAGGAACCCTCAGGTGATTGATGCTGGACACATATTGTTCATTAGGTCACTAAAACTCCAAAAAGTTTCAGAGGACAAATTTTCCGTGGAGCAGATCCTGGTACTTATCAAGAAATGCAGTCTCACAGGCACGCCAGAGATGAGATTAACATTAAGTAAAATCACAAGAGACTGATTAAAGTCCCAAATGTTAAATGTTTCTATCTGTGTGGCCTGTGTGTTCTCCTATTCTCAGGCAGTTTATATAATAAGCCAATTTAAGAAGAAAAGTTTGCTTGTTTATAATGGAATTAGAGGAACTAGTTTGTTGAGTCAGATTTTTCAATTATTAAGAACAAATCCATCAAACAAGTAAAAACTAGACAGTTTTGTGAGTCAGAGTAACTTACTTCTGGACAGAGCTAAGGATTGTTGCCAGTTCTGCTCCTATGATGTTGGGATGTTCTGTATTCCAAGCAAAATTATTCCTTCTAAATGATGCCTTTTTCTCCCTTTATCCTCTCTGACTCAGTTACCTCTTCCAGTCCTTAAAGTTTAGATAATTTCCTCTAAAACAGATTACATATTTAAGCAGAATCTGACTTTAAAGAGTCACTCATTCTTGTTGTCAAAATAGTTTTTCTTATATTAAAGAACATATTTTTATTTACCAAATTTCATGATTTGATAAAAATTTTAATAAAAAATTCGATAGTTTAATAAATATAAATATTCCACATATAATGTACATTGGAGATTTTTATGGCTGTCTTGTTCACAAAACTGCCTTCAGAATAACTGGCTATGGAAATCCAAGAGAGGGAAGTCCCCTTTCATTTTAAGTCATGGAAAAGATACAAGACATTTCTTGATGGCAATGGTACTGGATCTAGGCCTTTAAAGATAAGCAACACTGTTTTGAGACCTAGAAGTGAAGAAGTAGGGCTTTTAAATCAAGGAAAACTGAAACATTCACCCACATGTGAAAACAGAAAGTAAATACATGGAGATTAAACAATTTCTCGTTTTGGTTTACAACAAGTTCATAAAAGGGATGAATGGGCAGTATGAGTTGGGAAAGCAGATTGGGAAGTATCAGAGAAAAAACTGACTGTCAGCAGTAAACACTACTCGTAGTTTACCAACCCTTCTTCTTCCTTTAAAGGAACAGGTGGATGACACTGCCCAGTCACCTTTGCAGTTAGATGTGGCCTTGTAACTAAGATTTAGTAAACTCTAGGTCCGGCCCATAAAAGCCTCCTATGCCTGATTCTTTGATGCTCTTTTCCTTTCTGTGGCCATTTGGAAGTCATATGTTGAAGATGGGTGAGCTACAAAATCACTGCTGGGAAGAAAAGTACCTACCAAGTAGAAGCATCTGTCTTAGATTTTCATAAATAAAAACAAAACCTCTATTGTGTTAAAACACTTATCTGTTGAAAAAGCTAGTATTACCTTAATAACCTAAAAGTAATAAAAGGAAAACAGCTAAAGACAACAGATTTGAAAGAGCAAGAGAAACCAGTTAGAAAGCTGTTGGAGGGGTAGCTGGATAGCACCGTCTGTTGAGGGTCCCACTCTTGATTTTGGCTCAGGTTATGATGTCAAGGTCCTGAGATTAAGCCCCACTTTAGAGTCCAAGCTGGGCGCTAATTAGAGTAGTGATTATGAAATCAGAGAGGCAGAGAAAATTTGTCAAATACTACACAGGTAATAGCATTAGAAATCCTTCATTATACACATGAAAACTAGCTTCAATAACCTCTTCAGTTATCTGCTGTGTTTAGGTAACTCTCTGCTCCTTCTTTCCAATCCTACCATTCTCCCCGAAATATACTATATATATTTGCCATTACATTATACACTATACAATCTTACGTGTTCTGAAGTTTTTGAATGTTTTTAACACAAAAAGTACACAAATAAATAAACCTCTGTTATGAGTTGAATTATGTCCCATAAAAGCCCATTAGTTGAAGTTCTAACCCCCAGTACCACATAATGTGACCTTATAGAGAATCAGGTGATTGCAGAGGTGATTAGTCAAGATGATGCCATCCTGGAACAGAGCTGTCCCCTGTATTTATGCAGCTAGGATCTGTTTCAATCAGGCATATCGAGGCTAACAGATCAGGAGATTATTGTTACAAAAGGAGAGGTGTTTTCTCATAGTTCCCTAGAAACAAGAGATACAACATAACATGTAGAACCACACAGAGAAGCACTGGGTAAGGCAAGAGACAGAAAGAGTGAAAAGTATGGATAAATTCTTCCTTGCGGTTTTCATGGGAAGGAATGTGTAAAACAGGGGAACGGGATGAAAAGGTTTGGAATTAGCTAGTTTGAATATTTCAGTAAGCTCTGGGGTGTACAGGGTTGCCCCCAGTTGTCTGATACCTGCCCCTGGGATGATTAGAGCAGAGGAATATTGCCTCCTGGAATATAAAAACCAGATAGAGAAAGTGGCTCAGAGTGTTGGCTCTGGATTGGCTGGTCTACATATCAAAGGTGTGCCTGAATGCAAGTCATTTAGTCTCTCTAGAAATTAGCTAGCCCTTTGAGCGGAAGTCTCCAGGACTAGCAATGCCCCAAGATGTCAAGCCATCACAAAATACAGAAAAAAGAAACCATGATTAAGACCAATTTAATATGACTGTTGTCCTTATAAAGAGAGAAATTTTGGACAAAGACACACACACACACAGGGAAACAAAGTCTGAAGATGAAGGCAGAGATTTGGCCAATGCTTCTACAAGACAAGGAATACCAAAAGTTGCCAACAAAACACCAGAAGCTAAGTAACAGGCATGGAAAAGATTCTCCCTACACGTCCTCAGAAGGACCCCTGCTGACACCTGGATCTCAGACTTCCAGCCTCTAGAAAGATGAAATAATAAATTTCTGTTTGGGACCACCCATGTTGCGATACTTTGTTACTCCAGTCCTAACCAATATATACAACCCTCAATGTCTTCACACTATATTGTCATTCAGCAAACATTTCTTTTACTCCTACCCCCTCTAAAGGAGGCACTGTGTAAGGTGTTATAGGAGAAATAATTGGGTCATAGAGTCCCTGCCTTCATAGAATTTATCATCTCAAAGGGGAGAGGAAGGATACAGGCCCAAATCTTTGTTTTGAGGAACTTTCACTAAAAATTCAAAAACTGAAAAGAATTCTTTTAAGATTGGTCATGTCCTGGGGTGCCTGGGTGGCTCAGTGAGTTGGCCTCTGCCTTCAGCTCAGGTCATGATCTCAGGGTCCTGGGATCAAGCCCTGTGTCAGGCTCTCTGCTCAGCAGGGAGCCTGCTTTCCCCTCTCTCTCTGTCTCTCTGCCTACTTGTGATCTCTCTCTAAAATAAATAAACAAATAAGCTTTTTTAAAAAAGAGTCATTTCTTGGTTTGTCGCCTTCTCTATTTTTCTCCTTTTGCTTATTTGTTTTGCTTCTTAAATTCCAAATAGGAGTGAAATCATATGACATTTATCTTTCTCTGACTTATTTTGTTTTGCATAATACTCTAAACCTCAATCCATGTTGTTGCAAATGACAAGATTTCATCCTGTTTTGTGGCTGAATAATATTTCATTGTGTACATATACTACATCTTTATTCATCCATCAGTCGATTGGTACTTGGACTGCTTCCATTTCTTGGTTATTATAAATAATGATGCTATAAATATAGGCATGCATGTATCCCTTTTAATTAAGTGTTCTCATATTCTCTGGGTAAATACCCAGTAGCATCAACCATATAATTTTAAATTATATATATATGTGTTAGAAACGCTTTGAGACATTTACTACTTAAGAGTGCTTAATGGGACTGCTGAATGGGACGGTCATATGTGTTATTTAATTACTGAATAATTGTAATTAGACTTGAATGATTGATCTCTTCTCCTGCTTCTGTGATTACTAGAGCTGACAGTTATAAACCCTAAAAAAATGTAACAAAGGAACTCCTACCTATGGTGAAATTTGTGATGTTATCCATTCACATGCTGCCTGCAGGTGAACCCTCGTGTACAGCATAGTAGGGTATGAAATCAG
The DNA here is from genome assembly GCF_022355385.1 of Mustela nigripes. Taxonomy (NCBI): domain Eukaryota; kingdom Metazoa; phylum Chordata; class Mammalia; order Carnivora; family Mustelidae; genus Mustela; species Mustela nigripes. The sequence goes on along the minus strand of NC_081558.1, from coordinate 81,075,766 downwards.
AAGGTCCCTGGTCTTGACCTGGCCATATTTTATCCATGTGGCTTTGAAAAAGCTCAGATGATACTCTATGTAGTTAAATCCAGGGCCAAGAAATGCTGTGATGTTGCAATGAGGTAATGGCGTCTAACAGTGCCTAGTACTGAGCCTGATTCTCAGCAAATTCTCAACCAAGTATGGAAATCTTCAAATAGTAAAAATCCTTACTCAAAAAAAGTGACATTCACAAATTTTAATAACTACGGTAGGCAGGGTTTTTTCTTTGTATGTTAACCATGCTGGATAAATTAAATGGCTTAACTAGGACCCTCAGGGCTACAAAAATGAAATTCTTAGAGCAACACAAAACCCTTCTCATACACATGTGCATGGACAAAGTGAAGGACTGGCTTTCACTGCAGGCTCACTGTGGGTGCAACTGTCATTCCCAGAAACTTTAACAGAAGAGTGACCCTTCTTTGGATTACTGTTTACATAGCAGTTAAGGAAATTAGCAGTGACCCAATGCAGCTGATAACTGCATTAGTTAAGAAGCAGCTGGGGGAAGCTCTACCTCTGGAGTCTAAAAAAAGATGGAAGTAGCATTCAGGTCACAAGGAATTTCAGATAAACTTATAAAAGTTATTTTTTCCCATTTTATACAGACATAAAATTTCATTGAAAAACAGTATTTATTAATTTATTACTTCTTGCTAACCACTGTACTGGGTACTGAGGTAAGGTATCAAAATGGACATGGTCACTGTCCTAAAAACACTGAAGATGCTATAGATTACCATATAACCATTAGCCAAGGTATTTGAAAATGCTTTGTGTTACCCAGAGACCTACTTATTCCTTCCTTTTTGTGCATTCTTTTTTGCTGTGGAAAGTTTAACAATTTTCCACTACAAGCCATGAGTGATTATCATTGGCTTCAGAGAAACACAATGTTAACATTACATTAAAGTACAGGAAGGTAACAGAAATATAGTCATATTAGTGCTGCTTTGGTGCTATGAAACCAGACATCCTATAATTCTTTTAACCTGTGAAGAAAACAAGCATAAGATAAACATAAAAAAGGGATAATTAGCTTGCCTTTTCTGGATGAACTCAAGTTTTATCATATGAGAATAAATGTTTGAAACACAATTACTAGTCCAAGATTTCTACTAACCAACTAACAAATATTTATAGAGCCTTTATTCTAAATCCAAATGTTAAAAAAAAAAAGTCAGTTATGTGGAAGTTAATGTTTGATTATATTTACACCATAAAATCATGACTTAATTCAAGAAGTAATTTAATCCCATCAATGTAGATATAACGAAAGATGTGTCTATCAGCCTCTCTCTCTGTGTACATGATGAGTGTATATATATATATGTGTGTGTGTGTGTGTGTGTGTGTGTGTCTGTGTATTCATTTAATATTATATTCATATATAATTATTTGTAGAAGTTTGGAAGAAAGAATAAAATGGAGCAGGAATAAAGGACTGTAAAACTCTCCATGAAGAGGAGGAAAAGGTTGACATTTTAAAATATTTTTTTTCTTTAAAATTAGCATGCCTATTTTGGAATAAGAAAATAAAAAATTGTATAAGGAAGAAAATCTACTATACATAGTTTGGCTTATGTTCATTACTCATGCATGGATTCAATATTACATTAGTTTCAACTAAATTCCATATTTTGAGTATTTAATTTTCTATAAATGTTCCTTAATTGATTTTAAAACTCCTGGACTATTGGGCATGTAGGTTATTTCAAATGTACATACATACACTAATGTTATTTCCCAAAAATTCAGTATTAAGAGAAATATAAGCTGAAAGATTGAAACATTTTTGCCAAACCATTTTCCAATATTATGTACCAATTTTCAATACTGAGGTAGAGTATAAATGTAGAGCTATTACCAATATCTGTTTAATACTGAGATCCAATTTGATAAGTGTATCTATCTATAATATGCAGTGATTCGATTTCAAGGGAAGCTGATTTATTTTCTTGTTCCACTGTCATTTGCGTCTCTTTCATATTATTTATGTCTCTATTTGTGTCTCTGTTCATATTATTTGCCCATTTTTTGATTGGAATATTTTATTTATATTTCCAAAAGCTTTTCAGATGACAGCAATATTATAGCCTAATTTTTATGTTTAAATATTTCTCCAGAATTGCTCTTTACCTCTTCTTATATTTTTATAGAATGGAGAGTGTTTATTTAGTCAAAGCTTATGTCATTAAATTATTAATTAATTTTATTACTTTCATGTTAAAAATTCATCTCCATCTCGAAATTTAATATTTGCCCATATGTTCTCCCAGTTTTTTATTCCATTTTTTTCACTTCTAGCTCTTCAAATAATCAGAAATTTATATTTCTATATTAGTTGCTGATATAGCATCTTAAGTTTTTACTAACTTAATAGTTAATGGCCTGCAAGAAGTTTTTTTTAAGACCTGAGCTGAAGGCAGACACTTAGCGACTGAGCCACCCAGATGCCCCTCGAGAAGATTTTTTTTTTTTTAAAGATTTTATTTATTTATTTGACAGAGAGAAATCACAAGTAGACGGAGAGGCAGGCGGAAAGAGAGAGAGAAGGAAGCAGGCTCCCTGCCCAGCAAAGAGCCCGATGCCGGACTCAATCCCAGGAGCCTGAGATCATGACCCGAGCTGAAGGCAGCAGCTCAACCCACAGAGCCACCCAGGCGCCCCCCTCGAGAAGATTTTTTAAGTGTAATTTTTATCCAGAATTTCTGCCTGTGCTTTGTGCAAATTTCATCTGAATAATCTAGTCAGCCATTACCGAGAACTTTTTTTTTTTTTTTTCCCTTTAAAAAATACATCTTGGAGGTTGTTCGCTTTAACCAAGAAGGCTACTATTCCTCTCAGCTTGACTGAACTTCAGACAACTTTCTTCCTACTGGCTCCTGAACTCACTTTTCTTAGGGCATTTCCCCTTTGAGATGTCAATCTTCTCCCAGCTTCTTGCCAGTTTTACAACCCAGACAGTTTTCCCAAGGTCTTTGGAGCCATCTCTTTGAAATATAATCATTAAAAAAAAAAAAAAAAAACAGTGCTTCTATCTCTAAGTTGCCATGGTATAGTAGGAATCTAACTTAGATAAGTGCCCATTAGAGAACACAGATGGCTTAATCTCATTTGCACAAGCTCACCCACGTGCTTCAAAACTCTCTCCACTTTGTTTCAATGGAGTTGGGGCCAATCTCCTCCTGCTGTAATAATCTTGATCTCCATTACAACAGTACTGAATAAAATCTTCCTTGCTTATTTAACTCTGACTGGTATAATTATTCTTTCCTACACACAAGTACAAAAAAACTACCTCTCTTTAACTCACTACAGAGAATTATGTGATATACTTGTCTTATAAATAGTAATTCCCCTTTTGATGGACATTTCAAATGAACATCCTCAAGGCTTAAGCTACAAGGAAGGCAAATCAATAGATCTAACTCAGTCAAAGTATATGGTGATGTGCTGTACTTACTGCAGCTCTCTTTTTGGCTGAGACAGATTATTTTGTCTGTTTCATATAACCTGAAACTAACTATAAAAAAATGTTATTCTTAAAGAATGTCCAATAAATTTTGTAGAAATTTTCTATAAAGGTGTATCAGAAACTGAACTCCTCTTTCAATGTTCTCCTAACAGCTCAGATATTTTTAGTCTTTGTTTTTATTTCTATTTACAGAGTTCCCCCCCTTTCTCTATTTTCATGTGTACTATAGTTAGGGAAATATAAAGAAGTTAAGTAACAGAAATCTAGAAATAGGAAAATTCAATTATATTCTGCCCCATACACATGTGAGTCAATCATTGCTCATATTGCCCTGATAACATTCATTTAACAACCTATTCTCCAGATAATGCCCAAAAAGGTCATGATTGAATTTTATAGAGTTATTTTACATTTTAAGAGACTAGGTAGCATCTTTTTAATAAATGATATCTTATTAAATAGCACTACAAATCCATAATCTCTATCAGAAACCCTTACGACTAAATATGATTTGGTATTGAGAATATTTTGGATTTTATAAAGATACTGAGGTACATATACATGTATTATATAATAGTCTCAGTTCTTTCTAGAAAAATGTTTCGTAATTAAATACTTCTTCAAATTTTTATTTAAATTTCAGTTAGTTAACATATAGTGTAATATTGGATTCAGGTGTATCATATAGTGATTCAATACTTCCATACAACACCTGTTGTTCATCACAACTGTACTTCTTAATCACCATTACTTACTTAACCCATTTCCCTATCCACCACCCCTCTGATAACCATTAGTTTGTTCTTTATAGTTATGAGTCTGTTTTGTGGTTTGCTTCTCTCTCTTTTTCCCTTTGCTCATTTGTTTTGTTTCTTAAATTCTGCATAGAAGTGAAATCATACGGTATTTGTCTTTCTTTGACTGATGTTTTTTGCTTAGCATTCATACTCTCTAGCTCCATTCATGTACATGCCAAAGGCAAGATTTCATTCTTTTTCATGTCTGAGTAATATTTCATTGTTTACATATACTATATCTTCTTTATCCATTCATCGGTCAATGGACATTTTGGCTGTTTCCATAATTTGGCTATTGTAGATAATGCTGCTATAAATAATTCTGTAGCAGATGTATGAATATTCATATTATGTAGAACAAAGATTTTTTTTATAATCTTATATCAATTCAAAAAATGGTATGCTATTAAATGCGTTTTGGTAAAAAGAAAAGGTAAAAAAATTTTCTTATTAGGAACACATAGATTTTGGAACTGTAAATAAATGACTGTGAACTGTACTCTATAGTCCTTTTCCCAAGTTAGAGATCTGAGAGTCATCTTTTTCTTCCTCTTTTTCTACCAAATTCAACATGATGGTTTAGCTCCATTTCCCAGTTATTATTTTAAATTTTCTTTTGTACTCCTACTACCTTAATATAGATTTTTGTTCCTCTCAACTGGACAGTTATGATTTCTTAATCGTTATCTCTGCCTCTAATCTCCCCAATTTCAATCAGAATTTCATAGCAACAATTAGAAAAGTGACCATGTAAAACTGAACTAGAAGTATGACTTTAAATTTAAAGCTATTGACTGGAACCAATCTTCCATAAATAAAAGTTCTTGGTCATCTGAGTCTCTCTTACATATTAAAAAAAATTTTTTTTAATACACATACTATTTCTAAGTCATAATAATCTTAAAACATTCCATATATACCTTTTTTTTCATACTTCTGGGTGTATACTTATGCAGTTGTCTCTGTGTGAAATTTCATTTTACCTCTCAATCACATAAACTCACAGATTCATTTAATATTAAATTCCTAAAGCCCTTACTATCACTTTTCCCCACACACCACCCCAACCAACATCACTTCATTATTTTCTACTATACTACAATAGTTATTTTGGGGTTTAAATTTTTTTATAGAACTTAATTTTTAATATTATTCCATCATTGTAAATATAGATTATTTACATTTCATATGGATATTGTCAGAAAAATGCATTAGTTTTTAATTTTCCTTAGGAAAGCACTGATTCTCATATATACAAAATAATCTCTAAAGAGAAGAAAAATAAAAATCCTTTATCTCTAAATGTGGTACTTAATTTCTTCCAAAACACTGTAGCAATAGCATGTAACCAGAATCCAAATATTTATTTACCATGTTTTCTAGTTAGAAGTGTCATGTGCATATGTGTAAGTATATATACATACATACACAAACACATGCATACATAACCATTCATACATGCACTATAGCCATAGATATTTATGTATGTACATACATTTATGTAAATGCACTTAATGAATATGTAGAATATTAGAATGGTAAACTTTTTTCTTTTTTTTTACTTTTTTTTATAGAAGCAGAAAAATTATGATGATGAACTTCATTACCCATTGCCCAACCCATTTATCAATTCATGGTCAAACACATTACATCTATATCCCTATACAGTTCCTCATCCTCAACCTCATTTATTTTGTTTTTGTTTGGCTGGTTTCCTAAAGACTTTATTTATTTATATGGCGGAGAAAGAGAGAGCATAGAGAGCATATGCAGGGAGAGCAGCAGGCAGAAGGAAAGGGAGAAACAGATTTCCCACAGAGCAGGGAGCCTGACGGGGGGTTCAATCCCAGGACCCGGGATCATGACCTGAGCTGAAGGCAGATGCTTAACAAATGGAGCCACCCAGGCACTCCCCGACCTCATTTATTTTGAAGCAAATCCAAGATATCATCACGTTTCATTGATAAATATGGCCATTTGTGTGAAGCATTGCTTAGAATGTTATGACTGAAAATCTTCACTAATTTTCAAAGTCACAGAGGCAATTTTGGAAAATGATTATTTAATTTCATTTTCCTTTATTTTATAGACATTTATAATCACTTCAGAGCTTCTGAGAAACTAGATTTCTTTGTAGCTATGTGTTTTTGATCTTTTTAATAAAAAAGATAACTCATTTGTTCCTTTTAACTTGTTAATACAGACATCTTAATGGCGTATAGTGTGCATGGCTGACAGTACCTAAATTACAGAGTATAGATACATAAAACTGGTGCAAAGATTTTTAAAAATCTGAATTTAATTTAAATATAAATTAATCACTTTTGTGTGATTGATGAAATTTAATCTTTGTCTTCTTTACTCATTAAAGCTTTTAAGACATCCATTAAAGACACATCTCCATGACCCAATACCCAAAGTAAGTGCCCTCAATAAATACAGAGAAACCACTGGTTTTCTAGAACCTTTTCCAAAATTCTTTATGCAGATGATTTTGTTAACCACCCTCAACACTGTTAACCATAGTCCTTCAACACATAGTCTTTGCAGCCAGCCCCAAATTAAAAAAAGAAAAAAAATCTGGGATGACAGCCTAGTCAATGAACAAAATTTATATCCACTTATTAAAGTCATCATAAAAAAACCAGAAAGTTCTAAGATCAAATATATTCAAAGTTGAAGGTTCTCGGGTTCCTGGGTGGCTCAGTCAGTTAAGTGTCTGCCTTCAGCTTAGGTCATGATCCCAGAGTCCTGGGATTGAGTCCCACATCAGGGTCCCTGCTCAGGGGAGAGTCTGCTTCTACTTCTACCCCTCCCCCCTGCTCGTGATCTCTCTCTCTCTCTAAGATAAATAAATAAAATATTAAAAAATTAAGGGTTCTCAAGGGTAAAGGTCATTTCTTCATATATCTCTATAAGGACAATGACAGCAAGGAGTGGGACAGACAACTTCAGTTTGAACTTGCTTTAGTAAAGCTGGAGTTGTACTGGGCTTGCATAAGGGGCAGAAGAATGGATTAGCAATAAGAACTTGGGTAAGCCAGTTATACTGCTCTGAGCCTCAACGTCTTCATCTATAAAAGAGAAATAACAACCGACTTTTCACACTCACTATAAGAGCCAATGAAAGAATGGATCTAAAAATACTTTTGCAAATTACAAAGTGCTAAGTAAAATGTTGAGTTTTATTTTTATTATTAGTCAAATTACTCAGCAATTTAGATGGATGCTTTGTCTTGCTACCAAAATAAGAACCACAGAAGACTTTTTTTTAATGATAATGAACATCTTGAGACTGTTAAAACCTTTTTTGCTGATATTGTGCATCTAAATATTCAACGTTGATTTTATACACACCAGTTAACACCTTTTTGTCCTTTTTGCATTGTTTGTATTAATCATTTAGTTATTATCCCAAAAGTCTTCCTTAATGTAATCAGCCATTTAAAAATTCAGTTTAGTTAGATATGTTATTATTTCCATTTTAAAAGATATTAAGAATTTACTTTTACCACCTCATAATTTCTAGTATAATATCATTTAATGTTTTGAAAATAAAAACTATGAAATCAATTTCAATTCTCTGGTTTCTTATTACTCCTCCTCCAATTTTCCACAAGCAAATATTTAGGCTTTAATTATAAATGTTCTCAGTTCATTTAAATCAAGGTGGGCCAATGAAAATCAGATATGACAACTAATGAGAATTTTAATTTGTTATGCTTATTTTTTTTCTTCATGTTTTCTAGATCTGGATTATTTTTTATAGAAACGGTTGATATTTTTCACAGGTGTAGTTACAGTTTCCAGCAAGATGAGCTACTATGAGCTACTGTGTATAGTATTTAAAAAAGTAGGCTTTGAAATAAAACAAATCTTTATTTCTACACATACACTTACTTGCTGAATTGTACAACATTGACCTATTATTTAATTTTCCTGGGCCACAAATAACCTTCTCTGTAAATTGTGGATAATACTAGTGATTTGAGAGACAAACTGAGGGTTTGGATGGGGGGTTGGGTGAGCTTAGTGGTGGGTATTTTGGAGGGAACGTATTGCATGGAGCACTGGGTATTATGTATAAACAAAGAATTCTGGAACACTGAAAAGAAATAAAATACAATGAAAAGAAAGAATAAATATTTAAAAAACTAGTGATTTTATCATAGGGTTGTTGTGAAATGAAACAGAGGTGAATGGCAGGGTTCCTGATCATTAGCAGAACATAATGCATTTAACATTAATAAATAGTTTTATGGAAAGTATACTATGTACGAGCCATTGTGCTTAGTCCTAAATATACTCTAATAATTTTTTAAAAAATCAAATACCACCACTCTTGTTCAACATAGTATTAGAAGTCCTAGCAACAGCAATCAGACAAAAAAGAGAAATAAAAGGTATCCAAATTGGCAATGAAGAAGTCAAACTCTCTCTATTCACAGATGACATGATTCTTTATATGGAAAACCCAAAAGACTCCACCCCCAAACTACTAGAACTCATACAGCAATTCAGCAACGTGGCAGGATACAAAGTCAATGTGCAGAAATCAGTGGCTTTCTTATACACTAACAGTGAAAATACAGAAAGGGAAATTAGAGAATCGATTCCATTTACTATAGCACCAAGAACCATAAGATACCTGGGAATAAACCTAACCAAAGAGGTAAAAGATCTGTACTTGAGGAACTACAGAACACTCATGAAAGAAAGTGAAGAAGACACAAAAAGATGGAAGACCATTCCACGCTCTTGAATCGGAAGAATAAACATTGTTAAAATGTCTATACTGCCTAGAGCAATCTATACTTTTAATGCCATTCTGATCAAAATTCCACCAGTATTCTTCAAAGAGCTGGAGCAAATAATCAAAAAAATTTAATGGAATCAGAAGAGACCCCAAATCATGAAGGAAATGTTGAAAAACAAAAATAAAACTGGGGCATCACGTGACCTGATTTCAAGTTTTATTACAAAGCAGTGATCACCAAGACACCATAGTACTGGCATAAAAACAGACACATAGACCAGTGGAACAGAGTAGAGAGCCCAGATATGGACACTCAACTCTATGGTCAATTAATCTTCGACAAAACAGGAAAAAATATACAGTGGAAAAAAGACAGTCTTCAATAAATGGTGCTGGGAAAACTGGACAGCTATATGTAGAAGAATGAAACTCGACCATTCTTTTATACTGTACACAAAGATAAACTCAAAATGGATAAAAGGCCTCAACATGAGACAGGAATCCATCAGAATCCTAGAGGAGAACATAGGCAGTAATCTCTTCGATATCAGCCACAGCAACTTCTTTCAAGATATGTCTCCAAAGGCAAAGGAAACAAAAGCGAAAATAAACTTTTGGGACTTCATCAAAATCAAAAGCTTCTGCACACCAAAGGAAACAGTCAAAAAAACAAAGAGGCAACCCACGGAATGGGAGAAGATATTTGCAAATGATAGTACAAACAAAAAGGTTGATATCCAGGATCTTTAATGAACTCCTCAAACTCAACACACACAAAACAGGCAATCACATCAAAAAATGGGCAGAAGATATGAACAGACACTTCTCCAATCAAGACATACAAATGGCTATCAGACATATGAAAAAATGTTCATCATCACTAGCCATCAGGGAGATTCAAATTAAAACCACATGGAGATATCTCACCTTACACCAGTTAGAATGCCCAAAATTAACAAGACAGGAAACAACATGTGTTGGAGGGGATGTGGAGAAAGGGGAACCCTCTTACACTGTTGGTGGGAATGCAAGTTGGTACAACCTCTTTGGAGAACAGTGTGGAGGTTCCTCAAGAAATTAAAAACAGAACTTCCCTATGACCCTGCAATTGCACTCCTGGGTATTTACCCCAAAGATACAGATGTCGTGAAAAGAAGGGCCATCTGTACCCCAATGTTTATAGCAGCAATGGCCACGGTTGCCAAACTATGGAAAGAACCAAGATGCCCTTCAACGGACAAATGGATAAGGAAGATGTGGTCCATATACACTATGGAGTATTATGCCTCCATCAGAAAGGATGAATACCTAACTTTTGTAGCAATATTGATGGAGCTCGAAGAGATTATGCTGAGTAAAATAAGTCAAGCAGAGAGAGTCAATTATCATATGGTTTCACTTATTTGTGGAGCATAACAAATAGCATGGAGGACATGGAGAGTTAGAGAGGAGAAGGGAGTTGGGATAAATTGTAAGGGGAGGTGAATCATGAGAGACTATGGATTCTGAAAAACAATCTGAGGGGTTTGAAGTGGCAGGGGGGTGGGAGGTTGGAGTACCAGGTGGTGGGTATTATAGAGGGCACGGATTGCATGGAGCACTGGGTGTAGTGAAAAAATAATGAATACTGTTTTTCTGAAAATAAATAAATCAATTTAATAAAAATAAATAAATAAATAAATAAAATACATGAGATAAAAAATCAAAGATGTAAAGAGTGTGTTAACAAAAAATAAGGTGGATAAAAAACTGAAAGTTAAACAGTCTGTAGCTTAATAATTTTTGACTACTATTTGTAAAATTATAAGATATATTATGTATTTTCATGTATCCTAAATTATCGTAAAAATTTTACTGACTGAATGATTCTTTACTGCATGCCAACTTCACTAGAATGAAACCATGTGAACTCAGAGGCATTGCCTATTATAGTCACCATTATTCACAGCCTATCCCCCCTGATACCTGGTTCATAAAATGACCACACAAATAGTTGTAAAAAGAATGAATGCACTTAAAAAATTCCTAAAACCCTGCCTATTCCAACAAGACCCAGGGCATTTGCTGAAGTATTTTGAGGCAATTAAAGATAAACTTGTGTTGGATTTGCCTCTCAAAAAAAGATTGAGGAGAAGGGATATTCATAATAAGACAATAAGATATGAATAATTCCAATACAGGTAGATTTCAGAGGAAGGAACTGTTATTTCAACCATCAAAAGGAAAATAAAACAAAAGATTTTTTCTTTTAATTTATATTTTTAATCTTCACTGGAGTAATAGTCACAAACTTGCCACTTATTCACCAGCTTGGTATATTTCAGGTTTGTATTGTATTGTGGTGAATGTTTAAAATATCTGACTTTAAGTATCTTCACTTGATGCATGTATTCTCCATGTTACCTCAAACTCTACCTTTCTATACTCTCATAACTCATATGGTTTAACTTCAAAAGGTTCTACTGCCATTCTGACCTTGAAGGCATGATAGACAACCCAGAGCACCTATTAAAGTTTTACAGTGTCTAGCAAACGATAATTAATGATAATAGGCTCACTGAAAATAGTTGAGACACAGTGGTGAACAAGCTAGAAATCCAAAAAAGCACTATACAGAAGGGAAAAAGATGTGGAAGAGCACTGTCAGGAAGTCATAGCAAAATCCAGTCAAAACTGAGCTATTCCTATCAAAGTGATCTCACTACCCACAGATAGGTGAATGCTGGGACACTCTCAACTCAGCTATTGGGCACTGCTCCTGCTGTAGGGCATGGTAGGCAAATCCACTCTCAGAGATACCAGTACGCCTCTGTTCACTACAGTTTGCTACTTACAGTCATCAGAAAATCTGATCGTAGGGCACCTGGGTGGCTCAGTGGGTTAAGACTCTGTCTTCGACTCAGGTCATGATCTCAGGGTCCTGGAATCGAGTCCCACATCGGGCTCTCTGCTCAGTGGGGAGCCTGCTTCCCCCCACCTACTTGCCTCTCTGCCTACTTGTGATCTCTGTCTGTCAAATACCAAACAAAATCTTTAAAAAACAAAGACAAAAGAAGGAAATTTGATCCCCGAAAACACGGTTTCTAGTAGATCTCATTGTTAAGACAAAGGTCTGATAGATTTCTGGTCCCATTAATAATAGCATATATTTATAATCACAGATAAAATTATGTTCTAAAAGTCTTTTGCCACATTTTCACAATTCTAAATTTCTGATTTCATATAGTAAGCATTTCCTCCCATTATTTTTTAAATTCAAAATAGTTCTAATTGAATAACATATACCTGTTAGAAAGAGGACACATAAAAACTGGAATTCAATACTACAGGCTATAGTAAACACCAGCAGTGCTCAATGCAGAATTTTTCATACTTACTACTTCACTGCACACTAGCCTGATGTCCAACTACCAGCATGTGCATTTCTTTCTAGAGTATATGGATTCAACACTCCCCAAAACTACTTAAACTCAAATCCTTGTCACAGGTCTAACTCTGAGGGAACCCAAACTAAGACAATAATAGCAAATTTTCACAGTCATCTAAAATGTAGAATTTGCCAGACTTAAACCAATGTGATCTTGTTAATATTTACCAAACGATCTTTGCCTGTAATACTAACACATTCAGTGTGTTCAGTTTAGCTAAAATGACTTCTCCACAAATACCACTTTTCAGTAGTTTCTATTGTATCTGAAAGAACATGAGAAGGGTTCTTTAAACCACTCCCTCTATTTTAACCCATCTCTAATTCCTACTGAAATTAAACCCTACTGGCTACTTTCACATGCCCAGTTATTGTACCTATACTGCAGGGTCCAACATGAAAAGAAATTCTAAGTGGAATAGAATCTTAACTTGTCTCTCCGAAAGTAAATGGAAGTTAAAAAAAAAAAAAAAAAAAAGAAAGTTATTTGTATTGCTCATTTTATATTGATGTTCCCTTTTCCAAGTTTCATTCTATATAAAGAAAAAACTCCATCAATTCCTTTTTTAACAGAATTTACTTTTACCACAGCTGGACACAAAAATTATAAGCAAGATCTCAGCAGTGATAAAGGTGCTTAGAAGCACAGAGGCCCAGCATGACAGGACAGTTAAATCTCGGAATCATAAACAAACAATGAGAAGGACTGTCATTTGAGGAAGGTATAAAGCACAAGGGAAAAGAGCTCAGCAGAAATTAGGTGAAGATTCCTGGATACCAAGATTATTGTTTTATAGAGCCATCAGAAGTTATCTTCCAAAGCCAACTATTTTTTCTCCCATCTATAGGTGAGAAAACACTTTTACATTGTGAAAACAGTAACCTTGGCAACACATGTGTAATGATTACTTTTTGCTTATTTAGGAATTTGTGATTAAAGTTACCAAGCAGAACATGAATTTCATTTGTTTATGATGTGCTTTGTTATGACTTTATTACCCTAGACAAGCTTTCAACAGTTGCCTCTTTCAAAGTCTAGGTCATCCATTTACAGCATCTTATCTACAACCTTGTCAGTCAGTTTATTTTTATCACATTTTTTACCCACTTCATTTATTTTTCTCTCTACTTTGTCTGTCATCTTATTATGATGGTATTAGTTAGCATCTGTGTTTTCTCCTAACAGTGCAATGCTGACAACTCCAAAGACCTCAATATTTTCTCCATTCAATTTCCCACATGTTTAGTCATACCTTTCAGCTCATCCTTCCTTGATATATTTTTACTTGCAAAGGCCAAGATGGAGAGGTATATGCCAGATCTAGGCTACTGATAATGTTATTCAAGCACATCAGCATATTGTGGTAGCTTGCTATAAATGCATGTTCTCAGGTCCAGCTCAGACCTACTGAATCAGAACCTGCATTTAATAACACTTCACATTATTCATATGTACCTTAAATCTCGACAAGTCTTGATATAGGCAATATAGATGATAATAAGTGGAATTTATGGCTGTTCTAAATTTTTATGCTAGGGGATTTCATTACTGGATCAGGGTCAAGTGCTAGGGCAGAAACTACAAAAGAAAGGAAGAAAAAAAAAAGAGCACATACCATAGGGAATTCTGGAAGCTCCAAATTAAAGACAAAGATGAGAGTAGAATGCAAGGCAACAGAGAATTTTTCTGAGGAAGTGCATGTGATTCTAATTACTTAGTTCAAAGGGCCTTTAGAGAATTCTAGCCCAACTCAGGAAAAGCATCAATAGCCAAAGGACCCTATATTAAAGAGAGAACACAATGGTGCCTGACTTCGGGATCATGAGATTCATTCATGACTGAATAGATTGGATTTTTCCACATTCTCCACCATTGTTCCCTCACTCTATTTCCTCTTTTATTCTCTTCATCCATCAACTTTCTGGACTTCTCTTTCCCCTTAATCTAGATCCCAGTGTTAGTGGGTTTTAAAAAATTTATTTTATTAAGTATAACTCACATATACTGTTATATTAATGCCAAGTGTACAACATATTGATTCAATAATTCTATATACCACTCAATGCTCACCACAATAAATGTAATCATCTTTTGCCAGCATACAATATAATTACAATATTATTGACTATATTCCTTATGCTGTATTTTTCATCTCCATAACTTATTTATAACTGCAAGGATGTACCTCTTAAACCCCATTACCCCTCCAACAACCACCAATTGTTCTCTTTATTGAAGAGTCTGTATCTTTTTTTGTTGGTTTGTTCATTTGTTTTGTTTTTTTCTTAGATTATACACATACGTGATATCATATGGTATTCATCTTTCTCTGTTTGCCTTATTTAACTTGGTATAATACCCTCTAGATCCATTCATGTTGTTACAAATTACAAGTCCTCATTCTTTTTTTACAGCTGACTAATATCCCATTGTATGTATACCACATCTTCTTTCTACATTCATCTATCGGTAGAATTTGGGTTGCTTCTAAGGAAACCCTCATGAACTGTAGGCGGAAACGCAAATTGGTGCAAACATCATTGGCTCCTCAAAATATTAAAATTAGGAATACCATATCACATGGCAATTCTACTATTGGGTATTTAGCAAATACCCACCCCCCAAAAAACCCACTGATACACACCTTTATGTTTATCGCAGCATTATTTACAATAACCAGAGTTAGTGTTTTAAATGATACTTCCTTGCAGAATGAAATCCTTCCTTTTCTTGACCCCATACCCTACTTATTGTGCAAAACCCAATGCTCTCTTCTTTCTTTTCAAATGTTGCTAGAATAAGTTAAATATATATATATATATGCTGAGTGTACAAGAAGTCATCAGCTGATTCCATGTGCCATGTTAATAAAATAGAACCTTTTTTCCTCACATTTTCAACTCTAACTCCATATTTCTAATTCTGAGAGGATGGTTTCACTTTCTTACAAGGAAAATCTAGTTTATTTGATGTATATTTTCACCTCTATCTTTTTTCCGCTATAATCCCTGAGATATTCTTTATATCTTGAAAATTTCATTTTAACTAGACTTCCTTTTTAATTTACCTTATCTCTTTCACTGTGGTTAAAGAAACATTTTCTTCCTGCTTTTTTGTTTTGTTTATCTATTTTAATGTACTCTCATTTCATGGCATTTTTCCTTTTATAACCCAGAGTCCTCTAGGAATATTTTAAATAAATTATTTCCTATTTAGTATTCTCTATTTGGTTTCTGTATTGAGTCCTTTTATCTATTCTATTTACAAACACTCTCAGATTTTTGCTATCTGAAAAAAAAAAGTATGACATTTATTTATATTTTTCTCTTATGGTCTATACCTTATGTCACTAATAAAACTGCTCAAAAACATATTTTACATACACACCAATAAAATAGAACAAATTGCTGACAAATACAACAACATGAAAGAATCTCAAAATCATGCTAAGTGCAAAAGGCCAGACACAAAAGATTATGCACTATATGACTGCACTTAAGAGAAATCCTAGAAAGAACAAACCTAATCTGTAGTGAAGGAAAGCAGATCAGTGATTGCCTGGGGCAATAAGTTAGGGAGTGAACTGAGAAGGCTCATAAAAGGAATTTGTATAATAATGAAAATAGACTATATTTTTATTATGTTGGTGTATATAAATTCATCAAAACCCATTGAAATACATACATAAAACTGGTGCATATTACTGTATATCATTTATACTTCAATAAAACTTATTTTAAAATACTCCCTACTTATTGTGTATATGACCTTAAAAGTAGATTATTAACCCCAAAGACATCTGGCTTTGCTCACGTGACTTCAATGAAACTACTCCAGTGTCACAAATATAATCCAAGTCTCTACCTTCTTACAACTTTCTCCTTTTTTCAATTTCCAGGGAGGGAGAGTTAATTATCCTCCTACTTATTTAAACATCCTTCCAACACCTTTTCCCTAATTCGTACTCCTCTACTTTCGTTTTGACATTTGGAAGCAATTAATGGTTGTATTAAAAGCCCATTGCCAAACCAGTCTAAGAATAGGGGAAGGTGGTGGAATAGGAGGATCCTGAGCTCATCTTCTCCCACAGACACACTGAGGCAACTACCTGTAATGAAACTCACTCTGAATGTGGCCCGAACATTGGCCCAACAGATCTTCCACAGCTAAAGAGATAAAGAGAAGACCACACTAAGAAGAGTAGGAAGGGGACACCTGGGTGGCTCAGTCAGTTAAGTGTCTGCTTTTGGCTCAGGTCATGGTCCCAGAGTTTTGGGATCAAGCCACACATCAGGCTCCCTGCTCACTGGGAGGCCAGCTTCTTCATCTCTCTCTCCCCCTGTGCATGTTTCCTCTCTCTCTGTGTCTCTCTGTCAAATAATAAATAAAATCTTTTTTAAAAATTTAATATATAATATATATATGTGTGTGTGTATATACACACACACACACACACACACACACAGAGAGAGAGATAAATGAAGAGTAGGAAGAAGAGAGATGATGTTGGGAACCAAATCTCTAATCCACAAGGTTGGACGAATATACCCACAAGAGAAATAGGCATGGAGGGACAAGGGAATCAAGCCCTATACATGGAACCCTTGGCCCAGAGGACCTACAACCAACCAGGTAAAAAAGCCCCTATAATATCTTTTAAAATTCCAGGCTTAACTCTGGGAGAGTCAGGGGACTATAGAAAACTGAGTCTCTGTTTTAAAAGACCAGCAGGCTAAGACCCAACACAGAAATAACAGCTTAAAAAGTGCCTGAAGGAGATTTATTAACAATTTAGGACATATACTAGAAAGGAAAGTGGCTTTATCCAGGAACAGAAGCACTGACAGGCACCTTCTTCTTGCCTTCCATCAAGCTAGCTGGCCAGACACATTCATGAGGCAGTTATAATGGCTTCCTCTACCTTGCTGGTATTGCTTGTTTTGCCCCAGCATTTCCTTACAGAAAGACCCCACACAAACTTCAGCCATGGCAGGCACCCCTCCAAAGTGGCTCCTACCCCTCCTCAACTAGTGGGCAGCCTTAGTTGGGACTAGCATCCCCCAGAGCTACTGCTGCACTGCCACACCTGATAGCCAGCCCCAGTCAGGACTGGTGGCCGTTCAGAGTAACTCCTGTCCTGAGGAAGGCGGAGCTAGCCCCACCACTAGCCTTAGAAGGCCTCTTAGCTGTACTAGGATCTAGCCCCACCCACTAATGCACATGCAGATGCTACAGCCAGTCCACTCATTCAGCTGCACGTGGACAAGCCTTGCCCACCACTGCTCCTGCAATGGTCATGGCCAGTTACTGTTGACAGCCAGGCTGAGGGCCAGACACACCCATCAAGACATCAGTGGCAGTAGCAACCTAGTCCAACAGGAGGGCGTATGCAGCCCACATAGGCGACATCCTTGGAACATCTGGTTTTGATGACCAAAGGGGGCTGTGCTATAGCTCCACAGAACTTCTACTATATAAGACCACAACTTCTAAGAAAAGGAGTCAAAGCTGATCCTAGAGCTAGCAGAAAGATAAATTAAGAAAATAATTCCATCTATAACTGCATAAAAAATAATAAAATACCTAGGAATAAACTTAACCAAGTAGGTTAAAGACCTATACTCTGAAAATTCTAAGACACAATTTGAAAGAAATTGAATATGGCACAAACAAATGGAAAGACATACCATCTTCATGGATTGGAAGAATTAATAATGTTAAAGTGTCCATACAACCCAATGCAATCTATAGATTCAATGCAATCCCACAAAATACCAATAGTATTTTTCACAGAACCTGAAAAAAATAATCTTAAAAATTTTATGGAACTGCAACATACCATGAATAGCAAAAGGAATTCTGAGAAAGAAGAGTAAAGCTAGAGGTACCACAATCCCAGATTTCAAACTATACTACAAAGCTATAGTCATAAAACAGTATGTTACTGGCATGAAAACAGACTCATAAATCAGCAGAACAGAATAGAGAGCTGAGAAAACCATGCATATAGGGTCAAATAACCTACAACAAAGGAGGCAAGAATACAATGGGAAAAAAGACAGTCTCTTCAATAAATGGTGTTGGGAAAATTGGACAGCTAAATGCTAAAAAATGAAATTGGACCATATTCTTTTACCACGCACAAAAGTGAACTCAAAATGAATTAAAGACCTAAATGTAAAACAAGAAAGCATAAAACTCATAAAATAGAACATAGGCAGTAATATCTTGGTCATCAGCCTTAGCAACTTTTTTCTGATTTTTTTCTCTTCACACAAGAGAAACAAAAGCAAAAATAAACAATGGGGACTACATCAAACTTAAAAGCTCTTGCACAGTGAATGAAGCCATCAACAAAGTGAAAAGATAATCTACTGAATGGGAGAAGATACTTCTTTTTTTTTTTTTTGCTTTTATTTATTTGAATTTATTTATTTATTTTTTAATAAGGATATAATGTATTTTTATCCCCAGGGTACACGTCTGTGAATCGCCAGGTTCACACATTTCACAGCACTCATCATAGCACATACCTTCCCCGATGTCCATATTCCCACCACCCTCTCCCATCCCCCCACCCCCCAGCAACCCTCAGTCTGTTTATTGAGATTGAGTCCTTTATGGTTTGTCTCCCTCCCAATCCCACCTTCTTCCATTTTTTCTTTTCCTACCCCCCAACCCCCCCATATTGCATCTCTACTTCCTCATATCAGGGAGATCACATGATAGTTGTCTTTCTCCGATTGATTTATTTCACTAAGCATAATACCCTCTAGTTCCATCCATGTCGTCACAAATGGCAAGATTTCAGGGGTTTTGATGGCTGCATAGTATTCCATTGTGTATATATACCACATCTTCTTTATCCATTCATCTGTTGTTGGACATCTAGGTTCTTTCCATAGTTTGGCTATTGTGGACATTGCTGCTATAAACATTTGGGTGCACATGCCCCTTCAGAGCACCACATTTTGTATCTTTAGGATATATACCCAGTAATGCAATCGCTGGATCATAGGGTAGATCTATTTTCAGTTTTTGGAGGAACCTCCACACGGTTTTCCAAAGTGGTTGCACCAGCATGCATTCCCACCAACAGTGAAGGAGGGTTCCCCTCTCTCCGCATCCTTGCCAGCATCTGTCATTTCTTGACTTGTTAATTTTAGCCATTCTGACTGGTGTGAGGTGGTATCTCATTGTGGTTTTGATTTGTATTTCCCTGATGCCGAGTGATGTGGAGCATTTTTTCATGTGTCTGTTGGACATCTGGATATCTTCTTTGCAGAAACGTCTGTTCATGTCCTCTGCCCATTTCTCAATTGGATTATTTGTTCTTTGGGTGTTGAGTTTGCTAAGGTCTTTATAGGGAAAAGATACTTCTAAATTATGTAACCAATAAGGAGTTAATATCCAAATATATAAAGAAATCATGCAGCACCAAAACAAACAAACAAACAAACAAAAAATCCCAATAATCTGATTTAAAATTTATCCAAAGAAGACATACAGATGACCAGTGTGTTTACATTTGTTTACATGAAAACACCCTCAATATCGCTAAGCATCAGAGAAATGCAAATCAAAACCACAGTAAGGTATCACTTCACACCAGTCAGAATGGCTAGAATCAAAAGGACAAGAAATAACAAATGTTGTTAAGGATGTAGAGAAAAGGTAATGGTTATGCACTGTTGGTAAGAATGTAAACTGATGCAGCCACTATAAACAACAGTAGGTAGATTTCTAAAAAGATTTAAAAACAGAACTACCATATGACGCAGCAATTGCACTCCTGGATATTTACCCCCCAAAATAAAATGATAACACTAATTTGAAAAGACACATGCACCTCTATGTTTACTGCATTATTTACAAAAGCCACAATATGGAAGCAGCCCAAATTTCCATCAATAGATGAAAAGATAAAGAAGATGTGGTACATATATGCAATGATATATTATTCAGTCATAAAAAAAAGTTGAAATTCTGCCATTTGCCTTAACATAAATGGACCCACAGAGCATTAGGATAAGTGAAATAAGTTGGAAAAAGACAAATACTATATCATTTCACTTGTATGTGGAATCCAAAAAACAAAACAAAACAAAGAGATTCATAAATGGAGACACAAACCAGGGGAGGTTCCCTGGGAGAAGGTGAAATGGGTGAAGAGGGTTAAGTAGTACAAACTGCCAGTTATATAACAAATAAGTCACAGGAATGAAAAGTACAGCATATGGAATATAGTCAACAATATTGTAATAACTTTGGTGGCAGATGGTAACTATACTTAATATGGTGAGCATGTAGTAAGGTATGCAATTGTCAAATCACTATGTTGTACACATGAAATTAATATATGTCAACTATACTTTAAAAATAAAAAAATAAACAGTACAAACAAACAAAAAAACAAACAAAAAAACACAAAAAGCCCCATTGCCTTGCTCATGAATTACCATGAATTCCTAAAGCCTCAATTAATGTCTCCTTTGTGATAAGATCAAACTCTACACTCTACTAACATGTACCCAATACTTTCATCTCCAAATTCACATATTTAAAAACAAATCCATTCTACAATCTAAAGCTAGGCACTCCTCCTCACTTCTCTAATAATTTTGCAGATATTCAAATTAAAAATTTCAAAATATTTTTATCTATGTCTATTTGCACCAAACATCCATCAAGTATATAAATACATTATTTGTATGGAGTTTCAAATTCAGATTTTACTCTCCATTCCCATTATATCTATCTGAACTCAGGCCTTTATCTGTAGCCTTATCAATACAATTGGTCTCTTTCCCTTCAGAACTCTCATTTTAAACTTCATCTCTTCAAAGCATTCTATTTACTGCCATTACATTTATTGCCTGAAATGCATTGTGGTGGTGGTTCCACCTAGCAGCTCAATAAACCATAAAGGTCATATATTTTAACCAATGCCTTTTAAAGAGAGTCTCAAATCTTGAGCCATTGGAAATCTCTTCCTCTGTAGGCTTATTAATTCTATCCTCAAATCCAAATCACACATTTCACTAGTCTGAAAAGAAGCACTGTTCCCCTGAGAACTCCCTAAATTTTCACTCCTGAACTTCTGTTTTATTCTTCTCTTAACATAGAAGTATCCCACCATAATCTTATCCTCGACATGTCTTGTAATGATTACCAATGCCTGGATGACATAGCAGGTGTCATCTCCTTCAGAATGATTTTATTTATGATTGCTTAAGGGATACACCCTCTACATGTTTCTAAATTATTTAGTTTATTCCAAATATTTACAAGTTATACACTCCTTTGTATTGTAGTGATTTGAATGAATATGTGATTCATTTTTTTCAGACCATATTCTGTCTGAAGGGAAATGCTATCAAACATCTCTGTACTAGTGCTCCTGTGGGTCCTCAATAAAAACAGCAACTCAATATATCCCCAATCATCCTATATTATAATCTTGTCAATTATCAAATAATGTACTTAAGGCTATCTTGATACCTAGATAGGCCAAATATCTTCAAACAAACATATGTGCATCATCAATCAAGTAAATATAAGTTTTCTTCATTTCATTATGTATGCCAAATCTCAACCACATAATAAGAAGATTTTAAATGGTGTCAGATAGGTTGGCACCTATGATTTAACTTTTAATGAAAGAACTCCCAGTAGGTTGATTAAGGACAGTATCTATGTATACATAAAATTGTGTATGTGTGCATGTGGGAATCTTTATGCATCTAACCAAAAAATAAAAATAAATTGTTTTTATATGAAATGAGAATTTTACCTTCTGCCCAATCCAAATCTTTGTCTTTCACATATTTTGATATCCATGTATTATCTTCTCAAAAGGAATATTTTGATTTTTAAGGTGTTTGTCCATTTTTAAATGCAATAAAATTTTAAATGTGAAAAATAAACCTGGAAGAAACTAATTGTGAATTTGTTTGTAATCTTGAAGGAAAGGAAATTAAGGCTAATTACTAGGAAAGGAGGAAAAATAATATTCATTTTAATACGGCAAAACATTCAGAAACTGTATAAAAAAAAAAGATGGATATAGCCAAAAATCTTAGACTCTTCAGCATGGCCAAAATACCCCACACAATGCAAAAGTGACAACTAGAAATGAAATATGCAACTGTTGTGCTAAACAGAAAATTTTCTTAATGGTTAAAGATAAGTCAAAAGAAAAATGGCCAAATGATAGGTGCAGACAATTTCTTTTAAAAAAAGGGAAATAACAAATAAACAAAGTTATGTTCAATCACACTCAGCATCAAAAATTGGAAATCAAAATATTTTACAGTTATACATTTATCAAAGATTAATATGTTTAAAAACACTCTGTGCTAACAAGGGCAAGAGGAAACAGAATTTCACACATTATCTTGTAGGAGTACAAATTGGTACAATGTCATTGAAAGTTAATATGAAAATATCCACTAAAGTAAGTGCCTAATTTAATGCCTGGAAAACAAGAAGTGGGAAATGTGCAACTGGTGAATTAAAATTCAAGACTGCATAAGCTTTTTGACCCAATAATTTACTTCCATAAATTTTCTATGGACAGATGTTTACAAAATTGACAATATTGACATCAAAAATCACTGCAACACTGATTGTAATAGCAAAGAATATGGAAAGACTTAAAGGAGGACATGGTATATCTAGAATAATCTACAACCAGCACAAAGAGTAATTAAAATTTTTAAGTGCAAATAAAGCAAGTCATAAGATATCATTTAAGCAATGATATCATTTGGAAACCAACATTTTATGATATGCATTTATATATAAATGTGCATATTTGTTATATATGTGCCTATTTATATATGCATACACATATATTTTGCTTATATATAATAGTATCTCAAAATATTGATACCCATTACACTAGAAAGTTGACCAGTGGAGAAAGGAGATTTTCAATTTTAATGGTACTTACCTGAGGCTTTATTACTATTATCATGTCTACTATTACATTCTAAACTTCACCAGGTCATCTGCTTTTTAAAAATAGTGTTGAATCATGGTATTGTACACTGGAAACTAATATTATACTGTATGTTAGCTAACTGAAATTTAAATAAAACCTTGAAAAAATAATAGATGAATAGATGCAAGTTCTTTGACATTTCTTTCTGTTAAGGGGTAGGGGTCCTTTTTTGTTTTTTTGTTTGTTTGTTTGTTTTGAATCTGGAAGGTATTAGGACTGCTTTCATTGGTAAAGTGTGGCTAGACCATAAAAGGCCATGCAACTTACTTTTAGTTCATTGAAAATGCTTGCTCTAGGGAAAGCCAGACCTTTACTAAGTTTATCCTGAGACCACCATGCTTGAAAGGCTGCATGTAAATATTCTAGCTAAAAGTTAGTTAACTGCCAGCTGTGTGACTGAGCCATTCTTAGACATCCTACTGGGCCAAGCCTTCAGCTCAGGGCCAACTTTATTGGCATTTGATTTGTGCCATCACCAAGAGGCCCCCTGCCAAAAGAGCTCTACCTATGGTGTAGTGCATTTCCGTCACCATCTTAAAATGTAATGGTTGTACCTATGAACTTGTGTTTGTGCATGCATTCCACTAGGACAATGGAGCCTGTGAATGAGCAAAGGATGCACAGTTATGAACATCTGCAGTTCCTTGCCATTATACTCATATACAGCGTTCACCATACTCCAGCAGCACAGAATTCTGTTGGACCCACAAAACGTTGGAATTCCACAACTTAAGCTAAGTACAAGATAAGTGAGTTACATCTGCAAATGAATAAGCATGGGGACTAACATGACCAAGATGCCATACTTTTTTTTTCCCCCCACTTAAATCTTAGATTGTTAACATACAGTGCAAAACTGGTTTCTGGAGTAGAATTCAGTGATTTGTCACTTTCTTACAACATTCAGTGCTCATCAGTACAAGTGCCTTTCTGAATACCTATACCCACTTTCCTTCATCAACCCTCAGTTTGTTCTCTATCATTAAGACTCTCTAAGGGTATGTTTCCATCTCTCCTTTTTTTTTTCTTTTCCCCTTTGCCTTAAGTTCATCTGTTGTTGTTGTTGTTTTTCCTTAAATTCCACATATGAGTGAGATCATATGGTACTTGTCTTTCTCTGACTTTTTTCAATTGGATATTCGTTCCTGTTTTGTCAAAGATTAGTTAACCATATAGTTTTGGGTCCATTTCTGGGATCTCTATTCTGTTCTTTTGATCAATGCATCTGGTTTTTGTTGTTGTTGTTGTTATTTTTTTTTAATGAATCATAAGTTTATTTTTACTGCTCCAACTTCTTTTTTTTAATATTTTTTTATTTTTTATAAACATATATTTTTATCCCCAGAGGTACAGGTCTGTGAATCACCAGGTTTACACACTTCACAGCACTCACCAAAGCACATACCCTCCCCAATGTCCATAATCCCACCCCCTTCTCCCAAACCCCCTCC
>NC_081558.1:81018735-81050318 GCF_022355385.1 Mustela nigripes | reverse complement strand
AATCTTTACAGCAATGCTCATGAAACAACCGGACATCCACAGGTAAGAAAATGAGCACTAAAACATTCCATTCTTTCTATTTTATATACTTACTAAAAATTAATCATAGACTAAAGTGTGATATGTAAAAATATAAAACTGTGAGAAGGAAAGAGAACATCATTGTGACCACAAGTGTTTCAAGAAGACATCAAATTCATGTTCCATGAGAAGAAAAACTGATGAACTGGACTTTGTCAATATCAAGCACTTTTTTTAACAGCTCTATGAAAGACACTATTAGGAAGGGAAAAGCAAGCTATAAACTACAAGAAAATATTTGCAAATTATATCTAGGTAAAGGACTTGTATCCAGAATATATAATGAACACTTAAAACTCAACAATAAGAAAACAGACAACTCCAATTAAAGAAAATATGCAAATGATCTGAACAGAACACTTCACCAAAGATAATAAATTAATGACAAATAAGCATATGAAAAGTTGCTCATTATCATCAGTTATTAGGGAAGTGCAAATTAAACCACAATGAGATACAACTGCACACCTCTTAGAATGGTTAAAAAAAAACAAGCAAAACCTGACATTATGAAATAATGGTAACATGCCAGAACAATGGTACTCTCATTCATTACTGATAAGAATACAAAATGTACAACCACTTTCAAAAACATAGACAGATGTACATTTACCATATGACCTAGCAATCCTACTCCTATTTATTCATGTAACAACATGAATGAATCTTAAATGAATTTTAGCAACTGAAAGAAGCCCGATCTAAAGGATGCTACATGCTATCATTTATATGGCAATTTTTTAAAAAGATTTTATTTGTTTATTTGACAGAGAGAGATCACAAGCAGGCAGAGAGGCAGGCAGAGAGAGGGGGGAAGCAGGTTCCCTGCTGAGCACAGAGCCCGACGTGGGGCTGGATCCCAGGACCCTGAAACCATGACCGGAGCCGAAGGCAGAGGCTTAACCCACTGAGCCACCCAGGTGCCCCTATATGGCATTTTTAAAAAGGCAAAATTATAGTGAAAACACATCAGTAGTTGCCCTACAGTTGGGAGAGTGTTGTTGACAACAAAATGGTCATACAAAGAAATTGTCAGGATGATGAAAAGGCTCTTATATGTTGTTTGGGTGGTAGATTACATTTTTTAAAAGATTTTATTTATTTATTTGACAGAGAGAGATCACAAGTAGGCAGAGAGGCAGGCAGAGAGAGCAGGGGAAGCAGGCTCCCTGCCAAACAGAGAGCCCAACATGGGGCTAGATCCCAGGACCCAGGGACCATGACCCAAGCCAAAACCAGAGGCTTTAACCCACTGAGCCACCCAGGTGTCCCCATCATTACATATTTGCCAAACCCCACAGAATTATACCCTACACAGAATAAGAATATGCGTGTCTTTTTACTAAAGTATAGTTCACTGTCAGTGTTATATTCATTTCAGGTATACAACATAGTGACTTAACAATGTTATACATTACCCAATGCTCACCACAATAAATGCAGTTACCATCTGTCATCATACAAAGTTATTACAAATATTATTGACCATATTCTCTATGCCGTACTTTTCATCCCCATGAACTACCTGTTTTATAACTGCAAAGTTTATACCTCGTAAGCCTTTTCACCTATTTCTCCTGAACCCCTCCTTCCCTTCTGGTAACTACCAATTTATTTTCTATATTTACAAGTTTATTTCTGATCAGTAGATGGCAGGGGACGCCAGGATAAGATGCATATAGTTACAAATGAATCTAACTGTATTGCAAATGCTTAATCTAAGTTCACTAAAGAAGGTAGAGGAAAAGGAGTAGCTCTAAGTAATTCTGGGAAATGACGTTTTCACCAAAAACTTTAAAGTTAATCATAAAATGAATTATATATAAACACTGTATGGGTTAGTAATTCTGTCACTACTTTTAATGTAGTTCAGGGTTCAACAAACAAGCATAAATGAATTGTAGCTAATGGGAGCCATGTTTTACACTAATGGAGAAAGAAGTTATAAGTTAGTTACAAGTAAGATGTTATAAGTAAGGGAGAAGGCTAGAATGAACCCTGTGGTACGAAATTAGACTCAGATCTGTAAGTACAAAATCATGTTAGTTTAATGGATGAATAGGGATGATAGACATATATGTGGGCTTTAGTCTACATAAAAATATTTTGGTCAGGAGACTGAGCTCAGTCCATGGAGCAGGATGAAAAGCAAAGGCACTATAAGCACACCCAGCACCCAAATCTTGATTTCCAAGTATTCTCCAAGGAAAGGTTCTGGGGCTCTTGCTTGGTGAGATTAGGTTGCTATAACACAATACCTCTATAGCATATAACCTACAACATACACTGGGTGGCTTATAATCAATAGAAAAGGTTTTTTTTTGTTGTTGTTGTTGGTTTGTTTTGGTTTTGGTTTTGGTTTTTTGTGGGTTTTTTTTTGTTTATTTGTTTTCTGCTTTTTGTTTTTTGTTTTGGTTTGTTTGGTTTTTTCCTTACAGTTCTGGAGGCTAGAAATCTGAAATCAGGGTGCCAACATGGTCAGATTCTGCTGAGAGCCACTTTTTGGTTGTAGGCTGACAACTTTTCATTATCCTCAGAAGGCAGAAAGACAGCAAGCCAGCTCCCTGGCCTTTTTTTATGAGGGCATTAATTTCACTCATGAGGACTCCACTCTTGTGACCTAATTATCTCCCCAAAGTTCCACCTCTGAATACCATTATTACATTGCAGATTAGATTTCAGCATTTGAATTTTGGAGAGACACAAACATTTCAACCCATAACAGACCCTTTAGAGAAATCACTGATTCTATGGCTGATAGAGGACAAAGAAAGACAGGATAGCATGGGACATTTTTTAGTGTCAGAAAATGAAGGAGAGGGGCGCCTGGGTGGCTCAGTGGTTTGGGCTGCTGCCTTCGGCTCCGGTCATGATCTCAGGGTCCTGGGATCGAGCCCCGCATCGGGCTCTCTGCTCTGCAGGAAGCCTGCTTCCCTCTCTCTCTCTCTCTCTCTCTCTCTGCCTGCCTCTCTGCCTACTTGTGATCTCTGTCTGTCAAATAAATAAATAAAATCTTAAAAAAAAAAAAAAAAAGAAAAGAAAATGAAGGAGAGCTTAAAGGAACAAAAAAGGATAGGGGTAAACCAAAAGTGGACAGAGAACAACCTGAAAAATCTTTCAATGGCCAAAACTGGAATAATTTAAACAACAAACTAATAATGATAGCATTGTTTATAACCCAAGGAATAGAGTAAATATACATCTGTCCATCCTTATCTTAGTAAATTATTGAATTAATGAGTAAATGCAGAAGGAATAGATTTTCCTTAAGTTAGAATTCAAAGTAATAAATGTAAAAGGAATGAGAAAAATTGAAAATCACCATTGGGATAACAAAAAAATAATTGCTACAGGCAAAATCTACCAATAAATTATAAAAATAATGGGCAAAACTCTAAAGAGAAATGATATTTCCTTATTCTTTAAATTATCTCCTCAAGGGATGACTGGATGCCTCAGTCAAACAGCAGACTCTTGTTTTCAATGCAGGTCATAATCTCAGGTTGTAAAATCAAGCCCCACTCAGGGCTCTGCCCTCACCAGGGAGTCTGCTTGGGATTCTCTCTTTCCCTTTGCCTCTGCCCCTCCCCCTGCTCACATTCTCTCTTATAAGTGTTCTCTCTCTGTAAAATAAATAAACAAATCTTTAAAAATATTTTATCCCCAAAATATTTACTAATCACTGTCATGTCTTTAACATATGTTCATAAATTCTTTGATAGGTTTCCTTCCTAAAGGTAGAGGCTAATTCTCCTGTCCTAGATGTGAGCTGGACTTAGTGATTCACTTCTGGGCAATGGCAGGGGCAGGATGTATGCAGGGAAGTGTTGTAGGGGAGGTAGGAAGAGTAACTACAGTAGAGAATCTGGCAAGCATCCTACCCAAATCAGGAAGTTGACAACACCAGGAATAAGGCATGTTGATATCATGTCAACGCTGATAGAGAGTACTGAAAATACAACTTGGCTTCTATGGTATTCTTCCTTCAAATTAATAACTTCAGTGTAATTATGAGAAAATATCAAGCTCAAACCAAGGAACAGTCTGCAACTGGAAAATACCAAGGTCATGAAGACAAAGAAAATAGGACTACTACAGATTTGAAGATTGGAAGAGATTACAGAGACATCACAACAAAATATAACGTAGTATACAGTACTAGATCCTGGAACATCAGTACAATATTACTGGAAAAAATTAATAAAAATTAATAAAATCTAAATACAGTCTATAATTTAGTTAATAGTACTAAATCAATTTTAATATCTTAGTTTTGAAAATGTATCATGGTTGTGTAAGATGTTCACATACAGAAAGTTGGGTGAAGGTACATAGAACTTTCTGTTCTAACTATACAAGTCTCCTCAAAACCTAAAATGATTTCAAATATTTTTTTTTTTTAAAGAAATGAATCCAGGGTTTATACCAGAAGTAACATCTGCTAACAACAGTGTCAGGAAATCATTTCATGTTGATTTAAAGTTTAGTTGTACAATGCATAACTCCTTTTTAAAATACAGTCCAGACGGTGACTGACCATGTAGACCAGGTAAGTAACCCAGTAATGGTGAGTAGTCAAGTGGCCTAAGCAATGGTCTAGTTCCTCCACTGAGGGAGAATGCCTATCCTTAGTTTAGAAAATAAAAACGAGGGGCACCTGGATGGCTCAGTCAGTTAAGCGGCTGCCTTTAGCTCATGAGGGTCAAGATCCCAAGGTCCTGGGATCGAGTCCCACATTGGGCTCCCTGCTCACGGAGAGACTGCTTCTCTCTCTCCCTCTGCCTGCCGCTCTGCCTGCCCCTCTGCTTACTTGTACTCTCTCTCTGTGTCAAATAAATAAATAAAAATCTTTTAAAATAAAAAATAAAAATGAGTTGCTTCTTCATCCAAAAGAATAAATAATGGTTAATTACCAAAAGAAGAGACAACCAGCAGCAAAAGAAAATCCTTGGAAGACAAAGGTTCTGGATTATGTCCAAAAACATAAGAGAAGTGACAGAGTCATAAAATCTAAAGAAATCAATTTGTGGTATTGAAACCAACTACAGGTTTTTGGGGGAAAAAAGGACTATTGGTATTTAGAACATAGAGTCAAATCAGAATATGAAAAAGAGAAAATTTACACTGGAACTAAGCAAATGAATGAAAAATACGCCAGACTATCCCCACATGTGTATGTGATTATATGTTGTTTAAAAATCTCTATTCGTGAGACAAACCATAAGTGACTCTTAATCTCACAAAACAAACTGAGGGTTGCTGGGGGGAGGGGGATTGGGAGAAGGGGGTGGGATTATGGACATTGGGGAGGGTATGTGCTTTGGTGAGTGCTGTTAAGTGTGTAAACCTGGTGATTCACAGACCTGTACCCCTGGGGATAAAAATATAGGTTTATAAAAAATAAAAAATTAAAAAAAAATCTCTATTCACAAGTACACAATAGGCTTTAAAACAACACCTATTAGCAAACTCAAGAGTACTAGTGAAACACAAAGAACTTTAAAGGGTTTTTTTGTTGTTTGTTTATTTGTTTGTTTGTTTGACACAGGTATCCAGAGTACAAGCAGGCAGAGCAGCAGGCAGCAGGAGAAGGAGAAGCCTCTCTGCTGAGTAGGGAGCCCGATGTGGGGCTCTATCCCAGGATCCTGGGATCATGACACAAGCCGAAGGTAGCTGTTCAGCTGACTGAGCCACCCAGGCACCCCAAAACACAAATAAGTTTAAAAGCAAAGGGAAATAACACAACAGAAGGTTACTTTCTAGACTGGTGTTTTGTCTAATTGCTCCTAACAGCAAATTCAAAGCTAAGAAAGGAACACAAACATTCCTTTCCCCTCTCACTACTGTAGCCTTGAATTAGAATTGTGAATTTACGAGATGGTTAAAGAGAAAATTCAAGTTCAATTGTTTACTAAGAACAAGTAAGTAATGAGAAATATATTTAAGATGTTGAGATCTTGGCTAAGTTAATGATGCAAGTCGACATTAGCAATTTGTTGGTGATCCTCCAGGGAAGATGTTGGTCCAAATTCTTAGAGTCCCCTGAGGCAAAATCAGTATTTTTGTCTCTTTCAGATGGTTTCCTCAGGGATACAAGATTCTTTGGGGAATATAAATGTAGGTAAAGTATTGCAAACTTGGCACTAAAAATAAAGGGAAGAAATGTGTATTATCATTTTCATTAACTAGTTGTGTCTCTCCTTAAAGCTAGAATTGAGATTTTAAAAACTATTTTCTTCCTTTAAGTAGCTATATTTGTGTGCATGCTATCAATAAATAAAGGGAAGAAAAGCCATTTTATCAACAATCATGTATTATAAGCTGGTTGCAACAAGAGCAAAGCAATTAAGATTTCTCACTGCTAACAGTAAGAGGAGGAGGAGGACCACCAATCCTTTTGGGTAACTGCTATGTACAAAACATATTTTAGGTGCTTCGTAACCTTCAAAGTAAACTAGAAGTAAAGCTGCTCTTACATCTCCTTTACAGATGAGGAAACAAACTAAAGTTTAGAAATGTCAAGGTCCCTTTTGACCTCTTAGTTTTCTATCAACCTAAATAAGTAACTCCACCCGAGTATGCATGAGACAATCCAGAATACCAAAAATAACTTTTAAGGGCTTTTATAGCTTATTTAAATAATGACAATTTTGCTATGTTTTTGGAATTGAGTGGCATTTTTGCTTAATCAGAACAAATAAATTGTTACAGGCAATTATGTAAGGCATTGAACTAGAAAATGTGGGAAATGCAAAGAAAAATAAAATTTACTGCCTAACTCCAAGAATCTTAAGATCTTTCAGGGGAAAATAAAGTGCACTAACTCCAAGAATCTTAAGATCTTTCAGGGGAAAATAAAGTGCAAACTTAGAAGAATAAATATTAATACATTTTTAAAACAATATTATTTGTTTGTTTATTTTGGAGAGAGAGTGTGTACATGAGTAGCAGGGGGGAAGGGCAAAGGAAGAGGGAAAGAGAATCATAAGTGGGCTCCACATCCAGTGCAGAGCCCAATGCAGGGCTCTATCTCACCACCCTAAGATCATGACCTGAGCTAAAACTGAAGTCAGATGTGCAACTGACTGAGCCACCCAGGTGCCCCATTTTTTAAAACAATTTTTAAGACTACAATATGATGGACCTTCCACGAAGAGATTATTTCATAATTAAGGATTAAAGAAACAGCCTGTGGAGGAGAGAAGTGGATGGGGGTGGAAAGTATTTGCTAGACGCCTGTTTCAGGGCAGAGAGAGATACCAGGTTGTTTCAATTGGCCAGCGTGCCCAGCCTCTCCCAGATGCATAGTTATTGAAGTGTGCTGAGTGGTGACTTTCTCAGTTCCCTATGACCTCTAGTTGCTCCAGCTCCACACTTGACAGCAGAGACTAACTAGAACACAGTTACTCCAAGTATCGTCCACAGATGAGTGGTGGTCTGGACACTATTTGTTACTAATGTGAATGAAATAAACCTAGACGTTCTAATACTTTAAAAAAACTTCTATAATAATTTGAATAATGTTACAGCTGTTGATTCTTACGAGATACTGGATTTGATTTTTTTGAATATCTTTTTTTAATCCCATTTTTCTAGAAATTCATTTTTATTATATTTTACAAAATATAAGTTTGCAATTGATTGGAAATGAAAACTTTAAATATACACACACAACTGGGTTTCACTACAGATGATTTGAGAGGCATTATACTAAAGATTCTTGGTCACTAGAACAAAGATTTTGCTTATAAAACAAGCTGCTAAGAAAAATCTCAAAGTACAAATTGACCTCATGCCTCCCAGCGGTCACTAGGTAACAGACCAGCTGCTTAAAAAGGAGAGCTCACTTAGGATGATAGTGAGGTAGAACTTCAGGGAAGGTTCTAACTGCTCTCTTGTCCACATCATCTCTCTCCTCCCCTTCTGCAGCCTAAAGAATATTAACCAGTCTGAGAAAAGGAGAACTCATGTTTCAGATGTAGACACATTTCTTTTTTACACCCAAGCTATCAGTATTCACACTTACATGTTAAGAATAGATTTACATGATTTAAATTCTGTGGCTCTACAATGACTATCATCTGGAAAAATACTTGGACACTCATGTCTAATTCTCTAAGCAAGGTGTGGGAGAAGGGGATGTTTGGGGTAAAAGTCAAGAGAAGAATTAAAAACTCATAGAAAAAAACACCACTTTTGCTAAGTAATACTTGCAAATATGCCATCACAGACAAAACAATAATTTCTGTGGAAATTGAGCAAATTATTCCAGACTGAGTTACCTGGAAAGAAGTTATGAAAGAAACCAACTTGGAGATAGAAAAAAAAAATTATTAAAGAAATGTTATAATTGTTTAAGAGAAAGAAAGAACATTCTACAGGGTAGAATGATAATATACATTAAAATCGGGATAATATACATTAAAATCACTTATCTTTATTACATGACAGTACATAATAAATTCATTGACATTACATACCATGTTCAGTACATTGTCCCTCATTAGCAATGTGCATAGTTTCTTGCTGTGCCACAGAAAACTGCAGTGAGGTAGTGTATTTCCATCAGTTCTTGCATCTGCATCTGCAATTTGTATCTCTTCACTAAATGAATGTGGCCCTATAACATTACTGTATGGAAGAAATGAAGACACTTCCTTCAAATCAGATAAGCCAGCATCCCATTCCACATGACCATATCATCCAATCCAGCTCTGGAAATTATCATCCAAAAGAGTCCCTCATTACTGGAAATCCTAGGTGGTCTGTCAACCTTTCAAAATCATTCAATGCAGCCTTCCCTTCCCTAGACCATCAAAGACAGGCATTAAGTGATCACTTAATGTGGTCAGATATGTCAAACACTGCCTATATATAGACCTTGTGGCCATGCTATAGATTAGCAAATTGGCATGATCTGAATTATTGAAGTCAAATATTTTGAAAAGAGGAAAATGAAGTTGTCAAGGTTTAGATTTGAGGGTTTGATATCAGGATAAAAAAAGTAATCTATCCCTGACTTACAAGCTAAAAATATATACTTACATCATGGAGCAGTATGGAACCATTGAAGACTTCTGAGCAAGAGAATAAGATGTTAAAAAGTGTGTATTGAAAGGCAGATTGAGTTAGGGAACAGGGAGAGAAATTAGTCTGCTACTATGACAGGAAAAATACACATATCATTGCCCCAGTCAGTTTGGGGCAATGGAAATGAAAATCAAAAGGTTTCAGAGTATTTGAAAGGCAAAAACAGGCTAACCAATCTGCGAACTGGGATCATTTGAAACAGAAAGGGACAAAGCAGCAGGCAAATTTTAAACCTACCAAAACAATGACACTGTTACCAGGAGTCCACAAGTGGGGCTAAGAACTGGGTTTGGGTTAGGAAAAATGTTCAGAACTTTGATTTCGGAGCTCAGCACTCCATCAAATGAGGCATTCAATCAACAACTGAAAGTATGAAACAAGCTCAGAAGATAAACAAGAGAATCTCTAAAATATAGCTGTTAAATATTTCTGATAATAATGACAAGAAATTTATAGTTCATGACAACAGTCAATCTTTCATTGAGTAAATCTCTTCATTGACTTAACACTCTTCGCTAGAACAAAGAAAGTTATTGAAAATTCTCTTGAGGTTTTTGGTTCTTTTTTTTTTTAATTTTTCCACGAAACCAACAAATTTCTATAAAATCTGCAGTTGTAAAATGTGTTAATACTCTGAGCAAGAATCTCCATAAGGGAGGAAATAAATTAACCATCATTAAACTTTTGTTCTAGGGTTTACAACACCTGCGGTTTGCCACGATGTGTTGCTTTGTTATAACTGCTTAAGATTTGTGAAGTGATTTAACTTGAAATTGTGTTAGTCTTTGGAGAGTTTCAAGAGATATTCCTTACTAGCTTTGAAGCAAAGTGATACCAGACAACTGGAAATGAAAATAGTTGAAAATAGCAGAGCAGAAAAGTATAGTAAATACTAGGTGTATTCCTTTCAATCCAACAAGTGGATTTCTTTTCTTTATCTTTTGCTCTTAACAAATACTCCAATCACAGTACAACCTTAGCTACTTTGAATCAGGATCATAAAATCTAAAATGAGAGGCTCAGAATGATTAATATTTAATGTCCCTTTCAGGCACAGCAGCTCCCAAAGTACAACTGATAAGTTTGAAATAGGATAGGTTTCAAAGTGTGTTTAATACCCCTTAAATGCAAATGACTTCACAGTCTATAACTCTATGCAGAATTTACTACTTCATGGGATCCTCCAAATACAGGTATTTCATGCTCTGCAGGCATATTTAAAAGTAATAGCTAAGACTAAAAACATTCAGGTATGGCTATTATTTTTTAGGTAATTTTAGGGGGGATAAAATTTTTAGCACATCTGCTGTACAACTTGGTCTAGCATGTGCCCAGCTAAATAAATATCAGGGTGTCAAGTCTTCCAAAGTCTCAATACCAGCTGTGCTTTCCAAAATTTATGCTTGAGGAACTGTGACCTTGGCATATCCCAGGTCCAAAATGGTCTACCTTAACTCTTCTTAAGTTGTGTCCACTTGCATTAAAATTTCCTGAGGAAATCACTTGCAAGTGAATAGAAGAAGTTTTATATTTTTCAATCCTACTCAATGGCAAGCTAGAAATACTGTGTTACAGACTAAAGGTTTGTGACCCTTCCTAAGATTGCTATGTGGAAATCCCAACACCCAGTGTGATGGTCTTAGGAGGTGAGGACTTTGGAAAGTAATTAGGTCGTGAGAGTGGAGCTCCCATTAATGGATTCCAAGAGACAAAAGGGTTTGCTCTCACTCTGCTCTCCACCTGGATGATACAAGAAATGTCTGACCACGGGCAAGCCATGAAGCAGGCTGTAGCAGACATTGGATTGACCACACC
The DNA here is from genome assembly GCF_022355385.1 of Mustela nigripes. NCBI lineage: Eukaryota > Metazoa > Chordata > Mammalia > Carnivora > Mustelidae > Mustela > Mustela nigripes. The sequence continues at coordinate 81,039,332 of NC_081558.1, read as the reverse complement.
TTAATCTTGGACTTCCCAGCCTCCAGAACATGGAGAAATAAATATATGTTGTTTAAACCACTCAGTCTGTGGTATTCCATTGTGGCATCTGAGCTAGTATTTACTGTATATTATATTTAAGGAAACTATGGTTCCAGAGTTTGAGGAGAAAGTCTAAATAATGAATTGATTAATTTCAGTAATTTTGTTAATTTTTTACTCTTTCAGGTTACTCTTCATGCAAATTTTTTTATTAAAGACGTGTCACAGTAAATAGAGATGGGATTTCTATCTTGATTTTTTTCACCACTCTTTCGGCCTCAACATTCTTACTATATGACATGTGTCCTCAGATTCGTAGAGTTGTGGTTTCTGCATTCCTAGGGAAGCATACTGTTGGCTTTGCTGGAGCAAATTCTATACAAACCAGTGTGTTACCAAATATTCAGAAACAGTGAAATACTACTCAGCTATCTGATTTTGCCAAAACAGCAACAAAAAATTCAAGAGTACACTTCTTCTATTTTCATTTATCAGCATTTTAAACCCATCTGGTAAAAACATTTCAATTTTAAAACAGCAAATTTGTTTTAGCTTTAATAGCTTGCAACAAGAGAAGACAGATAGATGTATGCTACACAGCAGCTACCAAAGGTTTAGTGAAAACTATAGAAAAGAAAATACTTTAGCAAGTTTTCCATTTTCTCTTTTTTCTTTAAAAATCATTTTTAGTCAGTGTGAAAAATATTTAGTCCTACCTGGCTTATCAGGAGGATGACAAACTTTCTGAGTTTGTCACAAATTGGAAGGAATTGTGATTGAAAGTGACATGAAGAACCACTCTAATCAAGTAATCACTCTGAATCATTACCAGGAAAATCTGCAAAGTGGTTTGGATTGACGTGTTCTGCCTCAATCTGAGCTCCTTATGAAGGGAGAAGTCTCAGTTCCAGCCAAGCTCAGGATAGGGACAGTGACATGAAGCCAGCCTGCCACTACTTTTATTTTCTGATACACATTTGTCCAGGGGATTTTGATATCATGGACACTGAGAGAATGTTTTAAATGTAAAGTTCCATTCAAGCATTTGATTACAATTATTCTAATGACCCACACAAGAAGAAGTACATTTCTTTTCTTTTCTTTTTTCTTTTTTAAGATTTTATTTATTTATTTGACAGAGAGAGACAGAGATCATAAGTAGCAGAGAGGCAGAGTGAGGGAGGGGGAAGCAGGCTCCCTGCTAAGCAGAGAGCCCTATGTGGGGCTCGATCCCAGGACCCTGGGATCATGACCAGAGTCAAAGGCAGATGCTTAGACTGAGCCACCCGGCTGCCCCGAAAAGTATATTTCTTTTCAAATCTAACTCTCCATCTTTCTCTTGAATATCTCTCAGTCAGATATATGCCTCTCCATGGCTATTGGCAAAATTCCTTTTCAGGCCTTGATTTTTCACATAGGACTAAATGCACCTTTTGTTGACCTCTGTCCATTCTTAAGCATTTTACCTGCCATAGCTGAAATGGCTTGCCTTGTGTGTTATAAACACCATCCTTGCTACCAGAAAACATTAAATAATTAAAAAACCACACAGAGGGACACCTGGGTGGGTCAGCTGTTAAGCACCTGCCTTCCGCTCAGGTCACGATCCCAGGGTCGTGGGATCTATCCCTGTATCAGGTTCCCCTCTCAGCGGGAAGCCTGCTTCTCCCTCTCCTGCTCCACCTGCTTGTGCTCTCTCAGTGTCTCTCTGTCAAATAAATAATTAAAATCTTTTGAAAAAGTAAAATAAAAAATAAAAAAACATGTAGACACATTTGCCAAAGGAAACTCAACTGACAAGTTAGAAACCACAATCTGATCCACACTGATGAACTCCAAAGATACATTTTTTCTCACTCCAAACCTAGAACTGACATTGTTATAAAACTAACTGAAATGCACTAGAGGGTAGTTAACTTTAGGGTATAAAATTTGAGGTTAGCATCTCAATTCCCTGACATGCACACTAAATCATTCAAACAAAAAGAAAGCTTTCAGTAGCTTTCAATTTTCATAATATATGATCAAAGGGGGAAAAGATTATTGCATTTTTTAATCCTATGATGAAGATAGGAAAAAAGAAAATCCTTTTGGAAATGACTTTGTGAGAGACTCTACGAATTCTCTCATTCTACTTTAAACATTCCTATTCTCAAGTTTGACTTTTTTACACTTTTTCTGATAAACCATGACTGCTCTTCCTACAGCAGCCTATGATTCTATTAAGGTTAACTTATTTTTCTCCAGAACTGACAGCCAATTAATACACAGCCAGTTCAGTTTATTCACAAACATATACACACAATTTCATTTATACACTCACAGTTTTATTTATATTACAGTTTCATTTGTCCTTTCTGTTCTCTTAGATTTTGAATTGCTGGGTATCCATAAGTAGAACTATATTGTTTTTTTTAAACAATTATCTTGGGTCACAAAAATGCAGCTTTACTTCCCATTTTTGTTGTCCTTCAGAGTGCTGATTACTTATTAAGTTACTGATTAGTAGAAAAAATAATTTTTAACTATTTTAACTATTTAAAAATAATTTTTAACTATTTAACTATTTAAACTAGGAGCATTTTTTTCCTTCAATTAAGTCTAAAAATTTAACTGAAAGTCAGGAGAAAGTGTGCATATTTAGCATGTAAGTATAATAAGCTTTAAAACCATAGTTTTAAATCACATGAAAAATTGTTGATGAAGACTAATTTATGCTCCATTTAACCTATACCAACAATTATGTCAATGAAAAATAAGAGATCTTAAAAAATGCATATGTTGATGAAGATTTGTCAGAGCTGTTTTGGGAGCCAGCATTATCCTTAAAAATCACACAGGTTAAGCTTACTTGATATATTTTCCAATACTTAACAGATTGCTATTTATATGCCAAAATTTTCAGAAGCTTCTGATATGCAGTTTGCAAGGCAGACTTTCTGTGATTCTAGAGTGTATGTATAAAGAAAACAAGAATTTTACTATATGTCCTATAAAAATAAGCTCACAAAAAGCGTGAGTTTCAAGTCTACCAAAAAGTGACAGAATCATTTCCCAGTCCTCTGTCAAGCTGATGCAATAGTTCATTAACTATACAAACTTGCTCTCTGAAGATTCTGTTTCCTGGAAGCAGGCAAATCTTTTTTTCTTTTTTTTAAAGATTTTATTTATTTATTTGACAGAGAGAGATCACAAGTAGGCAGAGAGGCAGGCAGAGAGAGAGAGAGGAGGAAGCAGGCTTCCTGCCGAGCAGAGAGCCCGACTCGGGACTCGACCCCAGGACCCCGAGATCATGACCCGAGCCAAAGGCAGCGGCTTAACCCACTGAGCCACCCACGCACCGGAATCAGGCAAATCTTAACACAAAGTCTTAACAAATCTTAACTAGCATCCCAAAGTAATCAAGGTTATTCCAGTCAAAGCATTCACTGTGTAATGGGAGAGAAATCCAAAAATTGCCAGTTACCTGCAAGGGACACAATGACCACATGTCCCATATAGGACCATACAGCTGTATGGAAAGACAAGCTAAGATTCATCCAAGCCTGATGAAATTGAACTTCCATCCCTTCATTCATCCAAACAACATGTACTGAGGGATTAATATGTGCTTTGGGAATATACGGAAGAAGATAAACAGATTCCTCATCATTTCATGAAGTGTTAAAGAGGAGACGGAATTTTTTTTTTAAAAAATCACACAATTATATATGCACAATTAAGATATAGTTATGAAAAGTAATAGAAACTGAGTTTTTTTCAAATGGCATTACTGTTTAGGAGGCACAGGCTTTTGGATATGGATTCTGGTAGTGTCATTTCCTTGCTCTGTGAACTTGGGCAAAATTTTCAACCTTTAGTCTCCTCTTTGTAAACTCTACAGCCGGAATTAATTCCTACTTGCAGACATTTTAAAGGGGGACTGCAAAGTCTTTTCCGTGCCTCCCATGAAAAGTGAAGAGTGGAGCTGGTGGCATCACAACACTCTTTACAGGGACTCCCTCCTTAGTTATGGCTGGGGTCTCAGACACCCAAAGCTTTACAGTGCTGGCCTAAGTAATGGTTACCTGGATACCACTTAGGATACCACTGAACTCCAAGGAGAGTGTGCTGGAGACAACTTCAGTGTAGATCTTACAATTTAAAATAGTATCTGAGGCAGGGAGAGGGAATGAAAACAATACAATTAGGAGCATTTATGGATCCTCACTTGAAGTTCAGCAGTGACTGCTGTGACCTTGAAGTTCACTTGAAGTTCAGCAGTGACAGCAGGCAGAAGTAGAAGTGATCCTCTACTCTTCAAGAGAGGTCAGGGAGGTTATGTGGCTATACCTGTCTGTCTCAGATGCTTGCTCTTGGAAGGCATCTGCTGGGCTGAGAGAAGCCAAAGCCACTAGGAGAGGTCATCTGTAAATTCTCTGGTAGACACTAGTCAGCATTCACAGAGTACAGAAGTCGTTTAGAAGTAGATACTCAGAAACCTTTTAGTTTGATATAATCCTGCTTGTTTATTTTTGTTTTTGTTGCCTTCGTTTTTAGTTTCATATCCTGCCAAAAAATCATCACTAGGAGTTTCATAGTTTCAGGTCTCATATTTAACCCTCTAACCCATTTCAAGTTAGCTTTTGCTTACAGTATAAGGTAAGGATGCAATTTCATTCTTTGACATGTAGATATGCAGTCTTCCAAGCAACATTTATTGAAAAAACTCTCATTTCCCCATTGTGAATTCTTTTACCTTTTTTTTTTTTTCTGAGCACAGTTGCCACACAATGTTACATCAGTGACAGGTATAGAACATAGTGATTCAATAACTCTATAGGTTATGCTACGCTCACAGGTGTAGCTCCCATCCGATACCATACGTTATTATAATACCAAGATCATATTCCCAGCACTTTGTCTTCTATCCCAATGACTTATTCATTTCATAACCAGAAGCCTCTGTCTCCCATTCCCTTTCACCCATTTTGCCCATCTCCCTCCCTTCTCTTCCCACAACAATCATTTTGTTCTCTGTATCTGTAAGTCTGATTCAGCTTTTTGTTGTTCACTCATTGTTTTGCTTTCTAGATTTCACATGAGTAAACTAATAAAACATTTGTCTTTCTGAGTCTGATTTATTTCATTTACCATCATGTCCACTGTGTTCACCCATGTTTTCACAAATGGCAAGGGGTGAGGTCAGCAGGCTGATTCGTTATGCTGGGAATTACTAAGGATGGAGATTGGTACACTAGAGATAAATCCATATAGAAATGAAGAGCATCAGCAATAATTTTTGACAAACTCTTTGAAAACTCTGAGAAATGTACAAATGTGCATTATTTGAAATTACGCTGATGCTCAATTTCTAAATGACAGAAGCTAAAATAGTGTTACCTCTATTTATACCTAGGTCCAATAGTGTCCACCAGAAACAAGGGAGGGGTGTATACACCATGTCAGCTTTTCCCTTCTGGAAAGAAGCTTCTCTATCACATAGTCTATAAGGATATTGATCACCCCTTCTAAGCCAACTGGGCATCAAATTTTCTCTCTGGGGGAAATTATCTAAATTACCCAGAGCAAGTACATAGGATGGAAACTAACTTCTGCCAAAAAACAAATCTCAATGTTCATACTGCACAGTTAAATTTCTATGTGTTTACAAATATTCACTCCCAAATTTGTAATTTTGGGAAGAACAAGCCAAGGATGTAATAAACTTATTTTCCCCAAATTGCATTTATATAAATAGCAAAACACAGAGCTATACAATCATGTGATATAATTAAAAAAGAAGAAGATATCTTTATAAAATAATTTCTTATATTCCTTAAGTGGATTGTATCATATTCTTTTTTAATTGCAAAAGGCTTTTACTTTTTTAAATTCTTATTCTAATAAGGGTACTAAACCAGATTTATCAGTTTCGATTTTAACATACATGGAGTCTACTGATGACTTTTTGCAGGCAGGTATATTCCTAATTATTGCACTCTCTAGTCTACCTTTCTCTTTTTTTTTTCCTCCCTGGGGAATGTCACTTGTTCAGATTCGAATGACTTTTCTTTTAATTGATCCTTTAGGAGTGCATGGGAATACTGCCCCCAATACTCTGCATGTTCAACTTAATAATATGTAATCAAAATGTACTTATTTTACAGAACCAGCTATAAAATATGGGAACCAAAGACAAAATGAAAATGTATGCCCTTGGCTCAGCAGTTAAGAATTTCAAGGGGCGCCTGGGTGGCTCAGTCAGTTAAGCATCTGCCTTCAGCTCGGGACATGATCCGGAGTCCCAGAATCAAGTCCCACATCTGGCTCCCCACTCAGTGGGGAGTCTGCTTCTCCCTCTCCCTGCTCATGATCTATCTGTCTCTCTCTTTCTCTCTCTGCTTCTCCTTCTCCACTTTTCCCCCTCCCACTGTTCATGTTCTCTCTCTCTCAAACAAATATACAAAATCTTTTAAAAAATGTTAACTATTTCAAGATGTTGAGAGAAGAGCATTAAACAAATCATGGGGTGGGGCTTTCAGAGCACAGGGCCCTTTGCCACTACTTATCCAAAGAGGAAGACAGCCCTGGCTACAAAGTATTTCAAGACTATTGCAAAAACAAAGGAGTGACCAAGTGAACAAAAGGCAAAATGTTCTGTCAGTGGAGAGTTCCAGTATTAATTTGTGGGTACCTAGTCATTTTACAGTTGAATCCCTCTTGCCAAGAAAACCTTAATTCATGAATCAAAAAACCCAAAGAACTAATTCCATCTTGAAAATCAACCAACCACTTCAGTAAAATGGGCTTTCATACCCATTTATACATCTAAAGACCCTTAATGCATAAATCAGTATCCCTATTCTCAGCTGAACCAAATATATGTCCAGACATTGTCAAATACACTCTGCAGGGCAAAATGACTGCCCAATGTCGATTGAGAATTACTATCATAGACCTAACTCTAAAACAATGAAATGAATAGAACAACACTTCAGAGTTTACGCCCAGCATCCTATAGATACTATTTTTAGTTCCTTGTTACTCAGAAATTGCATGGACTGGGGAAATTCACACAGCCTCTTTAAAGTTTAATTTCCTCCTTTGTAAAATGGAGCTTATGAGATTTACGTCATAGGACTGCAGTCAATATTGAATGGATAACGCTTGTAAAGTGCTTAGCTTAGTACCTGGCACATGTTAACAATTCAATAAATGTTATTTAAAAACTGCAATTGAAATGCAACTTAATTCAAATCGATAAAATGAGAATAAAGAATTCAGGGAAAAGGAGAGAGAGTGATACATTTCCCAAACTAAGGACTTTTGTTTTCCTCCATTTGGATGTGAAATTTAGACTGTGATATTCTATTATTGAATGCTTCAGAATTTCAAAACACTGACTTAGGAAGGTTTAAACAACTGTATGCTTTCTTAACAGATGTTTCGGTCCATCCTTGTAAAGGTAAATTGAAGGGAAGATTTTATAACATTATGCTGGATTTTGCTCCTTTGGAAATTTATCTAATATCCAGTTATTTAATCAGAAAAGTACAAGAGGTCACTGTGCTGTGGGGAAATGAACCCAACAGAAAGAAGCCTAAGATGCAACTCATGTCTTTATAAATCCTAGTCCAGGTCGTTGGATGTGTTTAGGTATATCATTATATCACAAAGTAAGTGATATGATAAAGGTGTAAAGAGAATCCATTTTTATCCACAAAGATTAAAAAAAAAAACTATTGTTATTAAAAATGATGATTTATTCAAATATTTTTAGGTGCTGAGGTTTCTGCTGAGTATTTAACATATTATCTCATTTCACTATGTGGGTAGCTGAAGAAGGCAGCAAAAGTTTGCCCTGGATATTTAAGGGCTATTCATGGGCATCTGAGAGGTGTTTTAAAAATGGAGAAGAGCAGGGGCTCCTGGGTGGCTCAGTGGGTTAAAGTCTCTGCCTTCAGCTCAGATCATGATCCCAGGGTTCTGGGATTGAGTCCCACATCGTCCTCTCTGATCAGCGGGGAGCCTGCTTCCCTCTCTCTCTTTCTGCCTGCATCTCTGCCTACTTGTGATCTCTCTCTCTCTGTCAAATAAATAAAAATGGAGAAGAGCATTACAGGAAAAATAAATCACTTTTACACATAGAGACTTAAGTTTAATGAGTTTAATGTGATTCAGGCACAGGTATTTTTTTGAGTTGATAACATAGAAATGAAAACCAAAAGGCACCTTGCCAAGACCATAAAAATGTCTCTTACTCCAGGCTTAAGAGTTTATTTTTTATTCTAAAGACATCAGGAAGACAAATGATTAAGTCCCAGCATGACAGAGTAAAATCTATTCTCAAGAAGATGACTGTTGTCATAGTGTGAACCTAAATTGAAGAGCAAGGGAATTGATAAGCGATGAGATGTTAGAAGTCAAAAAAGGAAATGTTCTGGACAAATATCCATCTTCTACCCTAGGGAAATGGATAGACTATGGTAACACTAACTGGTATAAAGAATACTCATGTAAAAAAGTCATATTAGAGGACAAAAAAATGTTAAGTTTTGGTGTTGGGGGAATACCTATGCTGTCCAGTAGGTTGTTGGGAATAATTGTTGAATCTTGGTGGTAGGCTGGGAAAGAGTTAGGACCAAGACAGTGATGTAAAAACTTATAGAATTTATTGTAATTAAAACCATAAAGTTAGTTATAATCAAGAGAGCAATTGACTGGTTCATAGGTTTTCAATTTCAACTTTGATTTCAAATTCTTAGCAATTATAAGTTATAAAAACATTTTCTCATCAGCCAGCCAAATCTTGAGATATAAAGATTAGAGAGCTCTCCAGTGTAGACTTCTCAAAAAATTAAAAATAAAATTACCATATGATCCAATAATTCCACTACTGGATATTTACCTAAAGTGTATGAACACTAATTTAAAAAGATATATGCACCCCTGTGTTTATTGCAGCATCATTTACAATAACCAAACTAAGGAAGCAATCCAAGTATTCATCAATAGATGAATGGGTAAAGACGCTATGATATACACACACAATGAAATATTATTGACCCATAAGAAAGAATGAAATTGACTTTCCAAGATGGCAGAGGAGTAGGAGACCTTAGTTTTGTCTGGTCCCAGGAATTCAGCTAGATAGCTATCAAGTCATTCTGAACACCTGTGAACTCAACTTGAGATCTAAGAAAAGAATTGCTGCAATTCCACAAATAGAAAGCCACAACTTTCTGCAAAGTAGGAACTATGATGAAGTGAATCCGAGGTGATATACTGGAAGATAAACCACAGGGGCAAGGATCCTCCAAAAGCCAGCTACTGGAAAGTAATGTAGTAGCAGAGCACAAAATCAGAACTTTCAGAGGTCCGCTCTAGTGCGGGACATCCCTGCCCGAAAGGTGCTCAGGTGAAGCAGGGCCAAATCTGAGGTGGGATAATATGATCTCAGGATCCCTGGGGTTACAGGAAGAAAACAGCTACCTGAGTGTGACAGAGCTCCCAGGCATCAGAGCAGGGAAGCCAGTTGCAATCAGTGAGCCCAGGGGTGGGCATACAGCTTGATGGGGCCACAAACTGTGAAATGCTACGGAGTCAGCTGACCACTCCCAAGCAGAGGTCCACAAGCAGCAGAACCATGGAGAGACCTCCCTCTCCCACCCACGAAGAGCTGCATGTGTGCACACCACAGGAATCTGCAAGGTCTGGAGACTTGAAGCAGGGTAACATACCTGAGATAAAAGTCCCTGTCACAGGCTGGGGGGAGCACAGTACAGAAAGAGACCAGGGAGATAACAGTGATTGACTGTTTTTCCCTAAGGGCACATGGAGGAGTGTGAGGGGTGGTGCAAGCTTTCATCTGGAGCTGGAGATCAGGAGGCTGCCATTTTCATTCTCATCCTCTAAAGCAGCATGGAAAGCCTCCAGAGAACAAAAGTCACATAAAGTAATAATGAGCCATTTAGTTAGCCTGGCCCCATAGTAAGGGCGGAGCAATTCCACCTGGGGCAAAAACACCTGAGAATCCACACAATAAGAGCCTCCCACAGAAGATTAGCTTGCTAATCTTTGATCACATAGAACTGCAAACCTCCAGCACTAGGGGAAAATAGTATTTAGAATTCATTTTGTTTCCTCATGATTCTTTAGTCTTTCAATTTTAATTGTTTTCTATCCTTTTCAACAAGTTTCTTATTTGATCAACTCTTTGTCTTTTTAAATTTTCATCATTACAGTTACATTCTATCCTTTCATTCTATTTAATTTTATTTTTCATATACATAAGTTTAAGTTCTGTTCAATTTTGAGATCCAGTTTTCTAACAGACTAAAACATATACAGGATCCAATGTACTGCTCTGTTCTGTTTATCTGTCTGACTATATTCTCTCTCATCTTTTTTATTTTAATTTTATTTATTAAAATTTTATTTTAATTCTAGAAATAAGTGATACCATAGGGCAAAATAATATTAGGGTAATTGGGATTCCAAAAGGAGGGGAAAGGGGACAGCAGGCAGAAGATATTTCAGAGCACATTACTGCGGAGAACTTCCCTAATCTGGAGAAGGTACAGTCATTCAAGTCCAGGAGGCACAGAGAATTCACCCAGTCAAAATCCATAAAAATAGGTCAACATTTGACATGTAATAGTGAAGCTTGCAAATCCGAGACAAAGAGAAAATTCTGGAAATAGTTTGGGACAAGAGGCCTGTAATCTAATGTAGAAACATTAGACTGGCAAAAGACCTATCCACAGACACCTGGCGGACCAGAAACGACTGGGATGATATATTCAGGTTGCTAAGTGAGAAAAAATATGCAGAGAATATTTTATCCAACAAGGCTGTCATTCAAAATCAAAGGAGAGAGAGAAAAAACTTCCAGGACAGGCAAACTAAAAGAACTTTTGATCCTTAATACATCCCTGCAAGAAATATTAAAGGGGATCCTTTAAACAAAGAGATAGCCTAAAAGTAACACAGACCAGAAAGGAACAGAGAAAATATACAGAAACAGTGACTTTATAGGTAATACAATGACACTAATTCTTATCTTTCAATAGCTACACTGAATGTAAATGGGCTAAATGCTCCAATCAAAAGACATGGGGTATCAGATTGGATAAAAAGCAAGACCCATCAATATGCTGTCTGCAAGAGACTCATTTTAGACCCAAAGACACTTCCAGATTGGAAGTGAGGGAGTGGAAAATCATTGATTATGCTAATGGACATCAAAAGAAAACTGAGGTAGCGATGTTTGTCTCAGACAAAGTAAATTTTAAGCCAAAGACTGTAATAAAAGTTGATGAAGAACACTATATCATATGTAAAGGGTCTATCCAGGAAGATCTAACAACTGTAAATATTTATGGCCTAAACATGAGAGCATCCAAGTACATAAACCAATTAATAATAAAATTAAAGAAACATATTGATAATAATACAATAATAGAAGGGGACCTTAACACCTCCCCTCACTAAAGGACAGATCATCTAAGCAGAAGATCGACAAGGAAATAAGGGCTTTGAATGACACACTGGACCAGATGGACTTCATAAATATATTTAGAGCATTCCATCCTAAAGCAAAAGACCACATTCTCCTTGAGTGTGCATGGAACATTCTCCAATAGATCAATTCTGGGTCATCTATCGGGTCTCAACTGGTACCAAAAGATTGGGATCATTCCCTGAATATTTTCAGACCACAATGCTTTGAAACTTGAACGCAATCACAAGAGGAAATTTGAAAAGGACTCAGAAAGGAGGTTAAAGAGCATCCTATTAAAGAATAAGTGGATAAATCAGGAAATTCAAGAATTAAAAAAAAAAAAAACACAGAAAAAAACAAAACTGAAAACACAGTGAAAACACAGCTGTTCAAAACCTTTGGGATGCAGCAAAGGTGGTCCTAAGAGGGAATTATGTAGTATAACAAAAACAAGAAGTATGTAGTATAACAAGTCCTAAGAAATAAGAAAGGTCTCAAATACACAACCTACCTAACATTATATATAAAGGAGCTGGAGGAAGAACAGCAAATAAAGCCTAAACCCAGTGGAAGAACAGAATTAATAAAGATTAGAGCAGAAATCAATAAAACAGAAACCAAAAGAACAGTAAAACAGATCAACGAAACTAGGAGCTGGTTATCTGAAAGAACTAAGATTGATAACCCCCCAGCCAGACGTATCAAAAAAAAAAAAAAAAAAAAAAAACCCCAAAAAACAAAAAAAAAAAAAAAAAAAAAAAAAAAAAAAAAGGGAAACAACCCAAATTAGTAAAATCATGAATGAAAGAGGAGATATCACAACTAACATGGAAGAAATACAAACAATTATAAGACTATATTCTGACCAACTCTATGCCAACAAATTGGGCAATCTGGAAGAAATGGATGCACTTCTAGAAATGTATAAACTGCCAGTACTGAAACAGGAAGATATAAAAAACTTTACCCATATAGATTACCCATAAACAGCATACTCATAACCAGCAAGGAAACTAAAGTGATAATCAAAAATCTCCCAAAAAGCAAGAGTCCAGGGCTAGATGGATTCCCAAGGGAACTCTACCAAGCATTTAAAGAAGAATTAAAACCTATTCTTCTGAAGATGTTTCAGAAAATAAAAAGGGAAAGAAAACTTCCAAAATCTTTCTATGAAGCCAGTATTTCCTTGGTCCCAAAATCAGACAAAGACTCTACCAAAAAGGAGAATTATAGACAACATCCCTGATGAACATGGATGCAAAAATTCTGAACAAGATATTAACCAATAGGATCCAATAGTACATCAAAAGGATTATTCACCACAACCACATGAGATTTATTACTGAGCTAAAAGCACAGTTCAACATCTGAAAATCAATCAATGTGATACACTACATGAATAAAAGAAAGGACAAGAATCATTTGATCTTCTCAACAGATGCAGAAAAAGCATTTTACAAAGTATAAACACTATCTTGATAAAACTCTTCATACTGTAGGGGTAGAGGGAACATAACTCAGTATCATTAAAAACCACCTTCCTATTACCTACAGTAAATATCATTCTCAAGGGGGAAAAACTTATTTTTTCCCCTAAGGTCAGGAACATGGCAAGGATGTCCACTATCACCACTGTGCAACATAGTACTTGAAGTCCTAGCCTCAGCAATCAGACAACAAAAAGAAATAAAAGGCATCCAAATTGACAAGGAAGTAGTCAAATTTTCACTCTTCATATTTGACCTGATACCCTGTGTGGAAAACCCAAAAGAACCCATCCAAATATTGTTAAAACTCCTACAGGAACTCAGCAATATGGCAGGATATAAAATCAATGCACAGAAATCACTTGCATTTATATACACTAATAATGAGACAGAAGAAAAAGAAACTAAGGAATAGACCTCATTTACAATAACACCAAAAACCATAACATACCTAGGAATAAACGTGACTAAAGAAGTAAAGGAAGTTTACTCCAAAAAATATAGACACTCATGCAAGGAACTGAGCAAGACTTAAAATGAAATCAGAGAGGAAGACAAAGCATAAGATACTCTTAATCATAGGGGAAAAACTGAGGGTTGCTAGAGGGGAGGAGATTGGGGGTTAGGGTTACTTGGTGGTGGACATTAAGGAGGGCACCTGATGTAATGATCATTGGGTATTATATAACACTGACAAAACACTAAGCTCTACCTCTGAAACTAACAATACACTATATGTTAATTAATTTTAAACTTAAAAAAAAGGAAAAAAAATAAATCTTGTACCAACACATATAGATCAAAGAGGGTATAATGTTAAATAACTCAGACAAAAAAAGATGGTAACTTACGATTTCACTCACCTGTAGAATTTAAGAAATGAAACAAACAAAGAAAAAAAGACAAACAAACCACACTGTTAACTACAGAGAACAAACTGATGGTTGCCAAAAGGAAGACAGTTGGGAGTATGAGTGAAATAAGGGTTGGGGATGAAGAGAGGACACCTAATACTGATGAGCACCGAGTAATGTATGGAATTGTTGAATCACTATATTGCACACCTAAAAGTAATATAACACTCTATGTTAACTATACTGGAATTTTAAAAAAATTAGAAACTTTGTAGCCAGTATAATAATTATAATGCTTTTTCTTTTAATAATGCTAAGGATGATAAATAAAAATCTGCTTAAAGGTAAAACATATCATATTACCATAATATAGGGAGGCTCACCAATGACAAGATCCAAATTTTCTTATACTAAATTTTATAGTTTAAAGCAATTTTTAAATTAAATTTATTTTCTTAATAAACATATAATGTATTTTTATCCCCAGGGGTACAGGTCGGTGAACAGCCAGGTTCACACATTACACAGCACTCAACAGAGCAAGTTTAAGGCAATTTAATTTGACATCTCAAATGAAGTTACTGTGGGATTTTTGTCATTCATTCCAAGATGAATTTGGAAGAATAATTAGACAATATCAATCTAGAAAATATTACATGAGCAAACGTATTAGAAAACATAATTACCAAAACAGTGTAGCTCTGGCACAAGAATGACTGAACAGATTGTTAGAACAAGAAAGACAATCCGGAAATAAGCATAAATATGAGAGGAGAAGCATTTCAGATTGGTAGGAAAATAAAATATTATCCATTTGTGCTGGTTTAACTATTAGGAAATTAAAGTAAAATTAGATTCCCCCCATCTAACAAACTAGGTTTTGAAAAAATCCTTTCCTAAGCAAAAAAAAGTATCTAAATTTTTTTCTGTATGTTAAAGAAAACACCATCAACAAGTTTAGAAGTCCATAATTAACTGGGGGATTTACTTAAAATATCTATAGTCTAAAAAGTCTCAGTGACCTTAATGTATACACTTAACATATCACTTAGAAAGAGAACTCAAAGGGTGCTGAGTGGCTCTGCGGGTTAAAGCCTCTGTCTTCAGCTCAGGTCATGATCCCAGGGTCCTGGGATTGAGTCCCACATAGGGCTCTCGGCTCAGTGGGCAGCCAGCTTCCTCCTCTCTCTCTGCCTGCTTCTCTGCCTACTTGTGATCTCCATCTATCAAATAAATAAATAAAATCTTAAAAAAAATAGAAAGAACTCAAGAGCCTCTTGCATAAACAAATGCAAGAAGAAGGAATGGAAAGGAGTAATAAACATTTCAAAACTTTGAAATCTATTACTAGCAATCATAACTGTGCAAATTATAGAAGTAATGTACATTGTGCTCATTCAACTGGCAAATGCATATTTTACATATTTAATTTTATTTCCCCACATAAACAGTGCCCCCTCCACTGAGAACAGCCTTCTGAAGTATTTAAAAACATTTATCAAGTGTATTAGGTCTGTGAGTTTTCTTTGACTTAGCAAGATTCTTCCATGCTTATAACAAGGTTATTTACTTTTCTATTTCCTCACACCTTTAACTATAAAATATATATCATTTCCTAAATACACAATTATCTTTATCATATAAGCAAAAATACAATGAGCAGGAGGAAGGAGTCAAGATGGTGGAGAAGTAGCAGGCTGAGACTACATCAGGTAGCAGGAGATCAGCTAGATAGCTTGTCTAAAGATTGCAAACACCTGCAAATCCATCGGCAGATCGAAGAGAAGAAGAACAGCAATTCTAGAAACAGAAAAACAACCACTTTGTGAAAGGGAGGACTGGCGGAGAAGTGAATCCAAAGCGACAGGAAGATAGACCGCGGGGGGAGGGGCCGGATCCTGGCAAATGGTGGAGCAAAGGAGCACTAAAGGACTTTTAAAAGTCTGTTCCGCTAAGGACAACGCTCCAGAGGCTAAAACACGGTGAAGCCCATGCAGGGTCAGTGTGGCCCAAGGTCCCGCAGGGTCACAAAAGGATCAGGGGTGTCTGAGGGTCATAGAGCTTGCAGGTATTGGAACGGGGAAGCTGGCTACAGAGACAGAGCTGAGGAGTGAGCTCTCAGCTCAGGGATACCTTGAACCAGTCACAGGCTGGGTGAGTTCAGAGTGTGGCCAGAGGCCAGGGAGACAGGAGTGACTGGGCACTATTCTCTGAGGGCTCACTGAGGAGTGGGGCCCCAAGCTCTCGGCTACTCCAGGCTGGAGATTGGGAGGGCGCCATCCTCATTCCCATCTCCGGAACTCTACAGAAAGTGCTCAGGGAACCAAAGCTCCAGAAAGCAAACCCAGGCGGATTGCTCACCCTGGCCCCTGGTAAGGGCAGACAATTCTGTCTGGGACAAAGACACATGAGAATCACTACAAAAGGCCCCTCCTCCAGAAGATCAACAAGAAATCCAGCCAGGACCAAGTTCACCTACCAAGGAGTGCAGGTTCAATACCAAGGATAGCAGCGGAATTCCAAAGGAGAAGAAAGCAAAGCACGGAATTCATGGCTTTATCCCCATGATTCTTTAGTCTTGCAGTTAATTTAATTTTTTTTTCAATTTTTTGAATTGAAAATTCAAAAATTTTTCTTCTGCTGTTAACTTTTCTTAACTTTTACCCTTTTCTTCTTTAACATTTTTTAACTAGTTTATCTAATACATATATTTTTTTGTTTTTTACATTTTTTAAAATTTGTTTTCTATTTTTAATTGTTTCTCTTTTTTTTTCTGAACCTCTTTTTATCGCCTTTCTCCCCCGCCCCCACAGTTTAGGGTCTCTTCTGATATGGTTAATGCATATTTTCCTGGGGTCTTGGCAACACTTTTAGTATTTTACTTGCTCCTTCATATACTCTTATCTGGACAAAATGACAAGGCAAAAAAATTCACCATTAACAAAAAAAAAAAAAAAAAAAAAGAGGCAGTACCAAAGGCTAGGGACCTAATCAATACAGACATTGCTAATATGTCAGATCTAGAGTTCAGAATGACGATTCTCAAACTTTAGCTGGGCTCAAAAAAGGCATGGAAGATATTAGAGAGACCCTCTTGGGAGATATAAAAGCCCTCACTGGAGAAATAAAAGAACTAAAATCTAACCAAGTTGAGATAAAAAAAAAAGCTATTAATGACGTGCAATCAAAAATGGAGGCTCTCACTACTGGTACAAATAAGGCAGAAGAAAGAACTAGTGATACAAATGACCAAATGACAGAGAATAAAGAAGCTGAGCAAAAGAGGGACAAATAGTTACTGGACCACAAGGGAAGAATTCGAGAGAGAAGTGACACCATAAGATGAAACAACATTAGAATAATTGGGATTCCAGAAGAAGAAGAAAGAGAGAGGGGAGCAGAAAGTGAATTGGAGAGAATTTCCCTAATATGGCAAAGCGAACAAGCACAAAATCCAAGAGGTGCCGAGAACCCCCCCCCCAAAATCAACAAGTATAGGTCCACACCCCGTCACATAATATTAAAATTTACAAGTCTTAGTGACAAAGAGAAAATCCTGAAAGCAGCCCGGGAAAAGAAGTCTGTAACATACAATGGTAAAAAATATTAGATTGGCAGGAGACTTATCCACAGAGACCTGGCAGGCCAGAAAGAACTGGCATGATATATTCAGAAAATTTAATAAGAAAAACATGAAGCCAAGAATACCATATCCAGTTAGGCTATCATTGAAAATAGAGGGGGAGATAAAAACCTTCCAGGACAAACAAAAACTAAAAGAATTTGCAAACACCAAACCAGCTCTACAGGAAATATTGAAAGGGGTCCTCTAAGCAAAGAGAGAGCCTAAAAGTAGTAGATCAGAAAGGAACAGAGACAATATACAGTAACAGTCACCTTACAGGCAATACAATGGCACTAAATTCATATCTCTCAATAGTTACCCTAAATGTTAATGGGCTAAATACCCCAATCAAAAGATGCAGGGTATCAGAATGGATAAAAAAAACAAAACCCATCTATATGTTGCCTCCAAGAAACTCATTTTAGACCCGAAGACACCTCCAGATTTGAGTGAGGGGGTGGAAAACAATTTACCACGCTAATGGACATCAGAAGAAAGCAGGGGTTGCAATCCTTATATCAGATCAATTAGATTTTAAGCCAAAGACTATAATAAGAGATGAGGAAGGACATTTTATCATACTCAAAGGGTTTGTCCAACAAGAAGATCTAACAATTTTAAATATCTATGCCCTAATATGGGAGCAGCCAACTATATAAACCAATTAATAACAAAATCAAAGAAAGAAATGAACAATAATACAATAATAGTAGGGGACTTTAACACTCCCCTCACTGAAATGGACAGATCATCCAAGCAAAAGATCAACAAGGAAATAAAGCCCTTAAATGACACACTGGACCAGATGGACATCACAGATATATTCAGAACATTTCATCCCAAAGCAACAGAATACACATTCTTCTCAGTGCACATGGAACATTCTCCAGAATAGATCACACCCTGAATCCTAAATCAGGTCTCAACTGGTATCAAAAGATGGGGATCATTCCCTGCATATTTTCAGATCACAAGGCTCTGAAGCTAGAAATCAATCACAAGAGGACATTTGGAAAGAACCCAAATACATGGAGACTAAACAGCATCCTTCTAAAGAATGAATGGGTGAACCAGGAAATTACAGAAGAATTGAAAAAATTCATGAAAACAAATGATAATGAAAACACAATGGTTCAAAATCTGTGGGACACAACAAAGGCAGTCCTGAGAAGAAAATATAAAGCGGTACAAGCCTTTCTCAAGAAACAAGAAAGGTCTCAAATACAAAACCTAACACTACACCTAAAGGAGCTGGAGAAAGAACAAGAAAGAAACCCTAAAACCAGCAGGAGAAGAGAAATCATAAAGATCAGAGCAGAAGTCAATGAAATAGAAACCAAAAGAACAATAGAACAAATCAACAAAACTAGGAGCTGGTTCTTTGAAAGAATTAATAAGATTGATAAACTCCTGGCCAGACTTATCAAAAAGAAAAGAGAAAGGACCCAAATAAATAAAATCATGAATGAAAGAGGAGAGATCACAACTAACACTAAACAAATACAAACAATTATAAGAACATACTACGAGCAACTCTACACCAACAAATTTAACAATCTGGAAGAAATGGATGCATTCCTAGAGACATATAAACTACCACGACTGAACCAGGCAGAAATAGAAAACTTGAACAGACCAGACCCATAACAAGTAAGGAGATTGAAACAGTCATCGAAAATATCCAAACAAACAAAAGCCCAGGGCCAGACGGCTTCCCGGGGGAATTCTACCAAACATTTAAAGAAGAGCTAATTCCTATTCTCCTGAAACTGTTCCAAAAAATAGAAATGGAAGGAAAACTTCCAAACTCATTTTATGAGGCCAGCATCACCTTGATCCCAAAACCAAACAGGGATCCCATCACAAAAGAGAACTACAGACCAATATCCTTGATGAACACAGATGCGAAAATTCTCACTAAAATACTAGCCAATAGGATTCAACAGTACATTAAAAGGATTATTCACCACGACCAAGTGGGATGTATTCCAGGGCTGCAAGGTTGGTTCAACCTCTGCAAATCAATAAATGTGATACAACACATTAATGAAAGAAAGAACAAGAAACATATGATGCTCTGAATAGATGCTCAAAAAGCATTTGACGAAGTACAGCATCCCTTCCTGATCAAAACTCTTCAAAGTGTAGGGATAGAGGGCACATACCTCAATATCATCAAAGCCATCTATGAAAAACCCACCGCAAATATCGTTCTCAATGGAGAAAAACTGATAGCTTTTCCACTAAGCTCAGGAACACAGCAGGGATGTCCATTATCACTACTGCTATTCAACATAGTACTAGAAGTCCTAGCCTCAGCAATCAAATAACA
This sequence comes from Mustela nigripes, assembly GCF_022355385.1. Taxonomy (NCBI): domain Eukaryota; kingdom Metazoa; phylum Chordata; class Mammalia; order Carnivora; family Mustelidae; genus Mustela; species Mustela nigripes. The sequence continues at coordinate 81,019,528 of NC_081558.1, read as the reverse complement.
AAAGGAAATTAAAGGCATCCAAACCATCAAAGAAGAAGTCAAACTATCACTCTTTGCAAATGATACGATACTATATGTGGAAAACCCAAAAGACTCCACTCCAAAACTGCTAGAACTTGTACAGGAATTCAGTAAAGTGTCAGGATATAAAAACAATGCACAGAAATCAGTTGAATTTCTCTACACCAACAACAAGACAGAAGAAAGAGAAATTAAGGAGTCAATTCCATTTACAATTGCACCCATAACTAAAAAATATCTAAGAATAAACCTAACCAAAGAGGCTAAGAATCTATACTCAGAAAACTATAAAGTAGTCATGAAAGAAATTGAGGATGACACAAAAAAATGGGAAAATGTTCCATGCTCCTGGATTGGCAGAACAAATATTGTGAAAATGTCTATGCTACCTAAAGCCATCTACACATTTAAGGCAATTTCTATCAAAATACCATCCATTTTTTTCAAATAAATGGAACAAATAATCCTAAAATTTATATGGAACCAAAGACCTTGAATAGCCGAAGGAATATTGAAAAAGAAAGCCAAAGTTGGTGGCATCACAATTCCGGACTTCAAGCTCTATTACAAAGCTGTCATCATCAAGACAGCATGGTACTGGCACAAAAACAGACACATAGATCAATGGAACAGAATAGAGAGCCCAGAAATAGACCCTCAACTCTATGGTCAACTAATCTTCGACAAAGCAGGAAAGAATGTCCAATGGAAAACAGACAGCCTCCTCAATAAATGGTGTTGGGAAAATTGCACAGCCACATGCAGAAAAATG
>NC_081558.1:81018055-81018635 GCF_022355385.1 Mustela nigripes | reverse complement strand
AAATGGAACAGAATAGAGAGCCCAGAAATAGACCCTCAACTCTATGGTCAACTAATCTTCGACAAAGCAGGAAAGAATGTCCAATGGAAAACAGACAGCCTCCTCAATAAATGGTGTTGGGAAAATTGCACAGCCACATGCAGAAAAATGAAATTGGACCATTTCCTTATACCACACACAAAAATAGACTCAAAATGGATGAAGGACCTCAATGTGAGAAAGGAATTCATCAAAATCCTTGAGGAGAACACAGGCAGCAACCTCTTCGACCTCAGCCGCAGCAATGTCTTCTTAGGAACATCACCAAGGGAAGCAAGGGAAAAAATGAGCTCTTGGGATTTCATCAAGATCAAAAGCTTTTGCACAGCAAAGGAAACAGTTAACAAAACCAAAAGACAACTGACAGAATGGGATATGTATTTGCAAATGACATATCAGATAAAGGGCTAGTGTCCAAAATCTATAAAGAACTTAGCAAACTCAACACCCAAAGAACAAATAATCCAATCAAGAAATGGGCAGAAGACATGAATAGACATTTCTGCAAAGAAGACATCCAGATGGCCAACAGACACATGGA
>NC_081558.1:80957250-81017955 GCF_022355385.1 Mustela nigripes | reverse complement strand
CAAAGAACAAATAATCCAATCAAGAAATGGGCAGAAGACATGAATAGACATTTCTGCAAAGAAGACATCCAGATGGCCAACAGACACATGAAAAAGTGCTCCATATCACTCGGCATCAGGGAAATACAAATCAAAACCACAATGAGATATCATCTCACAAAAGTCAGAATAGCTAAAATTAACAAGTCAGGAAATGACAGATGCGGGCAAGGATGTGGAGAAAGGGGAACCCTCCTACACTGTTGGTGGGAATGCAAGCTGATGCAACCACTCTGGAAAATAGCATGGAGGTTCCTCAAAATGTTGAAAATAGAACTGCCCTATGAACCAGCAATTGCACTACTGGGTATTTACCCTAAAGATACAAAGGTAGTGATCCAAAGGGGCACGTGCACCCGAATGTTTATAGGAGCAACGTCCACAATAGCCAAATTATGGAAAGAACCTAGATGTCCATCAACAGATGAATGGATCAAGAAGATGTGGTATATATACACGATGGAATACTATGCAGCCATCAAAAGAAATGAAATCTTGCCATTTGTGACGACATGGATGGAACTAGAGGGTATCATGCTTAGTGAAATAAGCCAATCGGAGAAAGACAACTATCATATGATCTCCCTGATATGAGGAAGTGGAGATGCAACATGGGAGGTTAAGGGGGTAGGAGAAGAATGAATGGAACAAGATGGGATTGGGAGGGAGACAAACCATAAGTGACTCTTAATCTCACAAAACAAACTGAGGATTGCTGGAGGTAGGAGGGTTGGGGGAGAGGGGTGGGGTTATGGACACTGGGGAGGGTATATGCTATGGTGAGTGCTGTGAAGTGTGTAAACCTGGCAATTCACAGAGCTGTACCCCTGGGGATAAAAATACATTATATGTCTATTAAAAATCAATTAATTTATTAATTAATTAGAAGCATACAATGAGCAAAAACAAATTCTGTAATCACCAATGCCCTGAGGCAAATCAATGCTGACTCTGACTCTATAACATGGAAGATTTTCTCCCACAAAATGGAAATTATCAGACTGTTTTTAAAACCTCTATTTTCTCTTTCCTTTATATAATGTGAGCATCAATAAATAGACATGCATAATGTTGTTTTATTTATATTTCATCTTGTAGATATGAAATAATTTATCTATATACCTCATTTTTCATAGTATTTGTAACATTTTTTTCTTATTCTTTGTAATTATAATTTTTGTAAACTTTTATTTATTTATTTAAAAATATTTCTTATCAAAATTGTCTTGTCAAAGGGTTTTGGGCGCATATTGCCAATTAGTTGCCAAAATGGTGATCTCCTTTAGACTCCTACATGCCTATCTTCAGTCTTTAAAAATATTATAACATCACACTTATTTGCAACCAATAAGTTAAAAAAAATTGATATTTCCTTATCCATTTCATGTTCATTTCCTTGAGAAGTCCTAAGATTTTTCTTTATAAAGGTGTTTACTTATTTATTTGACAGGGAGAGAGAGAGCACAAGCAGAGGGAGCAGCAGGCAGAGGGAGAAGTAAGATCCCCACTGAGCATGGAGCCTGATATAGGACTCGACCCCAGGACCCTGGAATCATGACCTGAGCTGAAGACAGCCACTTAATCCACTGAGTCCCTCAGGCATCCCAAGAAGTCATAAGATTCTATATGCACGTTTACTACTAGTTTCTATTTATTTTCCTGAGAGTTTCAATTTTACATCCTTAACTCAGTTTTGTTTTTTATTTTTTGTTTCCTAATTGGGGCTCAGGTTTACCTTATTGATCAGCAGGAAGGCTTCCATTATTAATAAATATCTTCCCAGTTTATTGCAACTAGTTTTTATGCTTTATCAGTTACATATGAACTCTGCTAATAGGGAAGCTTTTGATTATTGCCACATGTAATGATTAGTAATCACAAAATAGGAATTTATCAATCTTTGCTTTGAGTTTCCGTTCACAGGGTCAGATTTCAGATAATTATTCCCCAGCTGAACTGTATATTTCTATATTTTCTTTGATTTAGAATATATGTGGGTATAAGTCATGAGGTAGCAATATAATATATACAATATATAATTTATAATATTTCCTTCTTTCTACAAATGAAATGTCATATAACCTTTACTGTTATTATTGTTTGTAGTATGGTAGTTGTCTTGATAAATGATTAGCCTATTGTCTTTTAAGACCCTATTTCTATAACCAATATTTTCAGTTGTCATATATAAAATACATATTCATTCCACTAATATTTAATAACTATCTTTTGTAATATCAATTCCTGCCACTTATCTTGGACTTATTTTTTGACCAGTCAAAAACAGTGCCATCTTCATGGGGTTTACATTTCCTTAGTGAAGACAGACTTAACACAAGTAAATACCAATGACACTTTTTGTGATCTGGAAGAGTTAAAGAATGGGTTCATATGGACAAAGAATATTATTCAGATCAAAAAAGATTTCTTTGAGAAAAAGTTATCCAAGACCTGAGATCTCAGGTGTTCTCCAACCAGAAGGAAGAATAAAATTCCTGGGGTAGAAGAAACAGTGATGTATTTCAAGAACACACAGAAGACTCAGGAGATTGAAATGCCATGACCTCAATAGGCTTCCTCCCAGTTTCTAAAGGCAATTTCCATATGATAGTCAATAGGCTTCTTAGCACCACCAGGGGAAAACTTGTGTCTGTATTTTCAATCTCTTTTGACAAACTCCTTGGTTCAGCTTCTATCTGTGCTCATGTCTTCTGTCCCTTAATAGAATTTTTCAGTTCTACACTCTGAATATGAACATATTCCATTCCTTTACATTTTTCAAATTAAAACACCACCAGACACTACCACTCTCAGAAATGGTACAAAGCCACTAACATCTTTCAGTTATCACAACACACCTCTCCGTATTTTGTCCAATTGCCCAATATGCCTTAAATTTTCTTCTCCCTTAACTGGAATTGTATTGTCATTTCCCCTTCTATCTCCCTGGTGACTTCTCCCCTGTCTCCTCTACTCTTATGACCTTCTATTATGCTCTCGTTTTCAGTGTAGGTTTTTTCTAGGATTTCAGATGCAGTTCTCGTCTATGTGCAGTCTACATACTCTAAGAGACTCATATATGTTGGAGATGAAGGAAGATAAAGAACACTTCCACCCTACCCAGCATCTGAGCAAAAGGTGTGAAGATGGAGTCCTATCAATCTCTCCTCCCAAACCCCTTTAAACCTATTTCACCCTTTACACTCACACTGCTATCTTCTCAGTTCATACTGTCTCCCTCTGCACTCTGGACTACTGCAGCCATTTCCTCTTCCAGTCTTCTTTTCTGTAGTGCTAACTTCAAATTTCTCAGGCAGTCACTCCTCTCTTTAAACTCTTCTATGACTTACATGTACGCGCAGTATAAAGTCAAACTCTTCCCTGATCTGGTCTTACTCTGCTTCTCAGCCCTGTTTCTCATCACTAACTGATGCTTCATTAATACGGAGGAACCTGTGAATCAACATGTAAAGATATTTGTTCATATTTCTAAGATCTCTACAAATGTTATTTCTCTGAATAAAATATCCACACTATACGTTTTTTCCTCCCAAATTTCTAGATGATGTTAAGGTATAGCATCTTCAGGGAAGGCATCCAAATATCCCTCCAATCCCCAAAAGAATGAATTACTTGTCCTGAATTTTGCTCGCAATTTATATATTGTATTAATCACTGTGTACATGCCTATTCATAATCACATATCTATGTAAATTGATCTTCTTTTCCAGATAGTGAATCTTATAAAGACTGAAACATAAATCTCCTAATAGAGTAACTGAGCGGAGAATAGAACTGTTGTAATACTGACTCTAATTCTTACCAGGTTTGAATCAGAGAACTGATTTGAAAAGCTAAAAAAATATGAATTTCCTGGTGATCATTTCAAGAACACATACTTTGGTACCAACTCACTTTCTTTTGATGTTTGCAAAAGAAAAATCAGGTAAGCAAATACTACAAAATATTTTACATTATATTTAATCTTTTTTAATTAGTTGAGGCTAATTTAAGAGTAAAATAGTTATCTTCTTGAAGGAAAGGTATTAAAGAGACTCAGTGCTAAATGTTTCCTGCAGAAGTACAACAGGATGTCAAATAAACTAATGAGTTTGTGGCTCAGGTAAAGGTTTACTCTTTCTAACTAAAGCAGATTATTTTTAGTCTGTCTAGGAAAAACTTTGCCAAAGAAAGTTAATTAGAATAATTTGTTTTTCAAGCCTCGGGGTCTACTACTGCAAACAATCTATAAATGTTGGAGGTAACATTTGCTCTAAAAGGGAGGGGGCATACAAAAGAATTGCTAATGCAGCCACATTTGTATAACATTCAATTAGGAAGGGTAAGAGAAAAAAGAATACTGCTCAATTTTCTCAAGTCAGGATTTGTGAATATTTAAATGGAGCTTGGTTCAAAAGTAAGTTGGGAAACAAATAATTTTCTTGCTATTTTGGAAGAGATTCACAAAATACTCTGTATAGTATCATGAAAAATATTTTGCTTTTACAACTGGACAGAACTCAAAATATTTCCCCACCAAAAAGGCATCGAAGAACAGATGTAAAGTACTTTGACTGACTGTAGAAGTTCTCAACTTTTTTGGTCTCAAGACTCCTTTATACTTCTAAAAATTATTGAAAATTTCTTGAGATGTCTGGCTGCCTCTCAGTGGAGCATGCAACTCTTGTTCTTGGGGTTGTGAGTTTGAGCCCCACATTGGATGTGGAGATTACTTAAAAATTTTTTTTAAAAATTCAAGATTTTATTTATTTATCTGACAGAGAGAGAGATCACAAGTAGGCAGAGAGCCAGGCTGGGGGGTGGGGTAGGGGGGAAGCAGGCTCCCTGCTGAGCAGAGAGCCTGATGTGGGGATCCATCCCAGGACCCTGAGATCATAACTTGAGCTGAAGGCAGGGGCTTAACCTGCTGAGCCACCCAGGCACCCCTAAAAATAAATTCTTTAAAAGAACTATTGAAAATATGAAAAAATCTGTATTTACCAAAACAAAAGTAAAATCAGGAAGAAAGGTAGCACTGTTTTAGAATTATGTCAGTCTTTTGGGGGGGTACTCAATCTGTTATAATGTATTGCTCTGCTTTAAATATTCAAAGAAAAACCTGTCTCCTAAAGACATATGGTTGGACAAGAAAGGAGTCTTTAAAGTCTTTCTAAAGAATTGTGGAGATTATTCTTTGATACTACGATAAAGCTCAACATGGATAGTTTATAAAGCTTAGTTGCTATATGGTTTCTGAAATATTATCAATAAAGTATTATAAATCATCCATCTTACACTTCAGTAAATCCCTCATGCATGATTTTATAACATACATAGCTCATTTAGAAAATATTGGATTACTGAATTATATTGTGCTTCCAAATTTGGGCGCATTTCAATGTAGTGTGTGTGTGTGTGTGAGTGTGTGTGTGTTTAAATATCATTTATTAAAATTACAACTGAATTCATCAGCAAAACCATTAAGAATAAGGAAACTAATTCATGGTAGCAGATTCAAGTTTTCCAAAATTCTAATTTTTCCTTGAAAGTTTGAATTTTATCATTGGCAGAAAATACTGAGAGTTTCCTTGAAATGATAAGTTCACTTCATTCTTATAATTACCAATGAATGAATAATCATAGTTTGTCCGTTGTTCTTTCAAGTACAATTGGTACTCCATGATAAAAGCTGCTAGATTAGCCTGCAATTCAAACAGTCACACCGGACTTGTTCTGGAGATAACTGTCATATTCCAATATGTAGAAATATTTTATATGTACTTCTAGAGGTGTTTATAACTAGAATATTAAAAAGATGAGTATAGTTATTTTTTGAGATTTAATAAAAGAAATGTTTTATTGCTCATAGAAGAATTTCTTAAACTAGAGGATTTTTAGGGCATTAAACATATTCTGTATAACACCATAATGATGGATACATGTCCTTCATTACACATTTTTCGAAACCAAGAACATATATAACATCAAGAGTGAACAACAATATAAACTATGGACTTTGTGTAATTCTGATGCACCAGTGTAGGTTCACCAATTATAACAATTGTACCACTATGTTGGGGGATATTGGTAATGGGAGAAGTCTATGCATGTGTGAGGGCAGGAGGTATATGGAAAATCTCTGAACCTTCCCCTCAATTTTACTATGAACCCAAAACTGCTCTAAAAACTAAAGTCTTAATAATATATTTTTTTAAATGTTTGCACATAACATGAAGAACCCAATGCCCACTAATACAGTTGGTGCTACTGCCTTGATTTGTACAAAGTGCCAGCATTTTTACCACTGTTGCTTTGTTCACTACCAGTGGAAGCATCAACACAGTGAGAAAAGCCAAATAAGAATCATGATTTTATTATGAAAACTGTTTTTCCTTCTCATGCTCTCTGAATGAGAATTATCAACCTTCTACTTACCTACTTTTGAGAACCTTAGAACCCATATAAAAGAGAGAAAGGTTGTTCTGACATAAAAGGATAGTAAAGGAAACAGAGAAATTCAATGTGTAAAAGAGATAAGCACCTAGTATGTACAATTAACCATACAAAGACATAATTAGTCAGGTTATTTTCAATGTGCTCCACTCTAAGTAGTAAGTTATTCAAATACATTTCATTCAGGCTTTCTTTGTTAATATAGACTTTAATGGAAAATTAAATTATATTCTAATTAAAAGTTGTGATTATTGTATCTAATAAATGAATATTACAGTAGAATTGATTTTGATAGGTTATAAATCATTTTGTAATCTCTTGTAGGAAGAATAAAATGAGTATAAATTTGAAAGCTAGATATTTTAGGATTTCTATTTAATTCTGAACAAGGTTTCATTAGCAAAATGGTTATAAATCTGCTTGTTGTCAAAAGGAAGCAATTCTACTTAACATAATAAATATCTTCTCATTCTATATAAAAATGCTAATCCAACTATAAATTTTTGTTATGGCTTTAATTTTAAACATAAAATGTGATAAATCTATTGCTTATCAAATTCAAAATTATAGCCAGATTTTTAATTCTAAAGAAACATGTTTTTACTAATTTTTCTGTGGAAATAATTTTTAGTGAAGCAATGTGTTTAATAAATCTAATTATTATGCTATTATTTCAAAATTACATTAAATCATTTATTATGGAATCCTTCAGAAATTCAAGAAATTAAAGTGGCATTTTAATGTGATTTCAATGATGGTAATTATTTGATTAATATGTATAAGAAGTAAATTGCACTTACTTTAAACAACAATGTTTCTCAGAAATATCTATTTATGTATTTCTATATCTACCTCTCTACCTGTATACTATTACTTTCTGCACTTCCACAATCCTCTAAAAGCAAAAGGGTAAGAACTTGGACATGTTTAAGTAGTTGGAGATGAGAGAGAGAACTGGCTAGAGAGGCTGCCACAACATAGTTTAAGATGAGGTAGAAAATGGCACAGTAAAACATTAGGAAAACAACTGGCCCATCCCAAAGAGAGGTGATCATATTTAGGACATGGATTTACAATGCAAAGTGGTATGCAAACACACTGGGTGATATTTAGTTTAATAAGATGTGGTTAAATTAGCTCAGTAAGGCCCATGCAATCAGCATGCAAAATATTTTCAGAGGAACAGACGAGGATGTATAAGCACTCCAGGAGTTAATATTGTTAAAAATAATACTAATAATTGAGTAAATGAATGTGTTAGATTTGTCCCTCCAAAAACTTTCACCATTCCTCACTCTGGGATGAGGGAGCCTGGGAGCCAGAATTGTATGATACGCTCCAACGGGCCTCTTGCTTTCTGACTGGGCTGATCAAAAGTGTGTGGAGGGAAGGTTGTCAAGGAAACTTGAGGGTAGAGAAAGTGAGGCTGAAATATTCAATTGCCTCCACCATGTTGCTTCAAGTTTGCTGTGTTCATCAATCAAAAGATATAGTATATGTCTGTGGTCATCTTCTCACAGGGTTCTCTTTAAGTTTCTGAAACTAACCCTCCAGTCCCCTATCAAGTCTAAGGGTGGCAATATCCTTCAAGCCTTGTGATGCATCTGATCCCCTGATGATTTATCTCAACCTTGCTCTTTTCATTAAACTTTCTGTAATTACCCTATTTGAAGAATTACCCTATCTGAAGAATAAATGGATCCATTTTTTTACTTTAAAAAATTCCAGTAAATTGTCATATATAATATTTAAAAATAGTATTCTGAGCTCGTTCAAGTTGGCAATGTAGAAAGATCCTGAACTCATCTCCTCCCACAGAGGAGTCTATAGTTACAAATGGAACAATTTTCTCAAAATAACCTAAAATCTGGTCTCGAGACAACCACATATTGGATAAACAGAAAACATCATCAAAGCAGGTAAAGCTTGGATATATTCTCACCATATACCCCACATCAAATGCAATGACCCAGGAGCTAGAGGGAACTCAAAAACTGGAGCTTCCCCCTGGGAAATGAGAAGTTGAAACCCAACATGAGGCATCCCAACTTTTAAGACACACACTTGAAAGATGAGCACCCAAAACATCTAATTTTGAAAACCAACGATACTCACTTCCCAAGACCCACAAGACTCTACAGATCTGAGAAAATGTTCTTAAAGTGCTCACGCATTTAGCATGTGTTATATGGTGTTATATGGAAGTATGGAATCACCATAATGTACACCTGTAACTAATATAACCCTGTATATTAACTAATTGGAATTAAAATAAAAACTTAAAAAGTGTTTCAACTCCCCTCCCCCCCCCCCCACTTATTCCAGGGTCCATCCCAGAGAGAGGGGATCAAAACCAGATTTAAAGTGAATAAGGAATCAGTCTGAAGGAGAGGAATGTAATTTAACACACATACTGAAGAGTTTGCTAGAACACTCTCCAAGGACAGACTGGTGGGTGCCATCTTTTTATGCTTCACTAGCTGTACTCCAGAGTACCATTGTCACCTTGAAGAGAGCTTTTGCATGAGTCTGGTGCCCCAATTTTTATAGCTACCACCTGGCACATATTACTGTATCACCTCTATCTGGTGGCCAGCAGGCTTAATCTTGTAACCTACAGGACTATATATATTTGCATACACTTTTTTAAAAGTATTTGTATACTTTTAAAAGCTATTGCCTAAAGATAAATCTAGGAGCTGAGATCCTCCCTGCTGGGATACTGACAAGTCTTGGCCATCCTCAACTACTTGGAACTCTTAAAAACAGAATAGGATGCTCGAACAAAGCACAAGCTTTGAGAGACAACCGAGAGTATAGGAAGGTTTGAACAACAAGTTTCAACTCCTACACAAGGCTACTACTTCAAAACTTGAGAGAGGTGGTTTCATCTACTGTATAGAAACTAGCACAGAGCTAAGGTAAAATGAGGAAACAAGGGGTATGTTCCCAATGAAAGAACAAAATAAAATTTCAGAAAAAACTAATAAAATGGAGGTAAGTGATTTACCTTATAAAAGTTCAAAGTAATGGTCATAAAGGTGCTTGTTAAACTGGGAAAAAAAATGGAGGAACAAAATGAGAACTCCAACAATGAGATGAAACATGTAGGAAAGCACCAAATATAAGTCACGGAGCTAAAGAATAAAATAACTGAACTGAAAAATGCACTGGAGGGATTATAAAACAGACTAGGTGAAGCACAATATAAGATCAGTCAACTCAAAGACAAGGCAGTAGAATTCACCAAATCAAAGCAGCAAAAAGAAAAAAGGTGAAAAAAGGATAGTTTAAGAAACTATGGACAACATCAGAGAGACTAACATTTGCATCACAGACCTTTGTATCAGAAGAAGAGAGAAAGAAAGGGGTAGAAATTTTATTTGAGGAAATAATAACTGAAAACTTCTCTAACCTGGAGAAGTAAACGGACATTCAGATCCAAGAAGCAAAGAGGCTTCCAAATAAGTGGAACCCAAAGAAACCCACACCAACACACAATATAATTAAAATGTCAAATTTAAAGACAAGGGGAGAATCTGAAAAGCATCAAGAGAAAAGCAACTTGTTACATACAGAGAAACCACCATAAGACTAACAGCAGATGTTTTAGCATAAATATTCAGGCCAGACAGGAATAAGATATAGTCAAAGTGCTGAATATAAAACATTTCAAACCAAGAATATGCTACCCAGCAAAATTATCATTCAGAAGTGAAGAAAAGATAATTTTCCAGACAAGCTAAAGCTAAAGGAGTTCTTCACAACTAAATTGGCCTTACACAAAGTGTGCTAATTAGTTATAAGAATATATATGAAATGATATATCTGACTGCAAAGCTAAATTTGTAGTAAAAGTAGTAGGTTAACCACTTATAAAGCTAACATAAAGGTTAAAAGACAAAAGTAGTAAAAAATATGATGTAAAAATATGATTACAATAATCACTGAAGGGATGCACAAGAAAAAAGATGTAAATGTGATATTGAAAACAAAACACGGCAATGAAGAAATAGTGTTGAGTTTTATGATGGGATCAAACTTAAGATGTTACCAACTTAAAATAGACTGTTAGAGAAATCTTATATGTAAGCCTCATGTAATTGCAAAGCAATAACCTATAGCAAATACACAAAAGACAGAGAAAGGAAAGTAAGTGCATCACTAGAGAAAGTAATCACCACAAAAGAAAAAAGCATGAGAAGAAAGGAACAGAGAGGAACTTCAAAAACAGCAAGCAATTAACAAAATGGCAAAGAGCACATACCTATCAATAATTACTTTAAATCAAATGCTCCAATCAAAACACATAAGGTGGCTGAACGAACATAAAATAAGACTCACCTGTGTGCTGCCTACAAGGGATTCAATTTAAATGCAAGGACGCACACAACTAAAATTAAAAAGATGGAAAAAGATACTCCATGCAAATGGAAACCACTTATTAATACTACTAATACTGCAGACACTATGAGAGAGACATCTATAAAAATCTTCCAAGAGATGCATGGAGTGCTCAATGTGTAAGAAAAAAGACTAGGACCCAAAAACAGTCTTTGGAGGAAGTTTGCCAGATTATGCTATGATAAATCCAAACATTCAGATAATTTTTTCCATAATTTCATCCTTCATTTTAATAATAATAGAGATAAATAAATATGTAAGTACCTTAGAAACATGAATTTTCAGTTTGGACTTGTATTTACTTTTTAGTTGTTGCAAAGTATAACGGAAGATGATTTCTGTTTTGCATTTTAACATAAGAACAACAGAAAATCACTGGCAGGGGCACCTGGGTGGCTCAGTGAGTTAAAGCCTCTGCCTTCGGCTCAGGTCATGACCCCAGGGTCCTGGGATCAGAGCCCTGCATTGGGCTCTCTGCTCAGCAGGGAACCTGCTTCCTCCTCTTTCTCTGCTTGCTTCTCTGCCTACTTGTGATCTCTATCATATAAATAAATAAAATCTTTAAAAAAAAAGAAAGAAAGAAAGAAAGAAAAGCCAATCACTGGCAGCTTTAATTAAGGGTACTCCTTCAGAGTCTCAATTTAGAGTCTGAATTTTTGTGTGCAAATCCTGATTTGCCCAAAATTTCTGAGCTTTCATTTCCTCATTTAAAAGGTGGGAAAAAGGTTGCACCAATTACCTATATACACTTTTGTCTTGAGGTGACAGAGGGGAAAAAGAAGATAATTGAAGTACAAGCAATTACTTACACTCAACATTCCCACAAACTGCCATTTCATATTTAAAATATGCAAACTGAAGCTCTTAACCACCCCCAGCATGTTCCTCCAGTCTTGTCCATCTCAGAAAATGGCAGAAATAGTCACCTAGGTTCACATTTCTACAAATCAGTGTTAGCCCCCCCCCCCCCAGACCTACATCCAATATCCAATACATGAACAGGCACAGCCAGGCCTTCTGTCAATAGACATCTCTTACTGCAATGACATCTCAACACCTCCAGTGGCATCATCACAGTTCTAGGCTCCATCTTCTCTCACTTATCCTCCTGCAGCAAGCGCTAATGGATCTCCTCGATCCCATTCTTGGCTCCCTTACTACTGTCGATTCTGTCCAGAACAGTCAGAATGTCCCTTCCTGATTAAAAATCCAATTTCATTACAGCACAGATCAATGCTTTCTAATGACTTCTCATCATACCCAAGACCATCCCTCTGACCCAGTTGTTCTTCCCTCAGTTCTAACCATGTAGGTTATCTTGCTATTTCTCTATCACAAGCTTGTTCCCACTCAGGAACTTTCTGGTTCTTTCTTTCTGCAATGATTCTGTCCAAGATCTTCACAAAACTCTAAACTTCCCTTCCTTTCTGTCTCTTCTCAAAACCCATCTTCTCAGAAAGACTTTGACTACTCTCTCTAAATGGTGTTCTACCTCCTTTTCTTTCCTTAAAATCATTATGTGTTTCATGAATTGGCATTATATTGTTTATTTTTTTATATTTTTCTTTTAGAAAAATGTGAGCTCCATATGGGCAAAGGCTTTATCTGCATTTATTACAGTGATACTCCCAGTGCCTTGAATAGCTCTGACACCAAGTAGGTTACTCAATAAATACTTATTAAATGAGTGGAAGAATAAATAAATGGGTGAGTAAAACATACTTTGGTTACTTGAAAGCATATTTCATTATCAATTGGGGAAACTTGACCAAAGATGATATTTAGCAATGTTTAGACACATTTTTGTTGTTGCAACTGGGAGAGAGATTCTAAACCTCCTACAGTGCATAGAGTTGTCCCCACAACAAAAAATTATCTGACATAAAAAGTCAATAGTGTTGAAAATGAGAAACTCTGATCAGAAGGCTAAAAATGTAAATATGTGTAGCATATTTCATAGTCATCAGCAAAGCGAATATAAAAATATAGAACTGAGAAGGGCATGACATAGAGTAAAGAGGGTAGAAAAAACAAAAGAGAGATTTGAAGGAAGAGAAGACTGGAGGAATCTGACTGATCAAAATCCAAGTTACATTTAAGGTAACTCTGGGCTACATCCTGACAGAAATGCAAGAAGTATAAACATGAAGCCAGTAGCAGAAAGTATAGACAACATGAAGCTAGCAGCAGACCAAAAGTGTTCATCAGTTAATCCAGAACAGGATGAACCAACACAGCTATAGAGGAAACAGTGGGCTTCCCCTTGGAAAAGGAGTGGCTAAGAAGGGGTTGGCAGGATCCCAGGCAAAAGAGATGGATTGCAGGGCAGGACACCAATCCCACTGGGAAAGGTAAGTGCTTACTGGACACAAGACAATCATTGGGTCAGTGACAGAAGTGTGTCTATATGGTAAGGACTAGGGATCATCTGAACCCAGTAAGGCATAAATCCATTAAGAATTCTGAGACAACCAGGGTCAGAGCGGAATGGCTAATGAGAGATGACATGGGGGCACAGACCCTTTATGCTTCTTAGAAAGAGCTTCTGAGATGTTCTTCTTCCCACAGTTTAAATTGGGTTTTCAACTTGATTTCTTCTTATCACCATATGTGTAACATGTTCCAAAAATGTTTGCTTGATTAATGTGGGTCTCCCCACCACATTCTAAAATCTGCTGGAGAAAGAGCCCTATCTGTGTAGTGTTTGGCACACAGGGTCTGCTTAATAAACATCTGCTGAATAACAATGAATAAAGGTATACACAGCAATGAACTGCAATATAATAAAAAAAAATTTCATATCTAAAATGAATGCTGGGGTATCTAAAATTCCATTCTCTATCCCTGTATCAGAAGAAAGGATTCAAATGATTGCACTGAACCCCTTCAATCCAAGGATATTCCAAACCAGGTTCTGTAGTAACCTCGGGACTTCCTTGTCATCTGCTCCAAACTCCTCTGATAATAAACAATGTTTTTCTTTCAATGTGTATTTTGTTAAACATCTGTATGTGCCATGATTGTGACTAGGTGCTTAGGATAAAATTATGAGCAAAACAGACCCAGCCTCAATTCTTGTAGAGTCGACAAACTAGTGAAAGAAGCAAGCATTAACAAATGTAATTTCAAATCATGATAGGCATCAAAAAAAGATAAATAAAAACTACAGCCAAAGAGAGAATTACAGAGTGATGTACTCAGATAATATAATTAGCAAAGACCTCTCTGAGGAGGTGTGTTTAGTTAAGACCATTCTATGATTTAAAAAGAAAAAAAAAAAGTGGTGAAATTATTTTTAAATGAACAAAATGCCTTCAGCTTTCATCATGAAATTATAAAAACTTTTTGTGAAACATTGTAGGCAAAGGAGGTCAAACTCTTTTGTACCTAAATAATAAATATTTGTAGAGTAGAAACATTTAAACCTCTCCAGGCCTTTTAAGGTCTCCACATACCAGAGCAACAAAGTTGATTACTTAGAGACGAAAGCAAATCGAACTCAATTGACCTTGTCGCCATCAACCTAACACACGCTATCAAATCAATTTTTGTCACGGAAGGATTATGACACAGGCCTGTGAGTCAGCAGTCTAAACTTACTGAGTGATAGCATTATGGACATGAAAGGAAGGAGCAGTCAAAAGGACTGGCTTGAATATCAACATCCTTCAGCCTTTTTTGAGAAGGGACAGTTAGGACAGGTAAGCAATAGGCAATGGAAATTTTTTTATTCTAGCTGCAAAAGTATTATTTCTCCAATTTGATATATATTTATATTTCATGTCCCCAAGCAGCACTCTCCTTGGCCGCTACTTTCAACTTTATCATTATTTGATAAGGCTGCTCAAATATTATCAGAGAGTCTGTTCCTGAGTATGTGACAATGCACGCATACCCTAGTGGAGTCCGGTTCTCTTTTCTGGGAAAAGCAGTGTCATCCATCATTATCATCCCATTCACGTAACTAAGCAAAACAAACAAACTTTCTTACCAAGGATATGAAATGACAATAAATATAGTGCTCAACGCTTTGACACAGTATTCTAAATATCCACAGCTTACATGCATGATTTAAAGCAAAACACAAATAATCTAGGATACTCTGTTCTGAATTTTAATTAGTAGACCATAAAAAAGTCCATTTACTTATTCAAGTAAGTAAATGAGCCATTCTAAGTCATAGCTGCCCTCAGAAAAAAATCCCAAAAAGACAGTTGAACTTGGGGGCACCTAGGTGGCTCAGATGGTTAATTGTCCACCTTCAGCTCAGGTCATGATCCCAGGACTCTGGGATCCAGTCCCTTGTCAGGCTCCCTATAGGGAGCCTGCTTCTCTCCCTCTCCCTTTGCTTTCCTCTCTGCTGGTGCTCTCTATTTCTCTTTTCTTACTCTCTCTCTCGATTAAATAAATAAAATCTTTAAAAAGAAAAAAAAAGACATTTAAACGTATCAAATGTCCATGGGAAAAAGTATTTGAGAAGTAGCTATTACATGTCTAAATTAACTAAATAATTAAGCTTCAAAGGATAAATAGCAGAGTCTAAACCGCTCCAAGTAGAATTTACATGTATGGAAACCCATACACTTCCATATCACAATCTAAAGAATCAATCTCTTAATTTCTAATTCTAACCAAACTGTTTTTCATTATATTTTACCAAAGAACATGATTCTTTAAACTGCATATTTACATTACCATTGTTAAGAAACAAAACATAAAGAATAATTTGCATGTGAAAAATTAGAATTCTTTCTGGTTTTGAAATGATTTGAATTTTCTACTTTCAAAAATTGTAGTTTCAGTGAAAATAAGATGAAGAGCGAGATCAATATTTCTCAGTAAGAAATGCAAATTCACAACCCCAGATGAACAATAAAGGAAAGACTAAAAAAATCCTTTCAACTTTATTAAAACAACATAATTTTTATTTTAATTACAATTTCCTTTACTTTGTCATGTAAAATGATTTTGTGCAAATGATTGCCTTCCTTAAGTGCACTCCCAAATTAGAACGATGCATATACAATCAAATGCTCTATTTTGATTTTATCTATTAAATTATTAAAAACAAATTAGGCTCTAAGTAATTAAAGTAGCAAAAAAAATACTCAAAGCATACTTTTCATATTTTATGTGAAACAAAAGGCAATCAAAAGCATTGATGAAACAAGATAACTATGGACCACATTTCCACTTACAGTGAAAAAAGAAAAAATAAATCTGATTTAATATTTTTTTCAAGTCTTGGCATTCTAATAACTGAAATAAAACAAATATTCTTTCTCCTCTTTTCCAACAACAGTATAAATATGCACTACATGAGAAATTATTTTCTTTTTTATTAAGATTTTATTTATCTTGGGAAGGGGAGAGGCAAAGAGAGAGAGAGAATCTCAAGCAGACTCCCTTCTGAACGTGGAGCCTGACTTGAGGCTCAAACCCATGACATCCTGAGACCCTGACCTGAGCAGAAATCAAGAGCCCACTGCTTAACTGACTGAGCCACCTAGGACACCCTACATGAGAAAATAATACGTAATGTTATTCTGAAGTTTCAGGTGGGGAAAAATAATTGCTAACTAAAAAGCTTGATTGACCTTGGAAACATGAAACAATAATAAAAGGAAATGGTAACTGTATGCCACCTATTTTCCCAAAACCCCAGTCACTGATGCCATCCACAGAGGCACTGAGCAAGGGCATAAAGCTGCCATCTCTTTGAAATAAAGAATTACTTATTCTCTAATTCTTACTAAGACTATTTCAAAATCAGATGCCTTAAATAAATGCACTTTCTTTATTTTCTTCCATTGAGTTTCATTCTAAGTGTTACATTCAGCATAGAAAGCACTACAGCTCAAATTGTTTCTATGTAATATGTAAGGTACGAAATGGCTTTATACTTATATTAGAGGGGGCTGGCAAATTTTTTACTGAAGGGCCAGATAATAAATATTTTAGGCTTTCAGGCAGAAGGTCGCTGCCACAACAACTCACCCCACATCATTTTAGCACAAAAGCAGTCATAGGCAAAGTGTAAATAAATGGGCATAGCTACATTCCAATAAAATTTTATTTTCAAAAATAAATTTGTCATGGCCCATAAGTTGTAGACCTCTGGTATAGGAGAGAATGGGAACATAAAATGAGGGAAATATTATTTTCATCTGTCAAAAAGGTACTGAGAGGCATTTTATGTTATAGGTTACAATGTGCTTCCAAATGAATCTTATGGACACCTGGATGGCTCAGTGGGTTAAGTCTCTGCTTTCAGCTCAGGTCCTGGGATTGAGCCTTGCATCGGGGCTCTCTGCTCAGCAGGAAGCCTGTTTCCCCCTCTCCCTCAGCCTGCCTCTCTGCCTACTTGTGATCTCTCTCTGTGTCAAATAAATAAGTAAGATCTTAAAAAAAACAAAAACAAAAACAAAAAAACTTATGAGGTTAGGACTCTGGAGCCAGATCGGTTCCAAGCTCTTCTGCTCCCCAGCTTTCTGAGCTATGCCAGTTATTTAATTCTGTCTTTTCTCCTTCCTTATCTGGAAAAGGTGGGGTGGAGGAGAAGAATGTGGTTGTTGTGAGGGTTAAGTGAGTCAGGGTAGATAATCCACTCAGAAGCATGCCTGGTAAATCCTAAGAACTGAGTAAGAATATCTACTATAATAAAAGTTCATTGCCATACACCATAGCCTGTCAAGAAAAGAAGGGTGCGTTCATATTTTCTGGCATTTCCTTGCAATCGGAAAATAATAAACAAGTATGCATGCAGTGCCACTATATGAGAAGCCTATATGCATTAAATCATTCTAAGTCCCCAAGGGCTATGCCTGAGGCTTATTTATCCTGTATCCAGGCAGCACTAAGCTACTGTCTAACACAGAGTTGGGAAATGGGAAGTGAATGAGGGATGAAGTGCCTGAATGAATCTATGAACAGAAGAACTAACAGACATCCTTGGTGATGAAGGATTACAGAAGCCCTCGAGAGTTAACTAAAGGCAGGAGGCATGATTATACAGGGAGGTGCTAACATCAGACATTTCTTAGAAATTCGAGCACTTAGGGGTGTCTCGAGAACAAGGTCAAATCTGCATCTTCTAAGGAATTTAATGTTGGGGCTCGGATACAGCCAAGGAAGTTCAGACTTCATCTGATGACTTCACAATGCCTTTCTGGAGGGCATGGAAAGTCAGGAATAATTCTGAGCAACGGGGAGGGAGCGCTGGCCATCAGAGACATAAAACGTATTTCAAGAAAAGACATAGATTGCAAGGTGAACTCGAATTAAATGACAACATGGGGAAAAGGATTTTTCCAGCTACTTCAAGGTCTCCAAAGAGAAAATACAATTGAAAAAAAAAATTTTTTTTTTTTTGTAGGTGCAGAACTGTCAATATGACCTCTAAACACAATGCCACAAGATCATCTTTTCATATTCTTTAATCCTGTTTCTGGTCTAAATATCAAGGCTAACCCCAAACACTAATGAACCTAAAGCAGCAAATCGTAGCTTGCTCTCCCTTGCATCACTTTCTTTTTATCCTGTGCTGACTAGAGAGCCCAAAGTTTCATCAGTGTTCTTTCACAGTCTGCAGGGGCACTTCTCAGACTGGAACAGGTGTGGAGTGCATCTAGGTACCTGGTCAAGGGCAGATTCTGGCTACCAGATCCAGGGTGGAGTCTGAGAATCTGTCTCTAAAAAGCAGCTGGTGGGTGAGCTTTCCAACTTAAGAGAAACAAAGTTACAGAGAACATTTCATTCTTATTTTGTGCCTCAACTTCTGTTCTCTTCCCTGGAAAAGGGTCCTCTTTTGCTCACAGCTCAGATAGAAACATTAGTGTCACTTACTCTTTCTACCTTCACTTTGTGAACATAACCTCAATGTCCTGCAGATGCCTAAATGATTTTTACAGTTAGGGATTTTAGGACAGTATCTTAGAGTTTTAAAAAGCTGAAGATATCCAACAAGGCTTTCAAATACAGCTTTTGAGTCTCAAACAGAAGCCTATCTGTTTCATTCCTCTTCAGCTAAAATCTACAGCACATTTTTTCTTGATTTTGCTTTCTTTTAACACACCTGAAAATCTTTCTGTAAATGTATTCTCTGTTGGGCACACTTATAATAATTAAATTAAAAAAAGCAATGCCTAGTTCAAATTTTAGATTATATTATTATTTAGAAAAAGTGATAGCATAATATATCTGTCCAGGTATAATAAAATTTAGATGTTCTGTTATTATAGTAAGAAAGCGTATAGAAAATGTAAATCTATACAACATGAAACCCTTGGTTATTACAACATTATTTGTGGTAATAACCTATAGTGTTTGTGGTATTTTTTCTCTATGAAGTAGTATGATCATGAGTAGGATCTCTTGAATAGGTTTGAATCTTACCCAAAATGGAATTATTTTAAATAGATGCACCTTTAATTAAATATGTTGAATTCACTTATATGATTTTTTTTTTTGCTTTCTCTCTCTAGCCTGAAATGCTCTGTAAAATTCTGAAGAACCCTTATCCTTCTCTCTCTCTCTCTCTCTCTTACACACACACACACACACACACACACATCTTATCGTGTTAACCTTGGACTATTTCTCATTAATTTCCAAGTGTGACCCTTATTGGTTCTGCCTTGTGACAGTTCCCATTCTTGTTGCTACCTCTATGTGACTCTGACGTCTTTACCCAAAGACCGCCCCTAGATGCCCCATCCCTGCAAACTCTTTCTGGGACATTCTCTTCCTTGAACCAGAGATCCTGCCATCTATCTATCTATTCAATTGTCTGTTCATTCATTTCTTCATATCCACTGTTATCAAGTGTTCAAAATGCACCTGGTAATACATTGGACTCTGTCTTTGGCTAAAGACAGTCAGGATTCAGCAGTGGAGGGAAAGGAGGAAGAGGAGGAAAGAGAAAAAGAAAAGAGATAGAAGAAAGAAATAAAGACACTGGAGAAGATGAATTTGGGTTCATGTACCACACA
The DNA here is from genome assembly GCF_022355385.1 of Mustela nigripes. Taxonomy (NCBI): domain Eukaryota; kingdom Metazoa; phylum Chordata; class Mammalia; order Carnivora; family Mustelidae; genus Mustela; species Mustela nigripes. The sequence continues at coordinate 80,998,069 of NC_081558.1, read as the reverse complement.
ATCTTTCTATACAGACTTTTTAAATTCTAAAACATTTTTTCTCTTGTAAATATTTTCCTTCAAACTTTCAAGGGTTTGCTCAAATAATTTGAAGATAAACACAAGAATACTGAACCTGATTATATAGAGAAAAAGAAATTACCCTTGGAATAAAAAAAATAGATGTCTTACCATGGCTTACAAACCTGCACTTCATCTGACCCCAGCCTACATTTCCAAATTCACCCCAACTTTCCCCCCATCGCCTTGAGTTGACCAACCCCAGCCATATCCCAGGTTTGTGTTTCCTGAAACCTATCAACTTCTTTCTGACCTCAAATTGTGTACATATCCTTTCAGCTTCAAGGACTTTTTCTCCAGAGCTTCCTGTCTGCCTCCTTCTCATCTTTAAACTGTTCTTAACTAATTTGTTTCAAAGAGGCTTCCCTAACTTCCCTAACCCCATGTATCAAACCACTAGTCAGGTTCAATCATTTTACCCTACTTTCAATGTCCTTCGCACTTTCCAATAGCTAGAATTATCTTATTTTTCAACTTCGAATTTACCAACTTTCTTTTCCCCTGGGAATATAAACTCCTTGAGAGCTGGATGTCTGTCTTAGAGTTTTATTCTACATCCTTGACATCTAAGACTGTACCCAGAATACACTCCAGCAAATATGTACTGACTGACCACAACTTAATAATTACATCTCCTCTACTCTGTCTGCAGAAACATGTTCTCTGGGTGCAGAGGGAGCAGTGACCTATAATTTCTTACAGATGAAGCAGCCTTGTAAAAACCTGTGGTTGGGTTTAGGTAGGGATATTCTGAATGTGTAATCTATCATTGTGTCATCAGCGTGACCCTCTACTCACAAAATTGTTTTTTCTATTTCCTTCTGAGATAATTGTCAAAAAATTATTTATATTGAGGATCTGATATATTTCTTGTGAAGGAACATATGTAAATAATTGCAGGAGGCATGTGGGTTGCTCAGTTGGTTAAGCCTCTGCCTTCATCTCAAGTCATGATCCCAAGGTCCTGGGGCTGAGCCCCATGTTGGGCTCTTTTGTTTAGCAGCCAGTCTGCTTCTTCATGTCCCTCTGCTGCTCCCCCTGCTTGTACTCTTTCTCTCGCTCCCTCTCATAAATAAATAAATAAATAAATAAATAAATAAATAAATAAATAAAATATCTTTAAAGAATAATTGCATTTCTTAACTGGCTTTGTCACCAGTAAACTCAACTATAGTATCTTAGATAAGTCTTAAATATCTGTATCTTTTCTAACATACATTACATACTATGTGCCAAAATATATTCTAAATATTCATGTAGCTTCTCACTCAGTCTTTTACTTGTGGGTCCCCTCCATAGCCAACTCCCAGGAATCTGAGGGAAAACAGAGGACCAAATTTATGACTACTATTTTCACTTACACAACTATTGCTGACTTACTAATACATGGCATGTAGTTATGTTATGACTAGGGCCATTATTTAACTCACAAATGAAAAATGTCAGGGAAAGAGATAGGATAAAAAGAGAAAGCAGATAAAACAAGAAAATTTCCCTGACATAATAAAGAATGTTTTTAAGGTCTAAAAGGTAAACAAGAATCTCCATAGAAATGATTTGACAGTAAAATGGAATTCACAAGTGTCCTATAGGCAAATTTGTGATTGGTCTTACCACCAACAACTGTGTGTGTGTTACTCAATAAATATTAGTTAAATGAATAAATGAACAGAAGTCATTAATTTTGTAGGCAATTACAGCCTATCATTTTACCCTATGGCAGTGGTTATCAACCAAGGGTGATTTTAAGTATTCTCAACTGGGACATGTGGCAATGCCTGGAGACATTTCTGGTTGCCACAGCTGAGGTGGTATTCTTAGCATCTAGTATGTAAAAGCTGGAGAAGGTGCTGTAATGCCCAGGACAGCACCTCACAACTAAAAATTTTCTGGTCCCAAATGCCAAAAATACTGACTGAGAACATGCGCCCTAGAGGGGGAACTGATAAATAATAATTTTCAAAATAGAATAAAATCATGATTCCCATACAGATACAAAATGTGTATGTCTTAAAGAATTTATTTCAACTAGGAGAGAACCAAACAGATATCATAAATGATTTAAAAGAGATTCCAAGGGGCACCTGGGTGGCTCAGTGGGTTGAGCCTCTACTTCGGCTCAGGTCATGGTTTCAGGGTCCTGGGATCGAGCCCCGTATCGGGCTCTCTGCTGGGCAGGGAGCCTGCTTCCCCCTTTCTCTCTCTGCCTGCCTCTCTGTTTACTTGTGATCTCTCTCTCTGTGTCAAATAAATAAATAAAAATTTAAAAAAATATATTTAAAAGAGATTCCAAAAAGCATATTTCTAGATCAGGAAAGTAAAATTAATGAGCAATTGGAGGCAAAACTATCTTTTCCATGATAGGGAGGGAATTCAATTGAATTTCTATTGGACCCATAGAGATTATCTTCAATATGCATAACTGTAGAAAAATCCCCCACTGAATCAGAATCAGGTAAGACAGAAGGGTGTGCTATGGACAATGGATAGTTTTCTATGGAAGTTCATACTTTTTTTTTTCTTTCCCTACAGAAAAGAGAGATAGAAAAATTGATCACTATCAAATGCTGACATTGGCCAAGTACTCTCTGGCAGTCTTGTAGTGATATTCACTAAGAGAAAGAGTTTGGTCAGACTGTGAAGAATATTTCTATTTACTTAATATTTCAAACTGATTCTAATTGAAGTATCTCCTCAAACTGACCCACTTCTCCTAGAAGATGCACATCTAAAATCAATTTCTTAAATTTATTTTCTCTACCCTCCACCTCAACAAACCTTAAGCTCTATCAGAATAGAGAACATAGGAGAAAGAAAAAAAAATGTTACTGCATTGCCTTTGTCTGACTAAATACTAAAACTAGAATCAAATGTTTTGTCTTTTTAAATGTACTTTATGAAAGAAGATATCATTTTTCATTATAGCATAACCATGAAGACAGTATAATATCTCATAATAATCTATATGGAGGACAAATTAATGATTCATAGAAAACCATAGGCCTGGAAAAAATGATTGAGACAATAAGTTTAATAGAGACTATTTAGAATGTCCAGTAAAGGCCCCTAAGGAAGCATGGATAATTCAACTTCATATAAATCACTTGTGATTTTTAATGGCTCACCATCTTAACTTCATTATGTGTGAACTGTTTCACCAAGGTTGATCGTGAATGCATTGCAATCAAGATGTTAAATTCCTTTGGCTTTCTAACAGTTTGGATGAGTGAATGTGAAAATAACAGCCAATGATACCAAATATGTTCATTTTACTAAATTAGAAAAAAAAATGGAAGTCAAATATGTATAAATGAAACACTCTGCACTTAATATAATCTTCTCTATGTAATCTTCTAGTAGAAATGATATGTGCGCCTAGGATTCAAAGAAAGTTAATCATTTTTTGAAAGTCTTGCTTCTTACTCTCTTTAGTTTAAATGTTGAAATGATTAAGACTATTTTTAAACTAGACTTCAGAATGACAGAGCTACTATTAAAATAAAAGCTGAAAACATTTAAGTGTATAAAAACCAAGATCAACCTAATAAATTACAACTCAATTTGGGTAGAGAAACAGGACGAATGTGTACACTGTGTATCAATCAGTTAGAAGATAAGCTAAACCCAATGGATAGCTGTCATGCATACTGAACAGTTCTTCTACTAAACCTGAATCCCACGAACCCATCATCATCACTAATTTAAAAATTAGAATCAAATATGCCACCTTTGTCAGCTAGGTTCTATTATTACTCAATTACTCAAGAGTATCATGTCTTACAAATACCTAATGGTAACACATAGTAAAGATAAATGCTTCTGCTCTACTAGTGAGAGCATACTTTCAGTGAGGGGCATTTTACATTGTATTCTATTTCCTTAAATGATTACTGTGGCATTAATCAGAAGGAAACCTGATTAATTAGCAAATTTAAAAATTTCTTTTTTATTCTGCAAAGAGCTAATCAAAAGAGATTAATCAAAGGCTGTCAGTAGGGTATAACTAGTCCCTTACTTAAACTTACACCTGTGTGCTGGAAGCAGGGAGATAATGACTGTTAACATGTAAGAGTTGGAGAGCCCTTTGATTGCTGCGAAACCTTTTTATTCTTCTTTAATCAAGGTAATTACAAAGTACAATGGTTCGTCAAGGCTTATACTGTATTTATCAAGCTAAGATTGAGGTGTTTTTAAGACACAGTTCACTTATGTAGAGGTCAAAAAATACAACAGTATGTCTCTACCAATCTTGAGGTTTTAGGCTTTGCTTTCCATTTCCAAAAGCTAATAAATTAGATTAATGTTCTTATATAAGGCAACAATTATTTCACCTTTGATAACCTAAGTGCTTGAAGTTGGGAAAAGGCAATAAAGGTATTTTTATCAACTTTAAAAATGACAGAAAATCCACAGCCTTATATCTGGAGATGTCAGAAGATCTCTGTGGCAAAATTCCAAAGTGAGCAACTTTCAAATATTTTGCATATTCATTTTCTTTAAAGAATTATGAGAAATGAAATGGTGACAGTCATGAGGCACCAGCACAAAAAGAAAATTGCTTCTTTATTAGAAATGAATTCAAATTTTTTTTTTTGTAGTATGCATTTCAATACTTCTGGGATGTCAGTAGGGGAAGCACTAGAATTCAATCATTTGCATGGAAATTCAGAATTTTAATTAGGAAGATTCATCCTCCAATAAGTGTGTACTTTAATTGCTACTAGATATTAATTCATGATAGCCAGTACTATTATTTATACACTTAATAAATGCTTCAATGGTGCTTTTATTGACATAGTAATCTCTCAAAAAAGTACAAAGTCTAACAGACACAGGTCTGGACCTAAACCTATATTTGAGACCGAGTTCTACCAACTTTTTAGCCATGTAAGCTCATGGAAGGCATTCCTAGGTTAAATCACAATGCTACCTTAGGAATTAAATCTGAAAAAAAGAACTTGGGAAATGTGGAAGGAAAAATCACAGCAAAGATAGGTGATTTTCCTAATCATTACTATATATATCATTGTTGGTGATACAAATGGCCATAGAATATTTGCATCATCATTTTTTGTTTTGTACTGGCTTTTGTTGCTTCTGGATGGCATTCTCATGGAAACCAAAAATTATCAGTATGAGAATGTCAAAGGAAAGAAATACAGGACTGAACCAAATAACAAAATGTGAAATTTTAGCCTCCTTTTCTGTTCAAGTTATTATACCTGGAAATTGATTATAGGAGTAAAATTACCAAGAAGATCAGTTATTTTAACCACATAAGTTCACTTAAAGTGAACTTTAAGTGTTCATTTTCCGTTGAAAGGCTGTTAATGAAAAAATAGAAAATCTAAGCACTATTTAAATATAACATCATATTTCATTGTATTGCATTTATTTATGCTTATTTTTCCTCTAAAGCACGAGACAGCTCAAAATTCTAATTCTAAACAACAGATTTAATTATTTCCACACCAAAACTGTCTCTGCACTTCCCCAAAAGAAGTAAAAAGTACAAAACATGTCTCATTCACGTTCATATATCACATGGCTTACAACAGTATCGAGAAGATACACACTCAGAGCTGGGAGAAGGAGGGCACGTGAAGGCCACGAGATTAGCATTGGTAAGGGTTAGAAAGAAGACTTTGGATTCAAGGAACCAAAGGAGAAAAATAAATGAATATAAAGAGAAGTACTGAGAGAAGAGGATGTAAGTAGCTTGAAGAGGCTGAGCCTAGAAGAATTCCTTGATATAATTCCTACAAACGAAGGAATCTTTTTATGGAATGCCAGGACTTGAGCTGCAGCCTGGAACAACTGTAGTTAAAGGCAACAGGCCCATTTAGATTGGCTCTAGGTAGCTCATGAACAATAAAATCACTAAGTTCAAGGAAGCAGCAGGAAGAAAGGAGTGCCAAAGGCCAAAATAATCACACACTAATGATTCACTACATAATGGCAATGAAAGTAACGCAGCAGATATTTATTGTGTACCTGCAAGATGCCAGAAGTATGATAGTAAAGAAAACAGAATCCTCAGTCTCACGAAGCTTATAATTTCCTGGGGTTATAAACATATTAATGAAGTTGACATAGGCATTATTTGTGAGGAGATGTGAAGGAATCAGCGAGCTCTGACAAAATAACAGGGAGGCAAAGACTTACAGCTCAGGTTACCTTCCTTCTAAAGAAATGGCTTTTCACCAGAATCTTAAGAATGGCTAAACATTAGATTTTCAGAGTGAGAATGTTCAAAGCATGAAGGAGTTTCCTGATGTGGATAAAGGTTTAATATTTTCAAAGAATGGTGTAGATAAAGTACAGAAAATAAGGAGTAGTGCCTCTAAAATATGTTTCATATTTTGATCTAGTTCTCTTCCACAGACTTCCTGACTTTTCCCAGCGTGGCCGGTTGCCCTTCTTTGTGCTTCCTAACACATCTCCACCACTACTTACTAGATTTTGTAATCACTACCTACCTGACATTACATTTTCTGTACTGCAGCACCACTTTACTTAGAAAGTACAGAACATGTCTCATTTGTGTTTAAATACCACATGGCCTACAACAGTGTCAAGAAGATACACACTCAGTATATACTATTGGATAGAAAAACAATGCTGTCATAAATGTAGTCATTAAGTACACAACATTGAATTCAAAAACCACACAGTCACAGAAAATAAAACTCATTTTGTACTGACCGAAGTGTATCATTATTTTGATCATGTGAAGATATTTGTAATCTGAAGTCAGCAGTGTCTCATCTACAATAAGAAATCAGAGTCATAGGTGTCTAATTTACTGAACAATCTGAATCCATAGATAAACCTCATCAAAGGGTTTGATTTATTTTTCTCCAGTTCTTTTCCTCCAATAATCTTGTTTCTGTTTACTCTTTCTCTGTGCCTTAAAATTAACTTGGGCAGATCCAAAAACTTTCTAATAATTCAAGTACTGAACAATCCAGTTCATTTAATCCAGTTTAAATTTTCATCTAATTTATTTATCTAATTTTTCCCTTCAGCCCTGCCTCAACCCTTTCCCTGAAATCAAAGGCTAAGGAAGGGAAATCTGTGCTCTTCATTTTCCTTCCTGCCACCTCTACTTCTCTTCCAGAACTTTCAGCGATGAGCGATGAGGTTTAGATAAGAATCAGGAAAAAAATGACAATTTTTTTTCCACTTAAAAGGTTTAATTGTAAGAAAGGACATTCTTTTTCAATAAATGGTGCTGGGAAAACTGGACAGTGACATGTATAACAATGAAAATGGACAGCTATCTTATACCATACATAAAACTTGACTAAAAATGAATTAAATAATTGGATTTAAGGCCAGAAACCATAAAACTCCTAGAAGAAAGCACAGGGAGAAAGATTCTTGGTATTATTCTTGGCAATCGTTTTTTTAGGATTTGACTCCAAAGACAATGATAACAAAAAGCAAAAATAAATGGGACTACATCAAATTACAAAGCTTCTGCACTGTGAAGGTAACCATCAAAAAAAACAAAAAAAGGCAACCTACTGAATTGGAGAAGATATTTGTGAACCGTACAGCTGGTAAGGGGTTAATAGTCACAATACATAAAGAACCCATACAACTTGATACCAAAATACAATCCTATTTTAAAATGGGCAGAGGATCTGAATAGGCATTTTTCCAAAGAAGACATACAGATGACCAGCAGGCACATAAAAGTATGTTTAACATCACTAATTGTCAGAGAAATACGAATCAAAACTACAATGAGATATTACCTCATTCTTAACAGAACAGCTTATATCAGAAAGAAAAGAAATAACAATTGTTGGTGAGGATGTGGAGGATGTGGAGGAAAGGGAACCCTTGTACACTAGTGGTGGAAATGTAGACTGGTGCAGCCACATGCAAAACTGTATAAGTCTCCTCAAAAACAAAACAAAAACTAAACTAAAAATAGAACTACTGTATGATCCATCAATTTCACTACTCAGTATTTTTCCAAAGAAAACAAAAACTGATTCAAAAAGATAAGTGCATCCTTGTGTTTATTGCAACATTATATGCATTTGGCAAGAAATGGAAGTAACTTAAGTGTCTAATGATGGATGAATGGACAAAGAAAGTGTGGTAGATATATATGCAATGGAATACTATCCAGCCTAAAAAAGAATGAAATGGGGCGCCTGGGTGGCTCTGTTGTTGGATGTCTGTCTTCGACTCAGGTCATGATCCCAGGGTCCTAGGATCAAGCTCCATATCGGGTTCTCTGCTCAGCAGGAAGCCTGCTTCTCCTCCCACTCACCCTGCTTGTGTTCCCTCTCTCACTGTGCCTCTCTCTGTCAAATAAATAAATAAAATCTTTTAAAAAAATGAAATTGTGCCATTTGTGACAACATGGGTGAAACAAAACATGAAGAAAACAAAACTTAGATGTAAGAAACACATTGGTAGTTGCCAGATGGGAGTGGTGGTTGGGTAAAGGAATACAAACTTCCCATTGTAAGTCAGTCATAGGGATGTATAGTGTATAACATGGTGGTGATAGTCAACAACATTGTACTGCCTATCATGTAACTTTATGTCATGATGGGAAAACTAGATAATTGTGGTAGACATTTCAGAGTTTATACAAATACTGAATCATTGCATTCTACCCTTGAAATTAATACCAAGTTTTGTGTTAATTATGCCTGATTTTTTTTAATGTGCCTGAATTTTTAAAAAGATAAAAATATAGTCTTTTCTTTTTCAACAATTCTCTCCTTCAGGCAGGAATTGAAATGCTGACTCTCTAATGGGGTCTAGATTGATAGGCTTTGCACAGGAAGTAAGATTGATATGACTGTTTCCAAATCCTCTCTCCAGTTCCCTCCTGCACTGGCATTCTCTGTGGCTCTACTTTTGGTCCATTTGTCAATAGGCACCTCTGTTGGGCAGGATTTTGGAAATATACACCTAGACTTTCTACTCCTTATGGTGTCCACCTGATGCACAGGAAAGCTGTGCATTCTGCCATAAGAAACAGTAGAAGTATGGTGCTATCATTAACCACTCTGAGTTTCTAATGCCTTCTTTTCTTCTTAAACAGAAACAGAGCACAAATCTGGAAGTCTGATGTGTAAGGAGATGCCCAACTAAGGAATAGTGTCCTAGTCTTTTTTTTGCCATGAGTCAATCCTTGTCAATGAGAGGCAATATAATATAACTCTTAATGAGTAAAGCATCTGGATACAGAAAATATGGATGGAGTTGAAGCCAGATTCTGAGGGGTGGTAGGTGTTGTAACTTGGAGCAAGATGTTTACACATCTTTTTCTTTTTAAGTTGAACTGACTTTATTAATGTAAATAAGAAGTAAGAAAAGAGTATGTTTAATATTGTGAAATTTAAAAGTAAAGGAGTTTTATTTCAATCTTTTTTCCACAACCTGAAGATTTTATTTTCTCGCTAATGGATATTTTAAAAGAATAATTTTATAATTCCTGAACTTCTAGTTTCAAACACTTGGTATTTTGCAACTTAAGTTTCCTGTATTTTTTTTAAGATATTATTTATTTAACAGAGAGAGATCACAAGTAGGCAGAGAGGCAGGCAGAGAGAGTGGGGGAAGCAGGCTCCCTGCTGAGCAGAGAGCCCGATGTGGGGCTCGATTCCAGGACCCTGGGATCATGACCTGAGCCGAAGGCAGAGGCTTTAACCCACTGAGCCACCCAGGCGCCCCAGTTTCCTGTATTTTCTAATTTCATACATTCCTTATTGCTATTAGTCTTGTCATTCCTTGTCAGCCCCTGAATATTAAAAAACAAAAACAAAAACAAAAAAGTCCTAGTTGACAAAAAGCTATTACACTGCTTTTTACCACTAAAATATAGAAAATTAATTTTATAAATTTGGTTCACACTGAAAGATTATTTGTTAGTGCTACAAATTAGAGATCCAATGACAGAAATACTGTCTGGAATAAAAAAGAACAAAAATGAGGTCACTTGAATTGCCCTGAAAAATATTTTAAATTCTTCAGCATGGCTTACTTATAGTTATACTCCGAAGTTCTAGTGTTTAAAATTGAACTAAAAATTAAATGAGAATTTTTATTTGCAAGTGAAGTCAGGTAATGACTTTCAGTAATAAAATGTATCAAAATATTTCACAAATTTAAAACACAGCCTAGTTAACCTTTAAACAAAATAACACTTGGAAGAAAGCATAGCTTTTTTTTTTTAAAGCTATTCCACACTATTTTTGTGTGTAAAGTTTTAAGAAAAAATGATAAATTATACAGAATTGCAGAAGGCCAAATTTAAATTAACTCCAATAATTTCTCTATATTCTTATATTTTATAATATCAAATATTGATTTTTTTAAAGATTTTATTTATTCATTTGGCACAGAGAAAAAGAGAGAGATCACAAGTAGGCAAAGACGCAGGCAGAGAGAGGGGGAAGCAGGCTCACCGCCAAGCAGAGAGCCTGATGCAGGGCTCGATCCCAGGACCCTGAGATCATGACCCAAGCAGAAGGCAGAGGCTTAACCCACTGAGCCATTGAGGTGTCCCCAAATATTGATTTTTAATGTGCTGAAAAATAAGGCTTTACAGAATATGAATAATTAATTTTTAAGAGAAAATCATGGTATTATTTTACCACTTTTGATTCATTTTAAAGGGTAGGGCAGTAAAACAATACCTTTTCAAAAATTACTCAGATGTCACTGATATCATCACAAAATCATTGTTCAGTAAAATTTTTCCACTATCCAGTCAGGCCTATATAACTAACTGAATAGCTACAGCTTTCACCAGAGAGTACCAAAATCTGTACAGACTTATTAATAGTAGAATCTGGATGAAAGAAATTCTCAGACCACAAAAATTTTAAAGTTTAAATCATTCATCTTTTAAGCTTCAGAGAGTGTGTGACTTCTACTTTAAAAGAAAAAAAAATCAGTCCAAAATTTAGTAACTGCAGGTTTAATAATTTTTTTTTAGTAGGCCACTTAATGTCCATTTTCATGAAGTAGTAATTAGATATGTTGCAATTTTAAAGATTAATATGTTAACATAACTCTTTAAATTTGTATTTCCTCATCTGTAAATTTGAGATAATAGCAGCTCCCACATCATCAGAAGGTAGCTATGAGAAGCAGACAAGTTCACTGTAAGTGTGATGTGCTCAGATTACTCCCTGGCACAGACTAAATACTCAATGAATGCTATTTACTATTATATTTCTCTTGGGTACCTGAATTCAGTGAGAAGGTCTAATCTTCCATCTTTTTTCTAAAAGATGGAATAGAGAAAATCCCTTAACAGGAGTAATGCATTTGCTTCTGTCCCTCAGATTCATCTGGTTCTTTAAGAAAAGAACCCTACCGGGTGGGATGTTTGTGTTTCTGTAACTGGGTCTGATACTCCTTAAGGAGGCCATTCATGATGTATCTGGTGGCTCTCTTTATTCAGTGTGGATACTTGGCTATAATTCCAAGAGAAGAGAAAAATGAACATCTAGCATCCTTTTATACTAACATGAAGTAGGATACTACAGAGTGCCATTCTACATCCAACAAGCTTCTTCTTTAAAAATGTAAGAATAATCAGTAAACACAGCTATCTTTCAAACACCCCAAATCTTTTGCATATCATATATCAATTCTAAATTCTGTGGCAGACCACAAAGAAGAGTGATCCTTCCAGAACCATTAGACACGAGAACTGATTTCAATTTCAAAAACACAGCTAAAATTGAAAAATCTCTTCATCCCATGTGAAATAAAAGAAAAGCAAGTGTGAACCAACCACAGAGTGTATCAAAACACAGCTACTTCCCACTTGAGTGTGCTTGTTCTATGACTCATTCATTCTTATGGAAAGGAATAAGAGAGAATTCAGTCATCATGTAAGAATGTCAGGGGAAAAGAAAAGAATCTGAATCTGGAATGCTTAAAAAAGAAAATCTTTTCTGAGAGAGTCTATTTTGACAGACCCAAATCATTTTTAGATAAGAGAATATTTTACACACTAAAAGGGCAGACAAGGAAAAATCACACAGCAAAGTGAATATAGAAGGAACAAGAAGAAAAGGAAAATAAGCAAAGAGGAAGAACAGTTACGGAGTAAATGTTAGGTTTGCTGAACAATGAGTTAAATGCTGCTGAATAATCCATTAGAAATGGCCTTGCACAAACTCAAAAGATAGAAAAAGGAATTTTTTCAGTAGTGATTATAAGCAGTGTTTCTGTGACAAACCAGTTGAATTATCAATTTGGTTATAAAGAAAGAGTAGTATCCTTAGAGAAGGTATCTTCAAACACAGACTATCTTGTAAGTGCTTCTGATTAAGCCGCAATGTTTTTGGTGATAAGAGGCTCATCCTTCCCTCAGCATCCACAATGCTCCTATCTTCAACTGTACACGTCCAGCTGTAGATAGAGATACCTGACTGTCACAAATAAGCAAATGCTTATTTTACATTTAGTTGGTTGAAAAATATTGGACCCAATGGTAACTTAAGTGTGTTTTTATTTATTCCATTTTTTTCCGAGTGAGGAATTGTGGATGAAATAAATTTTATACCAAACCATATTCTGAGCACATAGAAAGAAGCTGCACCTAAATTCAGGTGGGTTGGTCACCTAGGAATTCATTTCCTTTGTAGGGCACTGGGTGGCTCAGTGGGTTAAGCCGCTGCCTTCGGCTCAGGTCATGATCTCGGGGTCCCGGGATCGAGTCCTGCATTGGGCTCTCTGCTCAGCAGGGAGTCTGCTCCCCACTCTCTCTGCCTGCCTCTCTCCTGCTTATGATCTCTGTCTCTGTCAAATAAATAAATAAAATCTTTTTAAAATTAAAAAAAAATTCATTTCCTTTGTAAATAGAGGAGGTAAGGCCACACTCACTCAAAGGCTTGAAATAAACTACAGTGGGGTAAAGGTAACACTTAACTCTCATCTCTCTTGACTCAATGTATTGATTTTTTATAAGATGTGGGACACTTTCAGCATTATCACTTATCAACATAAATAAAATCCAGCAAATGTATTTTGCGTTTAATTTTAAGATCAGCTAATTGACATGTTTTTAATTCTTCTACAATGTGTAATGCATTAATACCTGTACAATAATACACAGCATAATGAACAAAAACAAAACCATGTTTTAAAAGTACTCATAGAAAGAAGAGCTCTGAATTCTTCAATTTTCTGGAAAAGATCACTTTGTTTCAATCATCTCAGTCAACACCATTTAAAAATATAATGGTAGATTCTTAAGCCCGAAAAGAATACGTTGACTATAAATGAGGTTTTGTGGTTGGTATTATTGTTAGGCTGATTGTATTTGAACTCCCTCAGTATCATAAAAGTAAACATGAGGGCTCATTGTAAGTATGGATTTTCATTCTTTTTCTGACAGCACAATCTATTCAATGATCCACAGAAAAGATTATTGAAACACATTTATGATTCTCACTCAATCCATGATTTGGATTACATTATAAGAAATGGTAATACTGTCTCTCATTAATTGAAAAAACAACTTGAATATTTGTTGCTTCCATGTATGGAACTTTGAATAAAGTTCAATAAAGGATATCAAAAACACTAGTTTTAAATATTCAAACAGAATATCATACATCTCTTTGGCCATGAGATTACATTCCACAAACTCCCAACTACCCCATGTACAATGGCTTCCTAGTTTTGGAATCATTTCCTAGGACTTATGAAAGCAATTTTAGGAACCTACAGATTCTTAGCAAAACAAATAAAACAGGAATCACAACCAGATAGTCGTGAAAGACCAGAATCAAAACAGCTGATCAAATGCTCAGAAAAGAAAGAGGGTCTCTTCAGCTAAGAAATAAAGTTGCTACCAGGTATAAGGGTAAATATGACACCACTGTTATTCTAGATCCTTCTTGTTCCCAGAACTACAGTCAATGTAAGAAGGACTGGTAAGGAATGAAGAGACAAAAACAGGATATAAGAAAATCACAGAATTTTAGAGTCAGGAGTAACCTTAGAGCTACTTTCATTTAACAATGTTTTAAAGGTATGACCATAACATACAATATTATTACATGACCTACACATACTTTCCACATCCCTCTATTCACCTCAGGCAGATACCAGGCTTCCCAACAGCCTCAGGTCAGCCTGATATTCCCATTACAACATCCCTAATGTGGCAAATGCCTACATTGGCTTTGAAAAGAGATTTCAAAGATATATTAAGCTAAAAAGAATCAAAGTTAATTACAACTTCTTAATGAAGAACATTGTAAGATATAGTCTTAAATGAAAATAGCAACATGCAGAACACTAAGTTAAAATGTTGAATATAGTATGTGTGCTATTTTGAAATCCACTTCCACTTCCTATATGATAGGTCCTGGCCATTAGATATTTAGAAACTTTAAGGAATTTTTTTAATGGTTACAGGATATTCCATAGCAGAGATTTACCATGATTTGTCCACTAATCAAGATGTATATTTTTCTGTGCCCTTGAAATTGTGTCCTTAGCATAAAGTCCTAAAAGAGAAACATCAAAGTGAACACATGTATTTCCCAACTGCCTCCCACAAGTGTCCCAATAACAAAAGTGTATGAAAACCAATTTCTTTGTATCTTTCCCAAAATGTTCCTTGTGTACGTGTTCATATGTGCCAAAATCTTAGTTAACAAATGACCATTCATACTTCAGTTTGCATTTCTCCATTACTATGGAGTCTACGGACTTTCTTTTCTTATTTTTTTTTAAGTTTTTTTTTTTTTTTTACTTATTTGTCAGAGAGAGAGAGAGAGCACAAGTAGGGGAGCGGCAGGCAGAAGAAGAAGGAGAAGCAGGCTTCCCATTGAGCAAGGAGCCCAATGTGGGACTTGATCCCAGGATACTGGGATCATGACCTGAGCTGAAGGCAGACACTTAACCAACTGAGCCACCCAGACATCCCATGGAGTCTAAGTATTTTCTTATATGAATATTTATTCTATTTGTCTTTCACAAATCATACACTAATTATTTTTGGCTACTTTTCTCAGTGTTTTTATTTTTTTCTGATTTATAAGATGCCTTCATATGTTGAAAGATACTGATTCTTGTCATATACTTTGAAAAATTTTTGTCATTTTGTACTTTGACTACATAACTTGAAATAGGGATCCAACTCTGCCCCCCCAATATTAATTAATTATCCAAATTCCATTTCCTAAAAATCTTATGTGTTCTTTCAAATAGCTTCTCTCTCATATTCTAAAGTCTAATCAATTCAAGGTTCTTTTTTATTCATCTGCACAATTCTAAATTGAAAATTCATTTTATTTTTTCCTTCTTTTCTTCCTTCCTTATGTATGTTTTCTCTTCTTTTGTTTTCTCTCCTTTTTCTTCCTTCTTCCCTCCTACCCTATTTTCTGTTACTTCTCTGTCTTTTGTGCATTTCTTTCTCCCATCTTTATCTTTTCTCTCTTCCTTTTATTTCCTCTCTGATGCTTCTGCAAGAAATTGGCTAGTAACTCTGAGTGTTTTTCTTGATGTTTCTGTTGCTGTTCCAGATCTGGGCAAAGCACACCGAATTTTGTTACTGCACCAACCACATCTGACAGTTATGCCCAACTAAAGACCTGATGTCAATCCCCACTGAATAGGCTGGGAAGAGGGAGCACAAAAACAGATTATAAATAAGTTTGCTGGAGACAAAGGTCCATCCATACCATGTATATAAACATGACACTAGGTCTGCTGTCCAACATTCTTTAAACATGCTCAATAAATACTTGGTCATTGAATTAAAATTATTGGTATTTTGATGATTTTAGTTTTAGGGGATATTTTGTTGTTGTTATTAATACAATGTTTCCCTCCTCCTACACCTTTACTCTTCGTTGTCAAAATGGTCTTCACTATTTTCTTATCTCCTTTTTACAAACTTAAATTTATTTTGCAAAACTTCCTCCAAAACTCATTAAAATATTCATTGTGATTATTATGTTAATAATACATTGATTTGGAGAAAAAAGTTACACACACTGTTATACATTTAATCAAGTCTTATTTTTTTCCCTTTTGAATTTTTTTTAATCCAACATATTTCTTGATAATCTCATTTCAAGACAAAGTGAGAGTAAATTATTAAACATAATAATTCTCCACTCAATTTTATATTCTACCATATGTAAACCTTCATAACTTCCTTGTATAGCATCTATAATTGAGTATCCTACTAAACTTCATTTATAATAAATTTTAGTTGACTAAGTACATTTGCATATAGTGATAGTTTTATATTATTCATTACAGTAGTTTTTGCATTACCAATAACTTTTTAAGTTGTTTTAAATAGTGGAGTTTGTGATAAGTTTGTGATTATTTTGCTCTTTTTTTTTTTACTTTATTAGAAATACTTTCTATTTAATGATGTGATACTTTATAACAAATTTAAATTATATTGAAAAACTTTGCATTATAAGGATCAATCACATTTATGCACATCCTTTCAACATGCAAAAACTCAATTTTAATATTTTATTTACAATTTAAATTTTCATCTAAGAAATTAGTCAAGAATTTCCTTTTCCTCCATTATCTTTCTCAGATTTGGTATTATAATCACATTGGATTCATAAAATCAATTGAAAATTAATCTTCATACAAGAGAATCATACTTTGTGCTCTATTATTTATTTCCCTGAGAAAAGAGAAGTTTATCCCCTTAATTTTCATCTCCACCTTTTTTCTTGAGAGCTGAATGAATTCTTAATGTTGTTTTATGGTATAGGTCAAACTGTGTGTCCATCCAAAATTCACATGCTGAAATCCCAACCCCCAATGTGATGGTATTAGGAAATAGAATTTGGAGGAGGTAATTAGGTCTTAAGGACAGAGACTTCCTAAATGGGATTAGTGTGCTCATATTAAGAAACTCAGAAAGCCCCTATATCCCTTCAGAAAGAAGACGTCCATCTATGAACCAGGAGGTAGGCTTCACCAGACATCAAATCTGACAGTGTCTTGATCTTGGACTTCCCAGCCTCCAGAATGGTGACAAATAAGTTTTTATTAAGCAACCTAGTCTATGGTATATGTGTTAGAACCAACCCAAATGATTAACAGTTTCTAATTACCTAATTCTGTAGCATCTAATATAGTTTCGATCACCTTGACAATTTCCTAATTTCATCATTTGTTGAGTTACAATATCCTTTTGAAAGTTATTGTTGTTGTTTTTTCAGGAAGGGAATACAGAAAGTTTTTCCTTTTTGTTGAGCCAGTACAATGTCTCTCTCCTTGGTCAATAATATCCTCTCAATAATTATCCTTATAAGCTAATTATGGCAGCATCTATGGTTATACCTAGTTTAACACAAGGGAAACTAGAAATTAGTTCCATAGTAATATTCATATATTTGAGGTCACACCTCTTTTTTTCCAAATGAATTCCATCTGGAGATTTTCCTCTGAAGTTCCACAGCCTCATTTCCTCATGTTAGATGTAATTCCCAAAGTGTGGTCCCCAGACCAGAAGAATCAACTTCAGCATCAGAATCATCACCTGGCACCTTTCTGCAAATAAAAATTCAAGGGTCCCACTCCCAGAGTACTGAATCAGTAATCTCATCCCAGTGATTCTAATGAATGCTAAAACTTAAAAACCCTGGCCTAGGGCACTTAGATGGGTGGCTCTAATGGTTAAGTGTCTGCCTTCAGCTCAGGTCGTGATCTCAGGGTTCTGGGATCAGGTCCCGAGTGGGGATCCTAGCTTAGCTTGGAGTCTGCTTCTCCCTCTCTCTCTGCATTTCCCCCTGCTCATGCTTTCTCTCTCTGTCTCAAATGAATAAATAAAATCTTTTAAATACACACACACACACACACACACACACCCCTGGTCTAAGAGCTCACCTGTAAAATCCTGACATATTTGTTCATCTATGTTAAATTTGGGGTTAATAATTTTGTTTCTCCAGACATTGGTATTTCTATTCTTCCCTAGACTATAATACTTACTGATACTTTTCCCCCTAATTTTTATATTCTCTTGGGTATTTGGTAGAGAAATGCTGGATACACACATTCAAGATTCCTTGAGGTCATTCTAAAGATAACCTTGATGCTGCATTATGTACTTGTACTGAGTAGGTTTGAGAAACAAAATCATGGCAAGCTCTAAAAGGAGCCAGATAATTTTAGCTTCCCCACAACATTACACTC
Organism: Mustela nigripes; assembly: GCF_022355385.1. NCBI lineage: Eukaryota > Metazoa > Chordata > Mammalia > Carnivora > Mustelidae > Mustela > Mustela nigripes. Next base: position 80,979,823 of record NC_081558.1, on the reverse strand, counting down.
TGATTAGTGTCCCTTCATACAATTTCTCTCCTTCATGAGCTGCCAGTATTAAGTAATGTTTTTATCCTATTTTTTAAAAGGATCTCTCCTGAGAGGAAAATCTGAATCTACTCCTTATTCTATTATTAGGAAATATGTATATATATTCCCTAATAATGTATATAAAAGCATATATACAAAAACATACATGTGGAAAAGTATATATGTGTGTATATATTATATTTCATTTCTCACTTTCAATTATTTCTATTTCCTCCTGATCTCAACTGACTAGCTAATGGATACACTGATTTAATTTAAGACTTCAAGGCTAAAATAAATAAAATAAAAGACAACATGAAATTCAGGGTCAGAGAGCAGGATGCAGATACTGTTGTTAAAAGTCACCAACTTTGTGTTGATGGATGAGTTACTTAACATCTCTTAGACTCTACTTTCTCAATTGAAAAAAAAAACAGATGCAAGATTCTAGATCGTTGTAAGAATGCAAAATAAATAAGACATCAAGAATGAGTAGGAATTTAATGCTTTTGGTTCTTATTACAAAGTTACTAAGCAGTAAATCTTTAATCTTTGCCACCATTAGATATCTTTTGGCTTACAAAAAGCATTCAGCAAATTAATCCAAAGGAGTGGGAAAATTATATACCTGGTTTCAATTATAGGACTAGAGGAATAACCATCTATCTTTGTCTATCTATTTATATGCACACTCACATACACCTTTCACTATAGAACAATAATTGGTTTCAAAATGTTTGCTTATGGCCCATTAATTTCTATTATTAGTAGGAAATCTCCAGTGTTCCTATTAATGGAAAAGTCTTCATGGTGGTATTAACTGTAACATGTGTTTGGAATTACATATCATAGGTAACAACTAATTCTTTCTCTACACTTGAATAATAAACTATAAAAATTCCTAAACTACCCCTGGGGATAAAAATATATGTTTATAAAAAATAAAAAATTTAAAAAAAATTTCCTAAACTAAACCTGGCAGTCTTTAAAGGGCTAAATTATATCAGAGTATTACTAAAAATATCCCCAATGTATTTGTGTGTAATGTTAGCCCAAAATCTAGGTGATCTTCTAGGAAAAAAGTTTGAATTTTGAGATAAATACATGGGACATAAAGTAAGCTACACATCCTACACATACTAGGAAGAGAAACTGATGACTTTAACTTACATGTGTTCAAAGACTGTGATCTGGCGCAAAAAGAACACTCAAAGAGAGCACTTCAACCTTCATGAAAGAAGTTTCCGTCATGAGTGGGATGACCCACTTTGAACTAGGTGAAGGGAATGGACCTGAACCTTAGGTGGGTAGAAAAAGATGAACATACAAGACAATGCGCCACTTTCTTTTTTTTTTCCTAATTACTTTGTCTATGCATCACACAATCTGACCTCAGATGACTCAGGCCCTTATTTAACAATTTTTCATCTAACAATTTCCACCACTTTCTCAGCAACCACTAAAAGCCGTATCTTTAGAAGGTGTGATCAGAGAAAATACCACCCCTGGTTTGTGGTCCCTCCCAAATGGGTTTTTGATTAAGTGGCAAAAAGACTAATCTTTGGGGGCGCCTGGGTGGCTCAGTGGGTTAAGCTGCTGCCTTCGGCTTGGGTCATGATCTCAGGGTCCTGGGATAGAGTTCCGCATTGGGCTCTCTGCTCAGCAGGGAGCCTGCTTCCTTGTCTCTCTGCCTGCCTCTCTGCCTACTTGTGATCTCTCTCTCTCTGTCAAATAAATAAATAAATAAAATCTTAAAAAAAAAAAAAGACTAATCTTTGAAGGAGACTGACATTTAGAAGATGGAAAAAGAATATTCATAAGAATATTCAAGGCAGAGGAGAAGAAAAGAGATAGCAAAGTTTCAAGGTAGCCAACGTCAGGCCCAGCTGTAGCATGAGCAGTCCTGGAGTAAGAGTACAAATGGAGGTCCACATACCATATATTTAAATATCTAAACATTTAAAGGTTACAAAGCAAGCCAATGCTGTATGTGTTAGGATTTTTGCTATGAGATCACTAGCTTCAGGTAATTTCTGTTTCATTATCTACTGCTACAAACCACTCCTAAAACTGAAAGGAGTCTCAAACTATGGTGTTTCCTATTTGTTTAGGATTCTGCAATTTGGGCAGCACTTGGGGCAGACAGTGGAAGTGACTCCACTAGCATCACCTGCTTGAGTCCTAGGTTCTTGCTGCTGCCTCGTGCCTCAATGGCTGTGTCAGTTGGGTCCTCCAGGAAGAAGATACTGAGATCAAGTTGGGATTGCCAGCAGTTTTCTAGGGGGATAAGTGAGGCAATGCCTATAAAAGTTAAAAGAGGCCTAACTGGGCAGCGAATGCCTTCAGTCATGATACAAATTTGGAACCTATAAAATGTAAGAAGGCAGGAAACAATCTGGCAAGGAGAGCCTTGGACTTTGGTACAGAGGACAAGGTGTCAGTCAATTTACCATGGGGCTCCCCAGCACAGTCCTGTTGAGTAGTGGCCAGACCCTGGTATTCCCACTCTGCCCAGTCATGGGCTGGGAGCTGACTGATAAAGCCTGGCTCCACCTTGAACATGAAGGTGGAGTGTGAAGGAGCATCATCTGGCAGTTCTCGGTTAACTGAACTCCATGATGACTAGAAGGTTCCTTCTCAAAGGATGTGCACCTGCATGGATACCAAAAAATCCTCCATGTGATTCTCCACAAGGATAGCTCGAGCTCCCTCCCAAGACAGTGGTCTCAGGCATGGTGTATGGTTTCTCCTGAGGGCCACTTCTGCTATATTGTATTGGTGAAAGCTAGCCAAAGCGAGAGAGCCCAGATTTAAGGCAAGGAGATGACACAAGAATGTAAATACCAGAGTGCATAGTTCAGTGAGAGTCTCCAAAGTAACCATATACACTGAAAGCATGGACAGGCCCCTCCTCACATTTGCAGGTCCTAAAGCACTAGTATTAATTGGAGCCTCTTACCTTCTAATTATGTATGTCACTAATTGTATTTCTGTTATGTATCAAATTAGTAAGCTATTAAGATTATGACATTCCCCTATCTTGGCAAATGCAATTTCCTAAGGACCTGAAAGACCAGGCTCAAGTTGAGAACTCTCAGGTCTTCACACTAGAATGTGGCAGCACAGTAAGATCGACCGGTTCCTAGTTCTCTGCTCCGTGAGATCCCATAATTCTCTGGCACAGTCTGCTCTGGGAAATGGCTCAGGGTAGAGGTTCACACAGACTCTGGAGGAATCCTTGATTCTGCCTACTTGGAGCAAAGGCTAAAGTGACAGATGTGGACTATAAAAGAACAAGCTCCTTGGTCCACAGACTTCTTACCTCACAAGGGCCAGGGCCAGAACAGAGCTCTGCAAAAGGCAGAAATCCTCTTTATCTGTGCAATACTGAGTGATGAATTGGAAGTGTCAAGAACAGTGTAACCCTGGGTAGACTCATTCCTGTCTCCTTTTCATAGCACTCTCTAACACAGAATAACTAGTAAACACATGTGGAAAAATATATCATTGAGCACATTCTTACCTAATATAGAAAAAAATTTATAAAAGTATCGCTAAATACATATGAAATTTATAAAAATCTAAGTATTGAAATGAATGGCCATGATCTAGAAGGACACAATACAAGGTTATATTTCAAAAGCATGTTTAACATACAATGTGTATTTTAATCCAATATTTAGAAACAGTGAAACCAAAAAATAACCTGCACATCTACAAATATGTTCCCATAGCTTTCAGATGAGTGGTGACAAAGCTTTGTCATAGAGCACATATTAACACAGATAACTTTTGGGATGAGTAGAGGGTACAAAATAGGATTGAAAAGGGAGTTTCTGAGCTTTTTCTCACATGTGTCTTTATCATTTGATTTCTTAAAACAGGCAGATACTTCTCTATGTTTTAAAAAATTAAGTCAAATAATTTAAACTGAAAGGAAATGGAAGCTATTAAAGGTAGAACTTCTTAAAAGGTTGTTAATAATTTCAAAAGACATACAGTAGTCAAAGAGAACAAAAACATAGGAAAGGTCATCACATTTGGTGACTTAAAGGTCATGGTACAGTGGACCATTTAGTGGAGATGCAAAGTTGACAGAGGCTTACAAAAGGAAAGTGGAGAGGGATGAAAAAGCAGCATTTTGTGACCACCCATAGCCCTCTTTTCTTGTAGAATGCTACATCAGTGCATCTCAAGCTCAATTCTGTAAATAATGTTAATAGGCAGGGCTAAAACTCTAAAATAAATATAAAACAAAAGATCCTGAATGATCAGATTTCCATTTCCAGGATTCAGTTTTCATTGCATCAAAACACTAAACGTCTTTGAGAAACAGTAAATAAATTGCTCAACTTTATTTAAAAGTTTCCTGAGCGTATGTGGGAATAGACAGGATCTTTCATTTTATTTTCCCACAAAACCCATGCAATTATAACATATTGTGTTAGACAATTAGTTCTAAAAAAAAGAATTGCAACATTCTTTTGATTCTACTTAATTTTAGGAAAACATGGTTTGGCAGAGGGGCACTGTCAGAGCCAAGGCCCTTTTATGATTAAAACATATTATAGAGCAGTTTCTACCGTAATTCAAATTTTATGAGCTTGTGTCAGGAGGAGAATATGCTTCTATCAATAATGAACTAGCAGCTCTTCTCAAATTGCTTTTAGGGTTCACTGGGTCTGTGGAAATTAAAGAGACCGATGGTGACTTTAATAACCAATAAAATGACTAACATCTATACAAGTTTGTGGTGGAAATTACTATCAGTTCTTTTAAGATTATTATTTATATGACGATTACAGTTCAGAATATAGCTCTAGTAGCTGATCAAAAAAAAGAAAGAAAAAAGGCAAAATTAAAGAAGTCCACTCTCAAAATACCTCTTTAGGTCACTACTTTAATGTAGGCCCTGAGTAACTCAAATGCTCAGAGTATTTCCTACTTAAGTACTTTAAAAGGATTATGCCTGGGGCACCTGGGTGGCTCAGTGGGTTAAAGCCTCTGCCTTCAGCTCAGGTCATGATCTCAGGGTCCTGGGATCTAGCCAAGCCGGACTCTGCTCAGCGGGGAGCCTGCTTCCCCCTCTCTCTCTGCCTGCCTTTCTGCCTACTTGTGATCTCTGTCAAATAAATAAATAAATCTTAAAAAAAAAAAGTTATCAAAAAAACAAAAAGGATTATGCTGCTTCATACAGAGAACAGAGGAATATATATGAGTAACAAGAAAAAACGCTAATTTGGAAAACAGCAAAAGTAAAACATTCTATAAGAATACCAATTAAAATAAGAACTTTTTCTGTAGTAAACAACTTCAGACATACAAAAAAGAAAAGTCTTTCCATTAACAACAAACTTAAGAAGAGAAACACAGAAAAAATAACTAAATCCTCTATCCAATCTCATTTTTCATTCTTGCTCTTGGAGGATACCATTATTACGAATTAGGGCTTATTATTTCAAGTTACTGTATATGAACTTGGCATTATATACAAATACATATTATTTTGCAATATACACCACTGTTCCACATATTTCAAAACTTATATAATGGATATTATACAGCATGTTTTCTCTACAATTTGCTTTTCTTTGCTCTTCATTGGGTTTTTGAGATTGTTTTCTGTGCTGATGTATGTCTGTCTTCATTTGGTTTTGCTACTGTATCTAACATTATTTGTGGAGAGTTTACACTTTATTATTTACTCATTCTCCTATTCACTACACTTATGTTGCTTCCAGGTTTACACATGGCAAACAACACTGTTATGAACTTTTTACTCGTGTCTCCTTATGCACTTAACAGAGTTTTTCTCAACTGCGCAATTGGATTCACACTTCCAGAGTATACAAATGTAGATATTCAATTTTACTATCTTTTGACAAATTTATCCCCAAAACTGCTATACCAATTCTAACACCAGCTCTCTGCGAGAGACTCTGTTGTTCCATGTCCTTACCAACACTTAACATTACACAGTTTCAAGATTTTTGATTCTGATTTCTGTAAGCTGACTTTTTGCTATGATTTTAATTTGTATTTCTACCAATCAACTGTAAATTACATATATATATAGTGATGCTATATTTCTGTATATATATTCAGAACAAAATTTTCAATTCAGACAGCCATGTTTGTTGGGTTTTTAATTGGCATATGATAAATTCATACATTAATTTGGAGATAAGATCGTTAAAATTTTAGACCCTGTATTCTTATACATGGCTCACTACTTATTTATTTTCTAATATCTTTCCAAAATGTCTATTTTTTTTTCCAAAAATGTCTTGCATTTTTTTTTTCTTTTTCAAGATTTTATTCATTTGAGAGAGAGTGAGCAAGAGCACAAGAGGGGAGAGAAAAGCCTGAGAGGGACAGGGAGAAGCAGGCTCCCCACTGAACAGGGAGCCCGACAGGGGGCTATATTCCAGAACCCCAAGATCAATAACCTGAGCCAAAGGCAGACACTTAATGACTGAGCCACGTAGGTGTCCCACCCCATAAGCTCGAGTTTTTAAATTAAATTAAATCTCTTAGTTACCTGTTACTTTTGTTTTTATTTTAAATGGAACAGTATATATATTTTATCTTATTTCTTTAAGTAAGGAAATGAGTAAAATGTCCAATAGTAGCTCTGACAGCAAATTTTCTTCTTAGTTTTAGAATTCCCAAATTTGAAAGGTGACAGTTCATCGTTTTTGTTAACATTGCTAAACTTAATTATACTCTGATATGAGAAAATGATTAATGCATACCAATTCTTTGATAGTTTCCTGTATGTGCCCCCTGCCCCAATATCCATTCTCTTCTAAGTAGTAGTAAGTTTGTTGGCGGTACATCTTGTTGCTGAGGGTGAAGATTACTTTCCCCAGCTTTCTTTGCAGCTACCAGCGCAGTCTGTCAGTAGACTAGTTTAATGAACTATCAATGGGAGTTTTCAACTTGCACATGTTCTGGGCTTTGTCCCCAGACCAGTTCCCTCCTTTACATATATAAGTGATGAAAAGCAAAAGTTCTAACTGCCAGGGATCACCTTGTATGACCAGAACAGCTGTTAGCTCTCCAGGGCTTTCACTTATCTTGACTCATTCCTTTTCCACTTAAGAGGATTTTCTTTCGTTTTTCAGCTAATCTATGCATTTAAAGTGATTTTTTAAAGCTTAGTCTATGCAGTATTTCTAGATTTTCTGTCTCAGGACAGTTTACAATTTACCTATTAAATTATATTTCTATTATTAAAGTCAAACCATTAATTTTTATGTTGTATATAAGTTATTGGAAAAAATCATAAAACCTCAATTAATAATTTGGTTTCCTCTTTTCCAGTTTTTTTTGACACCTATTTCTATTTTCTTGTGACATAGATCTTCAATAAAAATGCCGAGGAGGCTTTTCTTGTCTTCTTCTCAAATTAAAGTCCCTCTCAATAAATCTTCCTATTAAGTATGACTTTTCATCAGAAATGTGTTTTGAATGTTACAAACAACATTATACTTTGTGATTTAAGATATAATATTTAAAAAGTCAAATTCCTTTTTGTTCGTGATTTATATACTGTTGAATTCAAATTATATGCATTTTATTTAAGTTTCTTGAATACATATATTTTAGCTGACATTGATGTGCATTTTTCTTGTTTTCTGCTATTAATTTCAATGCTATGTGGACATTGTAAAATGCATTGGAGACATTTCTCTTTATGTGCCAGAAATTTTGAAATAAATAACCTTTAAATCCATCTGAGGTTAGGACCCTCCTGGAGATAATTCTTTGATAAATTTTTAGTATCTTTCATAGTTAGTGATATAATCACACTTACCATTTCTTCTAGAATCAATTTGGATCATTTATTTTTCCTTGAATAATGATTACCATAATGAGATTTCCAACTATACCTAATATTCTCTTCTCATAAATTCTTCATATTTATGGCTAAAATATTTTTCTTATTGCTATTTTGAATATCTCCTTTTCTCTCTCTTTACATGGGTAAGCATGTAAAAAGTATTTTTGATTTTTAAGCAGTTGGGTATTTTATCATTACTACTGTTTCCCTGTATTTCAATTAATATCTTCTTCAGTAGACATCCATCCAACTTAAGTCCTCTCTGTTTTAGTACAATCATTAGCTCATTTACTTATTTCTTTTTATAATGAGAGCATTGAGTACTTAGTATAGTACTCTTTTTTCTTTTTCTACAGTGTTCATTTTGTTACTATATTCAATAATGACTTCTGTTTCACTTTTGCATTTTAATTTCCAAGTATTTTCCTTATCTCATCCAGCTCTTATTTTAATCTCAGCTTTCATCTTATGCAGGCTTTTTTAATCACTTTTTATCACTTTATTCTTTATAATTTCTTTATTCATGAATTATGGTTTATTAGAGTTTATTGAAAACACAGTGAAGAAGCTTTCTAAATGTATATATAATTCTTTTTTTTCCCAAACTGTGTTATTCTTTATCTATTCCCAGATGCTATGTTACTCTTTTTGTTTGTTTGTTTCAGATAATTTCTCATAGGTTCTAGAGATTTTTTTTTCTTTTTTCTTTAAATTCATTTGTTATTGCACGAATATAGTACCCAACATTTCTCGGTTTACCAACGATATGAGGGTATAATGTAGTAACAAAAAATATCAAAATCTTAGTGGCTTAAAACAACAGCAGTTGATCTCTTGCTCATATGACATATTCAAATTCCAGTCAGCACTGGGCTTTTCTTCATGTCATCATTATGTAGAACCTCAGGGTGAGGAAACCTCCATTTTGTGCATTGTCCCCAGTTGTCAGAGCACAGGAAAGAGATGAGAGTGAACAGACACACTAGCTCTTAAAAACTGAGACCCCGAAGTGATCCTGACACCCACTTATACATCACTGGCCAAAACAAGTCACATGGACACATCTAATTTCAAAAAGGCTTCACAATACATTCCCGTCACAAAGATTGAAATAAAGAATTTTTTATGATTAAAATAAAGATTTTTAGCTGTTGGCTACTTCTTTTCCTAGGTGACAGAAAATCCCTCCCCTCTCCCCCCAATATTTTTTTTTTAAGTCTACAGCTGTTTCCTTGCAAAAGTAGGGCAAGGAGGGTGTGGAAAAGTCCCTCACCTCCCCCACACCTGAATGGGGTATGTTGGGGGTTTGGAAGCACTTGAACTTTTTATTTTATTAAAAGCTTGTTATGAGCAAAAAAAAAAAAAAAAAAAAAAAAGGAAAGGAAATTATGATAGTCAGAGTTCCCCACTATCCATTCCTATTTCCTTCTGAATTCAAGTTATTCTTACTTAATGATGAGGATGAGGATGGAAAAATGGAGGTGTGCATAAATTACCCTGAGCTACTTCATTAAGGACATTTAAAAAATGTTTTAAAAGCAATTTTAGATTCACAGCAAAACTGAGCAGAAGGTACAGAGATTTCCCACACACCGTCTGCACCCACACAATCACGGCCTCCCTCATTATCAACATTCTCCACCAAGTGGTGTGTTCTACAACCCATGAACCTACACTGACACATCATAATTACTCAAGTCCACAGTTTACCTTAGGGTTCACTCCTGGTGTTGTACATCCTAGGGGTTAGACAAATGCATGACGATGAACATCTAATATTATAATATCATACAGATTTTTTTTCACTGACCTAAAAGTCCTATGTGTTAGGCCTATTCATCCCTCTGATCTTTTTAAGTCTTATCTTTACCCAGACTGTCATGTAGTTTCGTCATATAGTAGGAATCATAGATTATGTAGCCTTTTGAGACCTGGTTTGTTCACTTATTAATATGTGTTAAAGGTTTCTCCATGTCTTTTCATGGCTTAATAGCTCATTTCTTTTTAGTGTTGTATAATTCCATTGTCTGCATGTACCACAGCTTATTTTTTTACCCATTTACTTACTAAAGCATATTTTGGTTACTTCCAAGGTTTGGCAATTGTGAATAAATCTGCTATAAACATCCTTGTGCAAACTGTTGTGTGGAAATGTGTGTTCAGATCCTTTGGGTAGATATTGAGGAGCACAGCTGCTGAATCAAATAATAGGAAAATATGTAGTTCTATAAGATGCTGCCCAAGTGTCTCACAAAGTGACTATACCATTTTGTATTTCCACCAATGGTGAATCAGTGTCCTTCTTATTCCACAACCTTGTTAACTTTTGATGTTAGTATTCAGGATTCTGTCTATCCTAATAAGTGTATCGTAATATCTCATTATTGTTTTAATTTGTTTTGGAGGGGGGGTAGGGGGTTGGGTGATACTGGTTGTGGGTATTATGGAAGGCATGTATTGCATGGAGCACTGGGAGTAGTGCATAAACAATGAATTTTGGAACACTGGAAAAAAAGTAAAATAATTTTTTTTTAAGTTGGGTGATTGACTATTAAAAAATAATAATAATTTGCACTTCCCTGGTGACATATTACGTGGAGCTTCTTTTCATCTGCTTATCTGTCATCTATGTATCTTCTTTGGTAAGGTGTCTGTTAAGGTCTTTGGTCCACTTTTAATTGGATTATTTGTGTTTTTATTGTTGAGTTATAAGAGTTCTTTATAAGTTTTGGGTAACAGTCCTTGTTCAGATATGTCTTTTGCAAATATAGTCTCCCAGTCTGTGCCTTGTCTTCTTATTCTTTTTTTTTTAAGATTTTTATTTATGTATTTGACAGAGATCACAAGTAGGCAGAGAGGCAGGCAGAGAGAGAGGAGGAAGCAGGCTCCCTGCTGAGCAGAGAGCCCAATGAGGGGCTTGATCCCAGGACCCTGGGATCATGACCCAAGCCCAAGGCAGAGGCTTTAACCCACTGAGTCACCCAGGTGCCCCTTCTCATTCTCTTGACACTCTTTTGCAGAGCAGAAGTTTTTCAATTTTAATGAAGTAAAGTTTATCAATTATTTCTTTCATAGAATGTACTTTGTTGCTACATTCAAAAACCATAAGCAATTCTCATGTATACAAATTTGAGAAGGATGGCACAGATAAGTCCTTTTCAGTTTTCTGGTAAGTGACACTTCTAAATCTCTTATCTATGGATATCAAGTGGGGTAAACTTTTCTCCTTGTGGTTAAAAAAATGTCCACTTTTTCTTCCACACCTGTTGTCTGGTGTAGCACATGGAGCACATTCTGTTTGTAAAAGTTCCTCCAGGAGAATATCATATTAAGTTGATACTCTTATTTAACCTACCAAGCTTGGTCTATCTTCATACCTTTTCTTTTGCCTGCTCATTAATATTTCTAAGAAAGTGCAGAAGAAACTATGGTTCCATTAAGTAACCACCCTCAGAAACAAGTAAGAAGCAGCCTATCTATATGGATGGAGAAGGAGGACACTGCTACTGGGGCTGATCAAAAAGCTTTTACTCCAGCAAGGTGAGGGATCAGCAGCTTAACTGGAAAGAAATCCTTTGCATGTATGTTTCTTTTATATAGCTGCAGTGTAAGTCAAATGGGATATATCAGACAGAGAGATGGGATTTGCTAATAACTGGTTGTAGGGGTGAGGGAAGAATGGACTTTGTTATTAAAGCCTAGGTGTACTTACACATAAAGCTAGTGAGCTAAATGACAGATATTATATTTCAGAGGGACTGGCCATCATCAAGGCATCTCCACTTTGATAAGGGAAAAAACATCTCCAGAAATGACTACAAGGTTCTTTGAAGTGTTTATAGAGCATTAGAGCTCCAGGGAGGTAAGGATGATATCTCATTGATGGCTCCATGGAAAGGACTTTGATAGTCATAAAGGAAATGAACTCATTTTATTCTTCTAGAGCTTAAACTTTGGGATAAACCCAAGGCTTCTGAGCATGAGAACTGATCCCAAAAGGGTGGAACAGAAAAAAAGGAACTGTCTAAGAAAAGTTGTTCTGGGTGGGACTAGTTTAATTCAAATGGGCAGAAGAAAGAAAAGAGTGAAGATATGTCTGTTAATGACAGACTGAGGTCAAAATGCAAAAAGCCTTCAATGCTACAATGAAGACATTAAACTTAATAAAGTAGGGAATAAAGAGTTTTCTATCAAAGAATTGACATTTAGGAGCACAACTGGACTACAGATAAAGATTTTGGAAACCTTCAAGACCACAATGGTTGAAAGGCATGGGAAGTGATGTGATTATTTGGAAAAGTCTCAAGTATTATGTATATGTATATTGTCTGTATCTGTGTGGATATGCCATTTATCCAACCACAAAGCTGTAACACATGTGGTATTTGGGGGGAAACCATAACACAAATGCACTGGGGTAGACTAGCTTCTTATGGAATAAGGTATAAGTGTGTGTATGTGTATGTTGACTTAAAAGTAAGAAGGTATTTGTTTGTTTGTTTAAAGGTTGTAATATCGATATGTCCAGAATTTATTCTCTCTGCTTAAAAATAAAGTTGTTTTCTTATGATAATTTAAACTAGACAAGCTTCAAGGCAAGTACGTAAGACATATATGCAAAGAAACAATGCTACTTATTTGGAGGGAAGGTTAATAGGATCAAACAGATTATGTTGTTAAGGGGAAAATTATAAGAGAAAAATGAAGTCCTTTAAAGCCAAATAAAATTAAAATTATCCTTAATTTTTTAACTAGTTGAATCAGACTTTTTTCAATGTATAATTAAATTCTATACTATTATTTTAGGCCTCTTGAAAGCTTCCCATACTTTTAGGTCAGGGTAATAGAGCATTAAGTAGCATGGTTTAAAGCACTGAAATAGTAATTAAAGAGCTCTGGTGATCTTAAATTACTGAAACTTCCAAAAGATTGCAAATTATTTAAAGTACAAAGAAAATCTACTTTTAGATGGCAAGAGTACTAAAATTATTATTATTTTACCTCTTTCTTACACCATACACAAAAGTAAATTCAAACTGGATTAAAGACATAAATGTGAGACATGAAACTATAACAAATCCTAGAGGAGAACACAGCCATTAACCTCTTTGACATAAGCCATAGCAACTTCTTATTAGAAATGTCATCTGAGGTAAGGGAAACAGAAGTAAAATTAAATTATTTGGTCTTCATCAAAATAAAAAACTTCTGCACAGTGAAGAAAATAATCAACACTCCCTATAATCAAACTCCCTATTAATGGGAGAAGATATTTGCAAAGGAAGAACCTGTTGAAGAGTTAGTATCCAAACCATATAAAGAATTTATAAAACTCAACATGGAAAGAATGAAGAACCAAATTAAAAAATGGTCAGAAGACATGAACAGACATTTTCCAAAGAAGACATACAGATGGCCAACAAACATGAAAAGATGCTCAACAATGCTCATCATCAGGGAAATACAAATCAAAATGACAATGGGATATCAACTTAGACCTGTCAGAAGAGCTAAAATCAACAACATGAGGAACAACAGGTGTTGGTGAGGAGGATGTGGAGAAAGAAAAACCCTCCTGCACTGCTGGTAGCAATGAAAAAGTGCTACAACTGATATGGAAAACAGTATGGAGTTTCCTCAAAAAGTTAAAAATAGAACTACCCTATGATCCAGTGATTGTACTACTGGGTACGTACCCAAAAATTACAAAAATATTAATTTGAAGGAATATATGCACCCCAATGTTTATAGCAGCATTATCTATAATAGCCAGATTATAGAAACAGCCCAGATGTCCATCAACTGATGAATGGATAAAGAAGTGATACACACACACACACACACACACACACACACACACACACAAAAACTGGAATATTACTCAACCATAGAAAGGGAATGATGGGGTGCCTGGGTGGTTCAATGGATTAAAGCCTCTGCCTTCGGCTCCAGACATGATTCCTGCATCAGGCTCTCTACTCAGCAGGGAATCTGCTTCCTCCTCTCTTTGCCTGCCTCTCTGCCTACTTGTGATCTCTGTCAAATAAATTTTAAAAAAAAATGTTTAAAGAAAAAGAATAAAATCTTGCCATTTGCAACAACATGGGTGGAACTAGAGAGTATTACATTAAGCAAAATAAGGCAGTCAGAGAAAGACAAACACCATATGATTTCACTCATATGGAATTTAAGAAACAAAACAAATGATCTTAAGAAAAAAAAAAAAAAAAAAAGAGGTAAACCAGGAAACAGATGGTTAACTATAGAGAACAAACTGATTGTTACCAGAGGGGAGGTTGGTAGGGGATGGGTGAACTAGCTGGTGGGGATTAAGGACTACACTTGCTGGGATGAGCACGGGGTATAGTACAGAAGTGTTGAGTCACAGGATGCCTGGGTGGCTCAGTGGGTTAAAGCCTCTACCTTTGGCTCAGGTCATGATCCCAGGGTCCTGGGATCGAGCCCTGCATTGGGCTCTCTGCTCTGCATAGAGACTGCTTCCTCCTCTCTCTTTCTCTGCCTGCCTCTCTGCCTACTTGTGATCTCTATCTGTCAAATAAATAAAAAAAATCTTTAAAAAAAAAAAAAAAAAAGAAGTGTTGAGTCAGTGTCCTACACCTGAAACTAATATTATAGATTAAGTGGAATTTAAATATGACCTTAAAAAAGAAAAATAGATAATTATTTTAGAATGGATTTATTGCAAATTGAATTTTAGTCTTTATTTCACATTATTACTCATCTCTGAATAGAATTTTACAATTCAAAAAAATTTTGTTATTCCTATACGTGAATTCCATAATTTATTTATATAAATTCCAAAGTATTAATACCATAGCTTACCATCCTTACTAAGCATATTATTTAAAGACAAGCACATTCTTAAAACAAAAAACTGTAGGAACACTACAACTGGCTGCCTTTTTTTTTTTTTTTTTTTTTTAAAGAAAGGTGGCATCATTACCTTGAATTCTATTAAATGATTCCCAAGGAACCAAAAAGGAAACTTAGAGATGGAAAAGGTAGAAGTTCCCTGACAATGGATCACTCACTGACACTTTCAGAGGGGCAGAGAGATGGGTGAGGCTTCCTGACAGAGGCAGCATGGAGAAAAAGCACTGAGATTGGAGTTTTTGAATATTAGAATTTATTAACAGGGGATCTCATGCCAGACTTAGACTACTCTGAAAAAAACAAAGTAGTGGCAAAAAAGGGCATGTTGGGGAATCAAAACGTGGAGATTTTAACAAGGACTTACAAAAATATTTCCATGCAGAATATGAACTTTGGGGCCAATCCATTTTTCACGTAAGGTTCCAATTTTCTCTCAGCAACAGAGAAAACAAATATAGCCAAGATCCTTCTGTGAATTGCAAATTAATAAATTTCAAAAGTTTGCTTAATAATTTAGGAAATTTTTTTCTAACTGCAAATTGATTAATCCCTGCGTCGCTTCTGCAATAAAATGGGAGGTTCTACAGATAATTTTTCCATTTTCTGTACTTGCATTAAAATACTGCCAGAAAGGAAATAATAACCCAGAAAACCACACTGTGCAGCTCTAAGGGTGCCAAGATATTCCACTAATGGATCTGAAACAAAAAAGGAAAAGCAGTCCTTGTGTTAATCTCCAGGCTATTCACCATTTTGAGTAAGTGCACTAAAATGTAGAAAGGAAGAAGGTATTTGTCCTTTCTTAAAAAAGTAGTACCATCTGAAATTCTCCTCTGTAGCTGCTTTTACTTTAAATAAAAATGAGTTTTTGCCTGTAACTATTTACTTATCTCTGCCCTCTACATTTAAAACTTTAATTATTCATATGGTAATCCTTCCTATAATAAAGCATTCAAAGGAAGGGGAGAAACAAGTATAAATAAAACACTTCTTGGATTTAAGAGGGCACGACCTTGTCCCAGTTTTTCACTTTTAAAGGTGAAAATAAGGACATTGAACTATTTTTGTCTGGGCTATATATAAAAAGAGCATTAATATAAGGTCAAAAACATATTCTATTTAAGAGTTGAAATATTTAAGTAAAGTTTAAATGTAAAAGACAAGCTTCTGGATAAGTCATGGCCAGGATGAAAATAAACTAAAATGCACCTAGCTAGCTTTCTTTCTCTCTCTCTCTCTTTTTTTTTTTAATTTTATTTTTTTTTCAGTGTTCCAAAATTCACTTATATTTTAAAATTATTCAAAAGTCAGTGGTGATAGTTGACAATTATGTTGACCAAATTCACTTCTGAATTATGTCCTGTTTTCGGTAAGTTGCAAAAGTTAGTCACTCTGTGGAAAGAGTTTTATTCCCTCTTTCTCTATAATCAACTCAACTACTCTAGCATTTCAAAATTCACTCTTTCCATACTTCATCTTTCTATTCTTCCTACTGTCTGCCTTTGTACCTTATCATTCTGAACTAGTTTTGATATCCCAGAGAAAAATGTACCAATGACCAACAGGGTGGAATTTCATATCCCCAGTAGGAGCAGACATTACAGGACCCAAAATAAGTGGCAGAAAACCTGCTAGTCCCCAATGAATTCAAGAGTGCTTATGCCCTATTAGACTGAACAAGCAGTTCCTCCCTTGGAGGTCAGAGTTTCTTTGCACTGGGACAGGGGTTGATCCAAGCAGAGCTAAGACCCCAACCAATAAACACATCTGCTGATTCAGAGTTTACACTATCTTAAGCATAGTATCGTATTTGTTTTCACAATACTGGATTGTGATCATTGACCATTCTGGTGACACTATAGCACATAAGTTAAAAGTGGGCTCCAGAAAAAATTAATTTCCTGGATTAAATCTAGTCTTCACAAATTACTTGCTGTGTGAACAAAGGCAAGTACTTTAACTTCTCTGAGCTTCATCCTACTATACTTAAAACAGAAAAATTATATTTCCTGGATGGCTGTGAGAAATGAGTTATTACATGGAAGTTCTTACCATAGAGCCTAGTACAAAATGTATGACTTTTATGCCATTATATAATTAACACCATCACTATGTAAGTAAAATCTTGAAAGCTTGCATTTTGTAGTATAATATAATGTGTTTGATTCATTATTAAACTTTGAAAATTTTTGTGATTTCCAGGTTTTCACTGTTACACATATTACTACAATTAGTATACGCATATTACTACAATCAGTACCACTGATTAGTTGTTTATGGAAAATTCCTAGAAGAAGAATTACTGACCCAAATAAAATAAAAATAAACACCTTCAAATATTTTAATATTTATTGTCAAATGGCTTACTTGAAAATAAAAATGAATTTAAAACTGAGTCATGGGGCGCCTGGGTGGCTCAGTGGGTTAAAGCCTCTGCTTTTGGCACAGGTCATGATCTCAGGGTCCTGGTATCGAGCCCCGTATCGGGCTCTCTGCTCCACAGGGAGCCTGCTTCCACCTCTCTCTCTCTCTCTCTCTGCCTGCCTCTCTGCTTACTTGTGATCTCTGTCTGTCAAATAAATAAATAAAATCTTAAAAAAAATAAAAATAAATAAAACTTGAGTCATTTATCTTTCTCATCTCACCATACAGAATATTTGATTTAATGCTCATAAATTATGCAACTGAAAATCAGTATGTTGTTTCCATGTTTAGCACTTTTAGTATTATTGAGGTCCAACAGTCCACTCATAGGCTTCCTTCCCATTTTTGTATTAATGTGTAATGTGGTACATCCACTTTTAAATGACATTTTCTTTTCATTGATTTATAGGATAATTTATATAGAAAGAAGTTTGTCTTGTTTCTTTTTAATTGTATTTAAATACAATTGCTCCAACTTTTAATTTTATATATGAAGCTTTTCATGTTGAAGAGTTATTATATTTTATGAAGTCAAAATTTCATAAAATATATAAATATATAATATATAAAATAAAAATGATTTTATCTTTAGATTTCTATGTCCAGGTATAAAAGATTACATAATATTAATACTTTCACTTCCATATTAAAAACATTAATACATTGTAAGTGAAATTATATATAGTGAAAAATAAAAATAATTTGATTTTATGTGAACATGATTTTTTTCTTCTTACAAAGAATGTTTAAAAACTATATTAGATTGCTTTAAGTTTTACTATTTCTAATATTCTATCACTTTAATAATGAATGTATCTTCACAATGTGTTTTCATTTACAGTAGGGTACATTCCCCTTTCTTACTTTTATAAGTAGTATCAAATATATTTATCTGCTTATTCTTGCAGTTAAATTTTGTTTTAAAGCCAAACCTAGGCAAAGACAGAGAAAAACAGATAAAAAAAAATCAAGAAACAATTCTAAATATATAGAAGTAAACTCTATAGAATTTTATACAACTGGGCATATATAAAACTTGTAATATAAATTCTAGTTGAAAAAGAGTGGATTTTTAAAGTTCTCACTGCACACAGAAAATTATAACTTTGTGAGATGACAGATATGTTAGCTAACTTTATTATGGTAATCATTTTGCAATATATACATATATAAAATTACTGTGCTAAAAAAAATTACTGTGCCATTCACCTTAAACTTATACAATGTCATATGTCAGTTAAATTTCAATAAAACTAGAAAAAATTCCTGGTGGAAGATGTGATGTAAAAGAAGAGAGGAAAAGATGACAATATTGGTGCTTTGCTAGTTCATAAAATGATGCAATCTGGTATTTTTTAAAGCCTCAGAAAGTCAGATGATTCTACAATAAAATGTCAATTTTTACAATTATCATCCCTGTCAAGCTATGAAATTAGTATTCCCAGCAGCACTGCCACATACCTACAATTTTTGTCAAGTGGCATACTTGCCTTTAGACTGATGAAGGATGCTAGTTCTGACATAAATTAGCCCTGATTTATGCATTATGCAATAAGACATCATTTGGGGCACTGGAGCCCTACAATTATCCCTTCTCCAATACCAACCACCATTTTGGACCACAGTGCTGGAAGTCCTCACACTATGCATTTAGACTCCACGGACTCCATGTGGCAAAAATGCCAAAGTATGTAGGGACTCAGTTAATTCATCATTTATGAGATTCTGGGTCTCCTCCCTTTGGGTTAGGTTTTACATCTTTGACATGTGCACATACTGTTCTGATAATCAACTCCCTCTTCTCTTCAGAACCATTGAGGAAAAATTAAATATGCACAGTAATCTACAAGTAAAAATGCAATTAAATCAATTTTCTTAGGTAGTTCTTATTTTGAAAGCACCCTACTAGAACCTGGAGATAAAAAAAGATTAATAAAACAATCTTCATAAAAACCCTAAAATCATAGATTCTCACTAGAATAAGCCATACCAATTTAAAAAAATACGATACAAAAAATACTAAAATTAACTCATGAATAAATTCCTATGGTTTGGGGAAAACTGAGGACTATGGTGCTGGTGTTATTTTCAATGATGTCTTAAAAAGAGGAGTTCATAAAGCAAACAACATTACAGTTAAAGGAAAAAAAAAAACTCAAGCTAATGTAAAGATATATAAAAGTAGCAGAAGACATGAATAGATATTTCTTGAAGGACCTACAGATGGTCAACAGACACAAGAAAAGACACCCAAAATCACTCATCATCAGGAAAATGCAAACGAAAACTGCAATGCAGTATCACCTCACACCTGTCAGAACGGCTAAAATCAACAACGCAAGAAACAAGTGTTGGCAAGCATGTGCAGTAAGGAATACTTCTGCACTGTTGGTGAGAATGCAAAGTGGTTTAGAAAACAAGTGGAGATACAGAAGTAACTCCAAAAGCTAAAAATACAACTACCGTCTAATCCAGTGAATGCACTACTTGGAATTTACCCAAATATATAAAAACACTAATTCAAAGAGATACATGTAACCCTATGCTCATAGCAGCATTATTTACATAATAGCCAAATAACAGTGAAAGTGTTCATGGATAGATCAAGAAGAAATGCACACACACACACACACCCCAATGGAATACAATACTATGATTACACTTGAATGTGGAATTTAAGAAACAAAACAAATGAGCAAAGAGAAAAGAGAGAGAGGGAGAGGCAAACCAAGAAACAGACTCTTAACTATAAAGAACAATCTGATGGTTACCAGAGGTGAACTGGGTGGGGGAGATGGGTGAAGTATGTGGTGGAGATTAAGGAGAGCACTTGCTGTGATGAGCATGGGTGATGTATGGAAGTGCTGAATCACTGTATCGTACACCTGAAACTAATACAACACTGTTCTTTCACTACAGTGGAATTAAAAATAACAATTTAAAAGATACATAAATGTATAATTTATGGCAAAATTGAAAAAGAAAATGAGTAGCAGCTTAGTATATATAAACATGGGGCAGAGTCAGAATATTCTTAAGGACTATTACCTTGGAAAGTGATTTTAAACAAGATAAATAAACACAACCCAAAATGGCTTAAGCAGAAATGGGAATTTGCCTACTTAACTAAAAAATCCAACATTAGTTCTCATTTCATAAATCACTGGATTCAGTGGGAAAAAGGGTTCCATCAGGATCCAACCTTTCTTATTCATCCCTGAGTTTGCTTCCTCCTTTTGGCTCTGGTCTCAGACAGCCTATTATTTTGCAGCATTAAAAGGTTACAGAAGATCAAACCTTTATTTCCTTCAGATGCCAGTCCCATAGGAGATGATTACCACTCTTTCAATCACTCTAGCTTAGTGATTCTCAAGATTTTTAAATTATCTTTCCCTATAGAGACTTTGAACACATTTTTCCCTAATTGCCAGACCTCACCCCCACCCCTGCCCCAGGAAATTAAGTAGTAAGATTTTATATCAGTTAAGGTTGAACAGTACAGTTCAGCTCCACAAACCACTGTAAAATTTAAGATTTTTTCATCTCTGCCACAAGAACCAATTCTCACCTCCTTAGGCCCATTCCCCATTGAGAATAAGGCTCCTTCTGGAGTCTGAGTGGCTCTGTATTCTATCTCTAAATCAACCGCTAAGGCCTTTTGCTCTTGGCCAGGCCTGAATTATGTGCTCTCCTACAAGTGAGGATGGAGTCTGCTCCACATAAACAAGTGGCAGAAGGATTATGCTACAAAGGGAATTTGACAGTACTATGATAAAGAGGAAGGTGAACTGATATAGAGGATGGGTTAAAAAATGATAAAGGCTCAACACATTTAGGCTTTGAGGAAATGGCTATTTATGCAAAACTGTCAAGGCAAGATTGAATTGAATGAGGGAATGACTCAAGGCAAACAATCAAGGTTATTGTTACAGGTAATATTCACACAGATGATGAAATCAGGGCGACAGGCTGTAGAATAAAAGAAAGAAAGAGTGAGAGAAAGGAAAGGGGGGGGGATGGAGAGAAGGAGGGAGGGAGGGAGGAAGGAAGGAAGTTAGGTAGTTGTTAGGAAAGAAAAAAGGAAGAAAGAGAAAGAATGAACTAAAGAAAAAGATGAAGGAAGCTGAACCTCTCTAATACAGAATCAGTAGAATTTCATGACCATCTGATTACAGAGGACAAAAGGAAAATAGAAGCCAAACCAGCTTAGCAAAATGAGTGGGTGGTAATGCCTTTGATGAAGGGAAGTCAAGCTGAGTAAATGAAGGTTTCAGGGAAATAATGACTTGTTTATGGATATTGTGATTGCCCTTAGAGATGATCATAAGGCACCTGGAAATTCAGAGCTGGCAACTGAGAGAAACTTCAAAGTTGATGTTTATAGTAGGTACACACTGATTTATAGATGACATTTGAAACCTTGGAAGAGGATGAGATACTTGGACAAGAGATTATGTAACAGAACTTTAAGAAATACTATCTGGGCAGAAAAAAAGAAAAATACTAAGGAAAGACAAATAATGGCAGTGGTGTCAGTAGACCACAATATCACAGAAGGGGAATGAGGAAAGAAATTTGAAGTAGAAAAAGTTGTCTCACTGACAACAACATCAAACAACGCAGAAGTCTGCAGTAGGACAGGGTTTTATTTTTTTATTTTTTTTTTAAAGATTTATTTATTTATTTGACAGACAGAGATCACAAGTAGGCAGAGAGGCAGGCAGATAGAGGAGGAGGAAGCAGGCTCCCTGCTGAGCAAAAAGCCCGATGTGGGGCTTGATCCCAGGACTCTGAGATCATGACCTAAGCTGAAGGCATCAGCTTTAACCCACTGAGCCACCCAGGTGCCCAAGGGACAGGGTTTAAAATGAAGTGGGCAGATGTGTATGTGTGAGACACACTGTGATTAAGCAGGAAACGAAGAATGAAACATTTGAGAAACCAAAAATAGATTCTTTTTTCTCCAGTAAGTTGGATAAAGGAAAGAGAGCAATAAATTCTTAAGCATCTAGTTCCTGTGTTATCATTCTCCTTCCTTTATCCAACTCAATGGAGAGAAAAAAATCTACTTCTGGTTTCTTAAATGTTTCATTCTTATATAGGAACTAGATGCTTAAGAACATTTATTTTGGGGTCATATGGGTCTAGATTTGCAACCCACTTTTGACCTTAATCTAGATTCTCTATGATTCATCTTGCTCATCTATAAATGGGACTAATAACAGTACTTGCCACATGAGATTATCTTAATAATAAAATTATATAATTATGTGAAATATGCCATAGAATGTCAATACATTAGGACTACTCAAAATGTTCTGCTAATATTTAACAGCAAGGAAGAATTCTGAAATATTACTACACTGAACATGTGAAGGAAGACAACAC
>NC_081558.1:80924186-80957240 GCF_022355385.1 Mustela nigripes | reverse complement strand
AGTGAAGATGGAAGAGAGATCCACTAAATGCCCCAATGGGAAGGAAGCCTTAAGTAGGATGAAATAACATTTTTTATCAAATATAAGAGGCAAGACTGAGAAAGTGGATGATGATGCAGGGAAAATTTGACATGGAAAGGAAAATCATGAAGAGTGCAAATATTAGATAACCTTGATAAATCAACAGAGAATGAGACAAGTGCATCTCCTGAGTGAAGAGACTCAGGTCAGAGGCTTGAGGTAAATGGGAAATTATAGAGCTAGAGATGCAGAGAATAAAGTGGGAGAGAAATTAAAGTTGAGTAGTGAAGATGGAAGAGAGATCCACTAAATGCCCCAATGGGAAGGAAGCCTTAAGTAGGATGAAATAACATTTTTTATCAAATATAAGAGGCAAGACTGAGAAAGTGGATGATGATGCAGGGAAAATTTGACATGGAAAGGAAAATCATGAAGAGTGCAAATATTAGATAACCTTGATAAATCAACAGAGAATGAGACAAGTGCATCTCCTGAGTGAAGAGACTCAGGTCAGAGGCTTGAGGTAAATGGGAAATTATAGAGCTAGAGATGCAGAGAATAAAGTGGGAGAGAAATTAAAGTTGAGTATAAGTGTTTCTGATGGAGAGCGGAGCCAAGATGAATTAGCACTAAGTGAATTGGTGGTCGAATCAATTGGCCCACTGCCTGACATTCTTCAGCAATATTTTGGAAGCAGCAAGCAGAGAAACAGACATGAAGTAGCAACAATTATCCAAGATTGAGAATCAGCAACACAAGACTAAAAGGAAAAGATCCCAGGAAGTCTCTAATTTTTGATAGAAAGGAATCCTAGCCTACTGGACTGAACATTGCTGAAATAATCAAGTACAATAGATGAAATGAAAATACACCATAGAAAAAAATGACTAAGGAGATAGAGGTCAATGATGAGAAGATAAATATCATTAGAAATAAGGAAAATGGAAGCTGAGAAGAAATATTCAGAGATTAAGTTCCCTGCAATGCATTTTTTTAAAGGGAGAATACTATGTTTTTTAAAACCATGAATATTATCCATAAAATTGACCAAAGAATTCACCTTAAATGCCTGCAGTGCAGGCTTTTAGAAATTGTTCCATTTCAAAAAATATGCCAAAAATTAGCACAAAGCAAAGGCTAAATTTATAACTTCATGCAGCTGCCTAATTTAAACACCACAGAGAACACTAAATGGCAAATAGTTTTTTAAAGGCATATGGAGGGAAAAGGACCAAAACTATATTTTTACCTAATCTCTACTGTATGTAAAGATCTTTACAAAGCTTTATAAAATATCATCTAGAACATTCATTAAATTATCTTTAGTTACATAAATATTTAATTCAAAGAGCTCTTTTAAATAGATATTCAGGTCTATTAAAGTCACAATAAATAACACATAGAATAATATGCAATATTATTATACATATTGCATATTATGCATAAAGGAATATTTTTATTAAAGAGACTCCATAGAAATTCTAAAATTTCATCAAAATTAATAAAAAAATTTTTCAGGTACATTTACAAATTACTTTAAAAACAAAAGTAATACTGAAAATCTTTGGAGAAAGTTGTCAAATGACTATATTGGACATTAGGAATGATGTTTTTCTTCAAATGCTAGGATCAAAAGATATATCAATAAAATGCACACAGAGACTCACAGAAGCATTTCCCCTCACGGATCTCTTTAAGAATATAATAAAAGACTTTCGGGGACAATGGCAGTGTAGGACCCTAGGTTCACCTCATCCCCATGGATACACGAAGATAACATCCACATCAGTGTAAATAACACAAAGAACAACCTGAAAACTACAAACTCTCCACAGCCAAATATAGAAAAAGTCCTCATTAAAGAGAGCAGGAGGGGGTGAAGATGCAGTCAGGAGCCAAACTGACCCACAGAACTGAACTGCAGGACTATTCACAGGAGGGAGGGAAATGATGGGGATAAGGGAGGGAGAGGAGTAGACCCCACACAAAGCATCACAGGTGCAGGGGACCCGCAAAAAGAGGAAGAATCCCTCTAATACCTGGCTTTGAAAACCAGAGGAGCCTAACTTCAAGAGTTCTTATAATCAGTAAAGCAAAACACCTGGAACTTTGAAAATCAGCTGTGAGGCTCTGGGAGAGCAAAAGGGTGATAGGAAATGGAGTCCCCATCCTTTTAAAGAGACAGAACAACAAACAGTCCTGCTGTGATACACCATAGATGCAGCAGTTTGAAAAATGCCTGGGACATACAGATGGAAGATATGTTTACTAATCTCAGAGCATGTGCAGGAGGGGTAGAGATGATGGGGGACTTCTCCAGGAACAAAAGAACTGGAGGATTCCATTTCCTTCTCCTGTCCCCCAGCCTAGATACACTGACACCTGCAGAAACCATTACAGCCCAAAGGCTTTCCAGCTAGCTTGTGACTCCATCCCTGCACTCTATCAACCTGCCCCTTCCATCCTGGCCACACAGTTTTCCAGGGTGACTGCAGGTAACCTACTGTGGTGGACTTGCATCAATCTTGCTTAGCATCAAGTGCATGGCCCTCACTTTCCTGGGGACTCGCCCCCTCGCATACACACCCTTGGCTGGTGTCCATCCAAAGTAACACCACAAGACTGGCAGTGTGTAAGCAGACCCAATGGGGACCACTACCAGTCAAAAGTGGCTTGTGTCCCAGGGAGAGAAAACTATAACCACACACACTGGTCTGGCTGTTCCCAGAAGTGGACTGGGGGCAGACAGCCGGTTTGACTATAGGGTCCAACCACCAACAAAAACCTTCCAGGGGACAACATAAGAAGAGTGCCCTGCAGATCGGTACAACCACAGTTCTGGTAATTACCTGGTTTGACCAAACTCAAGCCCAAGGCAGTCCCATATTTGCCCACTAACAATACAGGGACGAAAACTTTCCAACAACAGGAAAAGAGAGACATTGCAGATGACTAGACTGAAGACAAACATGGCTCAGCTACAACAGTAGGGGAAAGGAATACATACTGAAGACACCCCTGAAGCACCAGGTTCTGGTGAACAGGGGACACTGCACTGCAGGGCACTATAGAACATCTTCTTCGAGAGCAGGAAATGTTGATATATTTCCCACACATAGAAATAAAGAGAGTTAGACGAAATGAAGAGACAAAGAAATGTCCTAAATGAAAGAACAGGATAAAATCACAACACAAGAATTAAACAAAACAGAAATAATATGCTTTTTTTTTTAAAGATTTTATTTATTTGAAAGAGAAAAAGCACCAGCAAGGGGAGGGACAGAGGGAGAAGCTGAGCAGGGATCTCGATGTGGGGCTCAATCCCAGGACCCTGGGATCATGACCTGAGCCACAGGCTGTGACTTAACTGACTGAGCCACCCTGGCACCCCAAGTAATATACTTAATGGAGAATTTAAAGTAATGATTATTAAAAAAATAATAATAAAGTAATGATTATAAAGATATTCACTAGACTTGAGAAAAGAGTAGAAGACTTCAGTGAGACCTTCAAAAAAAGAGAACACATTTAAAAAGAGCCATAAGATAAAAAGAATTCAATAACTGAAACTAAAAATATACTAGGGGGAATGAATAATAGACTAGAAGAAGCAGAATAGATTGGTGACCTGGAAGATAGAATCATGGAAAACAATCAAACCAAATGACAGAGGAAAAAAATAATAAAAAATGAAAATAGAATAAGGGAACTCAGTGATACTATCAAGAATAATAATATTCACATTATAAGGATCCCAGAAAGGAAAGGGAGAGGGAAGGGGACAGAAAATTTATTTGAAGAAATAATAACTAAAAGCTTCCCAAATGCAGAGAAGGAAACAGAAATCCACATCCAGAATACACAGAGAACTGTCCCACCTCCCCAAGTAAAATCAGCCCAACAAAGTCCAAACAAAGACATACACTAATTAAGATGGGGGGGGGAGGTGATAAACAGAGAATTTTTTAAAATATTTTATTTATTTATTTCAGGGAGAGAACGTTCAAGCAGGGGGAAGGGCAGAGGAAGAAAGAATCTCAAGTAAACTCCACACTGAGCATACAGTCCAACACAGGGCTCAATCTTACGATGCTGAGATCATGACCAGAGTCCAACACTTAACCGACTGGGCCCCCTAGGTGACCGAATAAAGAGAAAATTTTAAAACAGCAAGAGAAAATAAAATCGTTACACACAAGGAAAACCCCATAAGGCTAGCAACTGATTTAACAGCAGAAACTCTGCAGGCCAGAGAGAATGGCACGAAATATTTAAAGTGCAAACCAAATCCAACAATGCGTTAAAAAAAATCATTCACCATGATCAAGTGGGATTTATTCTTGGGATGCAAGTTTTTCAATAGTCACAAATCAATCAGTATGATACATCGTATCAACAACATAAAGGATAAAAATTATATGAGCATTTCAACAGATGCAGAAAAAGCATTTGACAAACTACAATATCCACTCATGATTAACAAAACCTTCACAAAGAAGGTTAAGATGGAATATAGCTCAACATAATGAAGGCCATATATGAAAAACCCATAGCTAACATTATACTCAATGGTGGAAAACTGAACCTCTTCCCCCAAGATCAAGAAGGAGATAAGGATGTTGACATCTCTTCATGTGTCTGTTGGCCATCTGTATGTATTCACTGGGGAAATGTCTTTTCGTGCTTTCTGCCCTATTTTATTTTATTTATTTTTAAAGATTTTATTTATTTGTTTGTCAGAAAGAGAGAAATCACAAGCAGGCAGAGAGGCAGGCAGAGTCTCTCTCTGGGGGAAACAGGCTTCCTGCTGAGCAGAGAGCCCAATGTGGGGCTTGATCCCAGGACTGGTGATCAAGACCTGGGTTGAAGGCAGAGGCTTAACCCACTGAGCCACCCAGGCGCCCTTTTCCCTTAACCTCCTTCCCATTCCCCCACCCCTCTCTCCTTTGGTAACCATCAGTTTTCTTTAGTTAACAGTTTGTTTCTTAGTTTTTTACCTCTTTCTCTTTTTGTTCCTTTTGTTTCCTTTGTTTTTTAAATTCCACATATGAGTGGGATGCCTGTGTGGCTCAGTTGGTTAAGTGTCATTATCTCAGGGTGCTGGGATCGAGTTCCACATGTGGGGGGGCGGCCCCTGCTCAGTGGTGAGCCTGCTTCTCTCTCTCCCTCTGGCCCTCCCCTGGCTCATGCTCATTCTCTCTCTTTTTCACTCTCAAATAAATAAATTTTTTTTTAAAGTACACTTATCAGGATGGAGCCCTGAGTAATGTATAGAATTGTTGAATCACTATACTGTATGCCTAAAACTAATACAGCACTGTATGTTAATTATACTGGAATTAAATTTTTTTTAAAAAGAATATGATAAAAGCCATAAATCTTCTACTCCAAGTAGAAGAAAAATGTAATTTAGAATAAATACAAATTTTTGCTTACAATGTTAGGGAATCCTCATTTTTCCCTATAGTTTTTGGGTCTAGTTTATAAATGGCTGAACACTGCTTCATAATGTCCTCCTATGAAAAGCTATGCATCCAAAAAGCAATTAGATGATTTATCAAAATATCAACAGAATTATCTAATACAAAAAGATAAGCACAGACTGAGGATCAAAATGCCAGAAGAAGCAGAAAACTGTTATCACAGACAACTGTGCTTAACTTGCACATGCTTTGCTTTCCATTTGCCCAAGTAGGTCTTGAAGTTTTTCCAATTTCTGACAGATATTTTTAAGTGATAGCATTTTAGTTATACTTTTTCCTTTGAGAGGATTTTATACTTTTTCCATTTTCCTTTCCTGTTACTATCTCATAGATTTTAACCTGAAAATTGATCTTTCCCTTTATTATTTTGAGATATTTTATAATCAGAACTACCTTGGATGCAAGCAAAAAGGATCCCTGCCTGGGCATTGTTTTGGAAGAGTCTTCATATCACAAGAACTCACATAAGCAAACTTTTTTTGAGAGACTACATGTGTGCCTTGTGTGAGATCTGATGGTCTGTGCAACATCAGCATCCATTCTTGTAACTTACACTGATACATCCCTAGGGAAAACACTTTTGCACATTTCCTAACCAGTGTGTTCAAAAATAAAGATGACTCTTTCTGAATGTCATGAAGTTTATGGGTTGTTCTGCAGCTAATATCAGAGATGAATACTGCTTTAAAGCTCAATGAGGATTTGAGTGGGATTAATACTCCAGGAAAGGGAGAAACAAATTAATATGTCCCAAATCCTTCCTTTCAGTTGTTATGAATACAATAAATTCTTGCCTCAAGATTCATTTCCCTGGTATTCTTAGAGTTCTAGAGCACACTAAAATGGGAAATTTTCTTTTATGAAAATATTTAATAGAATGCAATTAAATTTAAAAATCTGATTTTAAGATGTTGACTTCCTTTAAAAAATATCATTTTGTCCTTTGATTTTAATAGATAAGTTTAAATACTTTCAAAGGAAAGTAACTTTAATGATGTTATATAAATTAATTCTTGAGTTTTTAATATTTTCACTTATTTCTATTTGTGATGAAAATACATTTAAATTTTGTATGCTTTGAATATAACTCTTTAATTGCTTATATTTGTCTCTTACTATAACAAAAATTGATTATAATAATAAAATTAACCATTTTGTTGAAATTAAAGCCAATTTGTAGAAAACCATAATAAATTTGGCTATTTTGTTTTTGGTACCTAAGCTCCTGATTTTCATAACTGTTTCACAAATTGTACTTTTTCTCATTATAATATCTCATTACACATTTCATCCTGTTTGCATTTCTTAACTCTAATTTCACCTTATCTGATGCTAACATTGCTGATCTTCCTTTTTTTTCCCCCTCTGACTTTCTAGTATATTTTTTACTACCGCTCTATTACAATCTTTCATTATTTCATTTTAAGTGTGTTTCATATAAATAACATATACTCTTCTTTTAACCCTTCCTACAAGTCTCTACACTTTAATACAGAAATTCAGTATATTTGTATTTAATATAATGACTGATAATCCTATTTTATTCCTTTCTACTTGCTTTAGGGTATTGTTTCTTCATTTTTCAAGTGTTGTTTCTTCATTTTGATGTGTTGTTTGGTCATTTTTTTCCCTTTGTCTTTGCTTTGCTTGTGTTAATGACACTATTCTTCATTTCCTTTGGGAAACAGAAAGATCTGCTGTGCTTTTCTACTCTTTTAATGATCTCCATTCTGTTACCAGCTACACTCTTACAAAATGTCTTTACAATCCTACAATTAATTTTTAAGACTATTATATCCCCTACCTACAAAAGTTGTTTATCTCACTGTTAACGTGTCTCCCTGCCTCCCCTCTCACTGCCCTCACATCCCCTATAAACTGAGATCTTCAGAAAACTTTCTTCCTGCTCTATCTCACAGCTGTTTCCCAGATACTTTAGAGCCTTTAGGTCCAAGCTGCTACTAAATTTGGTTAGCATATATATTTTCTAAAGTCCTTCATTCACACTTATATATTATTATTTATTCCCAGGCAATCTATCTTTACTAAATACCATATATACTGTTTCTCAGCACTATTTTACTCCCTTCTTCATCTTTCCCTAATTTGTCCTACCTGCTTGCTGTTTGTGGTCTTTTCTAAAATATACTTTGCTCAGACAGGGGCATAGGACCTCCTCTTTGAATTACTTATATCCTGAATTATTTTTCTTTCATCTCAACAGAGGAAGGCTATCTTGACTTAGTATAGTAATACTACATTGTAGTATTTTTCTCTCTGAAGTCTAGACACTACTACACTGCACTCTATCCCCCTGTAATATAAAAGAGAAGCACAATGTGACTTTTTTAGGAATCTTGACTGGATTAAATAGATTTTTATAAGGTTTCCCTTTAATCTTGGACATTAAGAGTTTTACCAGTCTATCCCACTCTTTTCTCACCACTCCTGCTCTTTTAGTCTGCTAAATCTGCCACTGTTCCAGTTCAGGGATATTTTGATCTATTACTTAGTTTTTGTCCTTCCTTCATCTGTTTTCTCTTTTTTCTCTCTCCCAATGGAATAGAACTATTTACATACAGTATCTATCAGACATATTCTTCACTTCGTTTATATTTTCTCACATAGTATCCATCTTTATGCTTTGCCTTTCCATTTGCCCAACCATTCAATGATTTTTTTTCTCCTTCAACTCTCTGAACTATTAAGCTCAGAAATAAATTGTTTTAAGTTCAAGACAGACATTCTTCGTGTAAGTACTTTTACTATTTTTAATCAGGTTACCATCTATCTCTGCCAGCAGTGCTGGGTAGGTGTTCTGTTTGCTCTGCTCTTCTTTCTTATTGCTAGGGCACCTAAATGGACTTCTATCGTTCTGTTTTCTTTCAGTGGGACCCATAACACTGTAGGTGACTTAGTCCCAGCAATGGTGAAAAGGAAGCAATCTCTACCCTCACAGCCAGAATGTGTGTAAAAGGGCTCTGCAGAAGAATCTTCTTGGTTCTTGTTCTTCCTGTACTCTCAGGGCAGGAAGGATGCCCAACCTCCTTGTGGCTTGCAGGGACATCTGGCACAAGTGTTTGAGGTTACTACCAATCATTGCCATGCTCAGGGCCCACAGCGTTCCCTGGGTCAAGGGATATATCCCTTCCTGGGCCTTGTCCTGGTTAAATTAGGAGGATATGCCTGGCTCATATCTGAGAAGACATTTCATGATCTCTGATGGTCATAAGGTCCCCTGGGGTTCCTGATAATAAGATGAGCCTGGGGAATGGAGTGCAAAGTGGGGGAAATGCTGAGTCACAAGATTCCCCATCTTCTGAACCAGCTGATGACTTATAATGCTTACATATTTAGTTATGCCAACCATCCAGACTTGAAATCTCAAGAGTACAAAATTGGGAGGCAAAAGGGGGAGACTGTGGAATTTACCTAAAGATGGCTAAATTTCTAAGCAAGGGAGTATTTAATAATGGTTTGTTCTTAAAGATGGTTAAAAACCAATTTTTAAAAAACAAAGTTAACACAAAAATTCTACAAAACAATCTTATTTATAGATACAGACACAAAATCATTTGTAAAGTAATAAATTGAATCCCTTTGCTAACAAAAAATAGCAGGTAACCTTTATTAGGTACTTACAATGAGTCAGGTAATGTGTTACGTGATGAATATGAATCATCCCCCCAACAGTCTAGAACTATTAAGGTATTTCAGAAAGGTGTCCATTTTTGAAATAAATACGCAATTTAACGACTCTTCCATATACCAAAAACAGGATTTATAATATGATGGAAGTCCATTCATAGTAGTAATGCAAATAAAAACAGAAATAAATTACAAAAATGTGTACAACAGAGATGAAAAAATATACACATTTGCTAACTAAAAGAAATAAAATGGAAAAGTATTTCATGATTCTATAGTAGTCTCAGTACCCAAAACTTTCAATTCTCCCCTAGTTATCTATAATATTCAGTGCAACCCCAATCAAAATTTCGAGAACATTTTTAATGCAGTTTGACAAATTAATTCCAAAGTGCAACTGGAAAAGAAAATATAAAATGAAGCAAGAACAATTCAGAAAGAGATCTTTTACTGCCCCCTTCACATCTTGATCTCTGCACTGCCCCCTTCACATTTTGATCTCCGCTCTCAAGTGTGACCTTTAATCCTGCCCCCTCTTTGACTTACTATCACTATGTAGGTACGTATGAGACTGACAAAGTGGTCTCCTTAGAGACAAAAAAAAAAAAAAAAATGAGTTCATGAAGCAAGCAAACTATCTCAGCTTGAATCTCAGCTCTGCTACTACCAACTGTGTGACCTTAAGCAGCTCTGAACTTCTCTGTGAATGTTTCTTCCTCAGTAAAATGGAAATCAGAATTATAATAGTAGCCACTTCATAGCTTTGTTGTAGAGATTAAGTGAAAATGTAAAGTTCTTACTTAGTACAATGCATGCTGCAGAGTGCTATATGAATGTAAATTAAGATTATTACTCTAATAAATTCTGACGGAAAGGAAGTCCAGGTGTTTTGGCCTTGAGTTTTGTTAGAAAACTGTTCCAGGATTTTTTAAAATTTAGGATGAAAAATAAACATTTGAAACTCTAGTGTCAGCACTTTTAAATATGCCTAGAGGTGCTGATGGTGTTGAATGTACCTTTGTTCTTATTTTAGTGGGGAGGAAGACAAGTTCTTGAATTGATCATTCAGTTATACAACAATAAAATTACAAAAAAAAAAAAAAAACCCTATCCTTAAAAAATAAGTTCTGAAAAACCATACAATTAATCTTTGTGTATTAATACATTTCATGAAATCTGATTACTCTGAACCATTTTGCACTCTCAATACTTATCTAGTATCATGAGGGAACCAAATAAATAACAATATTCTCTAAAGGCCCAGAAGTTCTTAACTGAGAATGTTCTAGAGAGGTGGCACGGAGGGCACACAAGGGAAAATTTCCTAATAGTCATTATGCATCTCCTTCCCCAAAACACCATATCTCATAGAAGTTCAATAACTCTCCCTTTTCATGGAGAATCTGGACACACTGGCTCCCTTTCCCTTAAGTGGTCTCTGGTTCCAGCTGAAAAGATAGGTCCTTTCTCCTTCTCGCCCTCCCTTCTGTTTTTCCCTCCAGTTAGTTCCTAAAGTGTGTGGTTCAGGGGTACCTGGTGGCTTAGTCATTAAGGGGCTATCTTCAGCTCAGGTCATGATCCCAGGACCTGGGATCCAGCCCTACATCCCTACTTGGTGGGGAGCCTGCTTTGTGTTCTCCCACTTCCGCCACTGTTCTCTCTTGCTTCTCTCTCTCTCGCTCTGTCAAATAAATAAATAAAATCTTAAAAAATATATATATTAAAGTATGTGGTTCAATTGTGCTTCTCTGAATATGGACTTGAGTCTTATCTCCATTCATTATATGACAAGGGACAAGGTCATGCATACTTACACTTCATTGTGCCCTGCTTTATGTAATAAGGTGTGTCCGCTGTGATCAAAATTCCTGACTTTGGAATAGACTTGAGTCTCAGACAAAGGGGAACCGCCTTCTCTGAACCATGAGAAATACGGGGATCCAGAACACCAGCTAGAGAAGGAGGAGTAGCATCAGACTCTTGCTGTCGGGGGATGTGAAGGGGTGTCTAGGTCACAGCACAATGTCACTGCAATGGCCTTATTAAAAGTCAGCCAAGAACTCGTGCAAAGGGTTCTGGCCATGCATTTCTGCTCCTGCTTATCTCTGAGGCATTTGCCGCATTGGTTCAACTCTTTTCTGTTATACCCCACACACAGATTGTGGAAAATTCTATCAGTCTGTTCTATTCTCTGCTTTAGGACTAAAGGAGGAGATCTGAACCCACACACAGGACAAGCTAGAACAGCAAAAGTAGAGGCAAGATAACAAGGCAAGAAGAAATCAGTCAACAATGGAGTATCAACATCAGGTGGATGGCCAGAAGTTAAAACAATTAATACCTAGATGGACTAATGTTTAAAAAAAAAAAAAAAAAAAGCATTTAAATTTATTTAGTGAAGGGGCACCTGGGTGGCTCAAGTGGGTTAAGGCTTGGGTCATGATCCCAGAGTCCTGGGATTGAGCCTCGTGTCGGGCTTTCTGCTCTGCGGGAGGCCTGCTTCCTCCACTCTCTCTCTGCCTGCCTCTCTGCCTACGTGTGATCTCTGTCAAATAAATAAATAAAACCTTTAAAAAAAATTTTTTTTAGTGAACAAATATACCTTTGGAAGCATATGGCTCAAAAGTTTGCAGGTAGGTATGCCCGGGTGGCTCAGTGGGTTGAATGCCTGACTCTTGATTTTGGCTCAGGTCATGATCTAAAGGTCCTTGGATAGAGTTCTGTGTTGGACTCTGCTCAGTGGGGAGTCTGCTTGAGGACTGTCTCTCCCTCTCCGTCTGCCCCTCCCCCTGCTCATGCAAGCTCTTGTCCTCTCTCAAATAAATAAATCTTTAGAAAGAAATTCTCTTTCCCTCTCCCTCTGCCCCCTCACCCACTTAGCTCTCCCTCTCTCTTAAAAAAAAAAAAAAAAAAAAAAGGTCTTCAGCTTAATAAATTTTCACAAACTAAATACCTTTGCCTTAAGAGCAGCCAGTTCAAGAAAAGGAACATTCCTAGTACCTCAGAAGATTCCATTCTTCTGCCTTACAATTACTACCTGCCCTATGTAAAAGGTAAATGGAGTCAGATTATAATTCTCTGTATTTGGCTCTGTTCACTCAGTATTGTGCTGGTGGGATTTTTTTTTTCTTGATTTGTATGTAATAGTTTTTAGCATCAAGAAAACATTCTTTAGTAATACTCAGAAATATTTGAGAAGAAGAAAGTGATAAAGTATTATATTTGCTATGCTAAAGTAGAAAAAAGGACTGATGTTACTTGACTATATAAGAGAAAAAGCACTCTTTTATTAAATATTCCTTCCTCGAAAATGGGCCTGTATTAACCATGTTACTTGAATTATCTTATTCTGTCCTTGCCATGACCCTGTAAGTCAAGATGCTGTTGCTGCTGTTGCTAATGAAGATGATAATGGTGATGACACCAATACCCGCTCTGGAGACTGGAAAACTAAGGCTTAGAAAAGTCAAGTCAACTGTCCAAGGTCAATCTAATTATGAGTAGCAGTAAAGCTGCAATTTAAATTTAAGTAGCATAAATTTAGGTAGAGTCCTCACTAAAAGATACTCTGCTTGTAACAAACTGTATTATAGTCTAAAACACAATATACAATTGTTACCAAAGTTAAACTCAATAGGATGAGCTGATCCCAGAGATGTATGTAGGGTGGCTTGGTTACTAAATACCACAGAACCTCCTTGAATCAAGGTTTTCACTTATTATAAAAGCAACCACACATTCCAAAAAAATGAATCACATAGGAGCTGCCTGGGTGGCTCAGTGGGTTAAGCCTCTGCCTTCAGCTCAGGTCATGATCCCAGGGTCCTGGGATGGAGTCCCGCATAGGGCTCTCTGCTCAGCAGGAAGCCTGCTTCCTCCCCCACCCTACTCCCTGCCTGCCTCTCTGCCTACTTGTGATCTCTGTCAAATAAATAAACAAAATCCTTAAAATAGATAATCCAATGAATTATCTATTTTTATATATTACATAAAAATGGTAAAATTCTAATGATGTACATATATTTTATTATATGTAACATATATTTTTTATTATGTGAACTTTTGTCCTGATTTTGCCTAAGAAAATAAGCAAGCTTATGAGAACACAACACATGAAATATATTATTTGTTCCCATCCATGTCTACATATATCATAACATTAAAAGTGAGGTGATAAAAGCAGCTGAGATGCCAGAAAATAGGAAATTAACTCATGTTTAAATTCCCTGGGTCACTTACAAGGTTCCAGGTCTTTTGCTATGGGTCATTAATATCCTTGCTAGAGGGGATAGGGACAGTAGATGGAAGCAAAATCCAAATGACTTATTTTTGAAATCTATTTTAAGAAGTTCTTGTTAAAAAAAAAAAAAGGAATGAGAAAAATGCTGAAATTACTGGCTAAAATGAGGTTTGGAGATTATCCAAGGTTTTCTTTTTATCACTCGACCACCCTTACTAATTTGCAAGTATAATTGAGAATGGGCCACAAAAGTCAATTTGAAACCTGGTTGTCAGGAGCATTAAACCTTACAAGTTGAATAATGTGAGAACTACTTTAAGCCCAAAGAGAGCAGGAGGGGGAAAAATAAGTGACTTTCAGATGACAATACTGTAAAATGAGAAATCTAATTTCCTAAGTTAAATTATAAGTAAAAACAATAATTTAAAAATGTGAAAGAGTTTCTGTTTCTTAACTTCCATTGGCACACATTAGCTAATGGATGCTAAAGTGATGGTATTAAGTTCTGTGGAGACGCTCACTCTTCCTGAATGTGATGGAAGTCACTGACCTATCACACCGACAAAATGCATAAAGCCACATTTTGTCTATCATTTCTGAGGGTCCAAAGATTTCCTGAAAGTTCACATGAACCAACTGGATCCACCGACTCAGTTAAGAATTTCTTCACCAACTAAGATCTCCACAGAGCTGACAGCACCGGGTTTTCTTATTTTGCTCTGCCTGGTGGCGGACTGCATACTGTTTGGCAGATGATGAGAAGACCCTGATGTGTATTTAAACAGATATCCAGGCCCCGGAAAAGGACTATAGTTCAGTGATTTCTCACCTTTGTCCCTATGCTTTGTAAATGTTGACCCTAGGCAGAGAAGAAGATTGCTATTTCTTAAAGCATTCCTCTTCATTTGTCTCTGTTCAACACTTCGAGGTCTACAATAAAGAATCTGATAATTTTAACATGAAAACATATCATCTGAAAGAAAACTGTGAAATGATAAGTAACACTTATTGAATTCCTAGTAGGCGGTAATCACTCTTCTGAACATTTTTCTCTTCCTTTTTCTTTCACTCATATTTTACAAATGCCTTCTATTTAAGTTAGGTTTCTTTTCATCTGGTGATTTTGGACCTTTAATCAGTGTTTAATCAACTAATACACAATGTGTTTATTGATTCATTTGGACTTAAAAAAGATGTTCTTAGGGTGCCTGGGTGGCTCAGCGGGTTAAATAGTAGGCTCAGGTCATTATCCCTGGGTCCTGGGATGGAGCCCTGCATCAGGCTCCCTGCTCAGCAGGGAACCTGCTTCTTCCTCACCCTCTGCCCCTGCTCCTGCGCTCTCTCTCTCACTCACTCGATCCCTCAAATAAAGAAAGAAAATATTTTAAAAATATATTCTTTTGTTTCTTGCTTACTATCCATATCCCCTACCTTTACTCACCCCCCTGACTTTTTTACTCCTTTACTTCACACTCGTATTGTCAATTCAAGAGGATTACATTTCTATGGAATCCTTTTTTCTTTTACTCGATTTTGGAAAGTATGCATTACACTTCTATTTTTTAGGATTACCATTAAGTTCATATTCTTGACTGTGAATATTTCTATACTCTAACATAACAGTGAACATTTCCCTAACCCATTTTACTACTTTACCTGTTATGAAACAAACAAAAAGAAGTTACTGAAAAAGAGTTAAAGTTATTAATATTTTCCCACTTTCGAGGCTTGTTTGTATCCCATGGCTACCCCTGGTCCACTATCCTTGCTGATATATATTCCTCCAGAAATCTTTTAAGTGAGGACCTACGTATGGTAAACTAACCACATGTTCTTTATTTGAAAATACATTTTTTCCTTTTCTTTTTTCCTTCTACTTGAATATCTATTTTGGAACAATGTTTTTAGATTGTCAATTACTTTTGCTCATCAATCTAAATATGTTACTCCATTTTCTGTGGTCTCAGAGGAGTCTACTACTGATCCAACTGTTTTTCATACATAACCCATTAGTGCAATCTATAAATTTTAAAATTGTTCTTTTTATACTTGAGTTTCTTCAACTTCATAGCAAGCTTTCTGAATATGTCTTTATTTATCCTCAACGTTGACTCTTATACCATGTGACTACATTTTTTTTCAAATGTAATAATTTCATAATATCTGTTCAAATATTTTTTTCCCACTATTTCCTCTAAATTATTTCCAGGAACTCCTGCATAAGAGTAAATTCTATATAGACCACCACTAGCCCACCAAAAATGTAATGCAAGCCACATACATAACAAAATTTTATGTAGCCACTTTAAAAATTTACAAAAAAGACATTAATTTTAACGTTTGTTATTTAACTCAGTATATCGAAAATATTACTGTATATCAATATAAGTCAATATGAAGTTACTAAAGAACAATATAAAAATTATTCGAGATATCTCACACTTTTCTTTTGAATCAGGTCCCTATAATCTGCTGTGTATTTTATACTTACAGCACATAGCAATTTGGACTAGCCACCTTTTAATTGTTTCTTTGGCCCTTATACCCAATAGCTACTATATAGATCAGCATATGTTATAACCTCCCAACTATTCTCCGTATTTTTAAACTACTCTTTTATATCTTTATTTCCCTATCTGGGTGCCAAACTGACTGATTCACCCTTAAACTGAGCTTAATCTTATATTCATCCAATCTTTTGAGCTTTTATGTCAGTGACTGTTATGTTTTACTTACAAAATTTCTAATTGATTCATTCTTATAAGAACTATTCTCTTATCATTTCTGTCTTTTATTTTATATTTTCACCTTTAATTTTCAAGGGAAATTAAGCCTGCACTTATCCATTTGAGCATTCCAAATATTTACTTAAAATCTTTGTCAGAATGTCCCATAACATCACTTTTATCGAGAGTGACTTTAGATACTAATTGTTGAGATTTCTTTTGCTCTTTTTTCTCTTTTTTTTGTCTTTATCTTTACTGTCTTTCTTAAAGTTAAAATTATTCAACTATTTTAGAATTTAGATCTGAGGATCATTTAGGTAGGAGTTTATTTTTATTAATGCCTTTATTCTTATTCCCTCCCTTTATAACAGTTTCTGAGTTTATCTCCATCCCTGGGATTCTTTTTGTTTTGTTTTGTTTTGTTTAAAGATTATATTTATTTGTTTGACAGAGACAGTGAGACTGGGAACACAATCTAGGGGAGAGGAAGAAGCTGGCCTCCTGCCAAGCAGAGAGCGTAATGCGGGGCTCTATCCCAGGACCCTGGGATCCTGACCAGAGCCAAAAGAAGATGCTTAACGACTGAGCCACTCAGGCACCCCACCATCCCTGGGATTCTTAGTTGAAATTCATGTCCTACCATGGTTTTTCAGATCTCATCCTCTGCTACCTGGTAATTTACCAGGTCAAGTGATAAAATGTTTCAGTGCATCATCAATCACTTCTCTTCTCACTTTCCTTCTCAATCTGGCTCTCTAAGGTAGTCCATGAGCTTCTTTTCACTATGACATGCACTCCCTGCAAGTGGGAACTTGTGTCTGCCATAAATGCATACTCCACAGTAGAATACTGCCCAAAACATAGTATGGACATGTGTATTTGTTAAATTAATAGAGAATAAAATTCATATCAGCTATAGGAAACCTAATTATGTTGCCTTCTCTATTTGCTAGGAATTACTTGAGATGCACTACTGATCCACCTAATTTTTCCAAAATTCTAAGGAAGAAATATCATTAGTGATCCAATTAAATCCGTAATGATCAGATTTAAAACATATACCATTCTGTTTTTAAAGAGAGTGGCTGGGTGGCTCAGTGGGTTAAAGCCTCTGCCTTCGGTTCAGGTCATGGTCCCAGGGTCTTGGGATCGAGCCTCGCATTGGGTTCTCTCCTCTGTAGAGAACCTGCTTCCCCCCTCTCTCTCCTGCCTCTCTGCCTACTTGTGATGTCTCTGTCAAATAAATAAATAAAATCTTAAAAAAGAGAGAGAGAGAGAGAATGAAAAATACAGTAAGTAGGTCTAATAAAAGTACAGTTGGAATCTCAATAAGAAAGTTGTGATAGAAGGGAGCCTGGGTTGCTCAGTCAGTTGAGCATCCGACCCCTGATTTCAGCTCAGGTCATGCATGATCTCAGGTCCTAGGCTGGAGCTCTGTGTTGGGCTCTGTGCTCAGTAAGGAGTCTGTTTGAGACATCCTTTCCCTCTGCCCCTCCCTCCACTCTCATGCTGGCTCTCTAAAATAAATAAATCAATCTTTAAAAAGAAAAAAAGAAAGTTGTGATAGAGCAGAAGCAGTATTTGAAGAAATACTGACTAAGAATGTTCTCAAATTTATACACTACATTAAGCCATAGATTCAGGTCATACGATGAACACCAAGAATTAAAAAGAAAAGCTCCATGGGTGCATATTATAATAAAACTGCTAGAACGCAAGTAAACCATGAATAGAATGAGTCTATTGTTTTCCTAGAGTACCATATTTTTATACTGAATATAAAATATGACCATAATATATGAGAAAGAGAAAAGCAGCCCCTGTGATCCAGGGCCAGAAAAAGCCTTGGTTTTGTCATGAATTTGCCCAGTCTTCACAGAAAGGTCTTGTTCTCTTGCTGAGGATAAAGGAATTTCAAGGAACATCAACATCAGACAAGGTTACGTTGTGATCATGACGATTCCAGACAAAAATAAGATTATTTTGCAATGCCTGAACACAGACAAATCATGAACATTGCCAAACAACAAAAATGACATTCCACTATATGAGTGATTATTGCTTCTTCACTAAGAATATTAGTCTCAATCTAGTCTTCCCTTTTCCTGGATAGGTTTATTAACATAATACCAGTGTTAGCCCTGCTTCCTAACAGCAGCTAATCCAAAGCAAGGCCTCAATTCCATAAACCTTCCTCCAAATCACCTAACCCAAACCTAAATCCTTTAATCTTTTCTAATACACTGTTATATTCCTAATACTATTTTACTCAACAGTCCCCATGTAACATATTCTTCCTCACCAAAATGGGTAATAAACTCAAGCTGTTCAAACACAAGGTGTGTTCTTGTTGGTCATTACCTGGAGAGCATTGACAAATAGAAGCATATGTGTAGAAGTAAAACAAAGGGAAATTAACCAAAGTTTCATCACAATTGTTTCTGGAGATTTTTCTTCTACTTTTATTTTCCAGATTTCTATTAAACATGTATGTCTTTGCAAATTAAAATAAGACTTAAAAATGTTAATTTGTGGGTGCCTGGGTGGCTCAATCTTTAAGCAGATGCCTTCCGCTCTGGTCATGATCCTGAGTCCTGGGATTAAGGCCCGCATGGGGCTCCCTGCTCAGGGGAAAGCCTGCTTCTCCCTCTCCTGCTCCCCCTGCTTGTGTTCCCTCTCTCTGTGTCATTCTCTCTGTCAAATAAAGAAATAAAATCTTTTTTAAAAATTGTTAATTTGTGAACCTTTGTTAAATAGAATTATTATTTTTTTAATTTTATTTATTTGACAGAGATCACAAGTAGGCAGAGGCAGCAGAGAGAGGGGGAAGCAGGCTCCCTGCTGAGCAGAGAGCCCGATGTGGGGCTCCATCCTAGGACCCCAGGATCATGACCTGAGGGGAATACAGAGGCTTTAACCCACTGAGCCACCCAGGTGCCCCTGTTAAATAGAATTATATAGGGGCACGTAAGTGGCTCAGTGGGTTAAAACCTTTGCCTTCGGCTTAGGTGATGATCCCAGGCTCCTGGGATAGAGCCCCACATCGGATCTCTGCTCCGCAGGGAGCCTGCTTCCTCCTCTCTCTCTGCCTGCCTCTCTGCCTACTTGTGATCTCTGTCTGTCAAATAAGTAAATAAAATCTTTAAAAAAAAAAAGAATTACATAAATATATATAATATCTCTTTCCAAGTATTTTTGTTTAAAATGTAGTAATATTTGTATTGTCTCAAAAATGAAAATACTAAGTATATCTGGGTGGTGAGTTTTTGGATGATTTGTATTTTTACTTTGGGTTTTGCTAAATTTTCTAAAATGTCTATGTGCTCAGAATTCCAAGTCCACTAAAAAAATCAATTATATTTTAAAAACCATCCAGCACTGCTGTTATAGATTAAATATATTAAATTATTGATATAAGTTAAATTAAGAACTATGAATGCTTATAACTAAACCCTACCTACAAAGAAACCCAGATAATATGTTTGTCTCCTCATTGGGTAAGCCTTACCAGGTAAAAGCACTGACTTGAAGTAGGCAGATACAGTAAGGAATAAAGTAAAATCCACAAATTTTCAAGATATAAACAAAGATATAGTTCACTGTAATGTATTATGGAAAATCAAGTGAAATATTTAGAGTTGTCCTCCTAGGGAAATAACTAAAGTTGCATAATAACTAAACCTAATTTTGTTTTTATTTGTTGGAACTCAAAAACCATTCAACTGTATCAGAAACAGATTTATGAAACTGACTTATTCAGCACTAACTCTAAATTAGTGTAGGCCTTCTGATTTTTTTTGTCTTAATTAAACACTGGTTATTTATATACTTCATATGACTTTTTGAAGAAATCCAAGTTGTTATTTTCAAAAGTTAAGCTAGTGGTCTATGGAGGAAATTATGTATTTTTATTTTGTCACATATGATGGCTATTTTCCAGAGCATATTGTCAAGTATTATACTACACATCAAATGTTCATATTTACAACTAGTAAAATTAAATACCAAACTAGACCAAAATTGTTTCTCCATTATAAAAAAGAAAATATTTTATTATAGCATTCCTAAAAACAACCACACTTTAAACCACACTTGAACATAATATGGTTTAGTAATCTTGAAACACTAAGTTTTAATATGTTAGGACCAGAGTGCTTAAGGGAAATGTCACCTGTGCCTAAAATAATTTATTACAGACATAATGGTAATGAGTGACATCCTCACAACCACTGTGCGAAGGGCTTTATTTTTTCCTGAGGAAAAAACTACAGTGTCAGTGGGGAAGGTATATATTATCCACCATTAATGCATACCTCTTGCAGCTTTTTTTTATGTACAATAATTCAAGAGTCTTAAAAGCCCATTCATTTATTTGCTGCTGAAGGGTGGAAAGTCATTAAGAATTATACATTTAGTAACACTTTGTAAATCATTCTAATTATGTTTTATGAATCATTCAACATTTGGAAATAAAGCTTAACTTTTTCTATGACATTTTTTCCAAATCTGTACACTCATTACAAGAATGAATAGTTTCATATTTTATCAAAACAAATATAGTTAAGATGCTCACTTGGTATTACAACCTACCCAAAAGGACCAATTAACTCACATGACTTTCGAAATGCTTGTTGAAATGTTGGCAAGGATACAGGAAAAGGGAACCCTTTTGCACAGCTATTGGGAATGCAAGCTGGTACAGCCACTTTGGAAAACAGTATAGAGGTTCCTCAAAAAGTTAAAAATAAAGCTATCCAAAGA
Organism: Mustela nigripes; assembly: GCF_022355385.1. Taxonomy (NCBI): domain Eukaryota; kingdom Metazoa; phylum Chordata; class Mammalia; order Carnivora; family Mustelidae; genus Mustela; species Mustela nigripes. The sequence goes on along the minus strand of NC_081558.1, from coordinate 80,936,361 downwards.
CCCAGAAATTGCACTACTAGGTATTTACTCAAAAAATACAAACATAGTGATCCCAAGGGGTACCTGCACCGCAATGTTTATAGCAACAATGTCCACAATAGCCAAACTAGACAAAGAGTCTAGATATCCATCAACAGATGAATGGATAAAGAAGATACCTATACATACAATCGAATACTACTGAGCCATCAAAAAATGATATCTCACCATTTGCAATGACACGGATGGAAGTAGAGGATATTATGCTATGTGAAATTAAATCAATCAGAGAAAGACAATTATGATTTCACTCATATGTAGAATTTAAGAAACAAAACCGAAGATCATAGAGGAAGGGAGAGAAAAACAAAATAAGATGAACTACCATAAGAGACTTAACTATAAGAAATAGTCAGGGTTGCTGGAGGGGAAGGGGTGAAGGAAGGGGTAACTGAAGAGAGGTATTAAGGAGGCACATGATGTAATGAGCGTTGAGTGCTTTATGCAACTGATGAATCACTAAACTCTACCTCTGAAACTAATAATACATTATATGCTAAGTAATTGATTTTAAATAAAATTTTAAAAAAAGAAAAATAGATCAAGATTAGAGCCCAGGAAAAGAAGAAAAAAGAAAAAGAAAGAAAGAAATGCTTGTTGATTTTAGGTTGAGACCAACACTAACGGAAATTAAGTAGCAGAAATAATTAAAAACTTATATTTTCTCTACTATCTTTTTTCCTTTTCTTTTTCTATTTATATGAATTCATAACATTTCAAAAGGGCATGAAAAGAATGGTACCACATTAGTTTTACATCTACAGGGTGTGAGAGAAGACCTACAAATGAGCAGAATTATCACTGTGTCTGTTTTGGTTTTTTTTAAGATTTTATTTTTATTTATTTGACAGGCAGAGATTACAAGTAGGCAGAGAGGCAGGAAGAGAGAGGAAGGGAAGCAGGCTCCCCACTGAGCAGAGAGCCCGACGTGGGGCCCGATCCCAGGACCCTGGGATCATGACCTGAGCCGAAGGCAGAGGCTTTAACCCACTGAGCCACCCAGGTGCCCCTCACTGTGTCTGGTTTTACCTCTAGTTATTCATTGACTGGAAGATGGCGAGATCTCACAGATAGTAAAGAGAGTGGGTCCTTTGGTTTTCCAACAACTTTTTATACAGAAACCTGACTGAACAAAGAAAAGTCACAGCCTATTTCCCAACCAGGGCTGAAATACCCCCAGGGTGAGAATTCTGTCTCAAATACATGTCATTTGTCTTAAGAGCCTCTAATAAAATGTTGAAAGCATAGAAACTTCTCATTTAGTTGAAATATTTTTCTTTTTTCTTTTTTTTTCTTTAAAGATTTTATTTATTTATTTGACAGACAGAGATCACAAGTAGGTGGAGAAGCAAGCAGACAGAGAGGCGGAATCAGGCTCCCTGCTGAGCAGAGAGCCCAATGCGGGGCAGAGAGCCCGATGCGGGTCTCGGGATCGAGACCCTGGGATCATGACCTGAGCTGAAGGCAGAGGATTTAACCCACTGAGCCACCCAGGCACCCTGAAATATTTTTCTAATAAGTTGAGAAACATGAAAAGTAGGTAGAAGGAAGCTGACTGTTAATATCTAAGAGAACTGCAGCAGGTGTCTGTTAATTAGTTTAAGAAATTTCCACTTAGTATACACTTAAGTCTTCATAAGCATAACACATGATGAAAGTGATTTATTGGGGAAATTCTATTTTCTGAAAAAAACTTTAGTGAATATATGATTTCTCTATGAACTTCTGATTTAGTAATTAAAAAAGAGACATAAAGACATGAGAGAAAATGTCTTAGTTTTGATAACATAGAATTCCATGAAGAGTTTAATAATCTACAATCTGTATATGTGCAGAGAACAGTGTATGAAGAAAATGTGAAAGGTGTGATATTCACAATGGATAAGCAGAAATTACAGAAATATCAATATAGGGTGAATGGAAAACGGTGCTGACTCGGGAAGAAGTTTAATATAAATGGCTGTAATTGTTTGTCCTCTCTCTCTACTTTGAGAGCTGCTTTCAGAGCATGGAATATAATAGGAGTTTTAGACCTGAAATTCACTAAGAAGAAAGTAAAGACAAAGATAATGTACAACAAAACAAAGTTTATTGGGCTTTTTTAAAAAGGAAAACATTGTCATTGTTTAGATAAGCGTGTAGATCTAGGTGTATCTAGATACCTTATAAATATGTAGACGCACACATGCATGCACATTATATTTCTATATGTGTTTTAAAGTATGTGCTCCTGGGGCACCTGGGTAGGTCAGCTGGTTAAGCATTGGCTCTTGGTTTCAGCGCAGGTCATGATCTGGGGATCATGAGATCAAGCCCTTAATCAGGCTCAGCATGGAGTCTGCTTCTCTCTCTCTCTCTCTATCCTTCTCCCTCTGCCCTTCCCCCTGATTATATTCTCTCTAAAATAAGTAAATAAATATTTTTTTAAATAAAAATAAAGGGATGCCTGGGGGGCTAGTCAGTCAAGCATCTGCTTTCAGTTCCAGTCAGATCCCGAGGTCCTGGGATCAAGTTCTGCATCAGGCTCCCCGCTTAGCAGGGACCCTGCTTCTCCCTCTGCCTTGCCGATCTCTCTTTCTCTCTGTCTCTCTCTGTCCATCTCTGACAAATAAACTATTAAAAAATTTTTTTAATTAAAAAAGTGTGTTCTCCTGCACACTGCCTTGCTTAAAAACTGCCTTTCCCTTTTTAGTTTTGTTTTCCACCATGTATAAAGTTTAGTAGTTTTTGCTGAAGCCCAATAACTGAATACTATAAATGCACAAATATGACAGCACAAGTAAGGAAACAGAAGTTACCCAAGTATGTAGCTAAGAAATTTGGAAATTACTCACGGATATCTTGATATAGCTCATTTTTGTCAATCATATCATTCTCTCACTTTCTTTGTAAACAGTGGGGTGTCTTTTTATTTCAACTAATATTATTAAATACATACTATGTGCCATGTACCATGCTAGGTGCTGAATACCTAAAAATTCATAAACCATATCTCTACCCCAAAGAAGCGGTTAGAGATGAAAGACATGGGACTAAAGTATGTATTCAGTATTGATATTTGAGCTGAAAGCCCTCAACATATCCAATAATTTCTAGGTATTAATATATCACTTTTCCACTAGCCCCTTCCATTTAGTGTTCAGATATAAACAAAAGCTTCCTTCTCAAAACACCCAATCAACCTGATGATCCATAATCCATTTTAGTTGCCTAAGGTTCTGAAATCAATGTTTGTGTGCTCTATTTGCTTGCCACTTAGACATTTGCCACTTGTGCCCTGGTTTCTGGCCTCAGCATACTGACACTAAAAATGTCACTAATCACCTTGAAATAGTTTTTACAGTTTTTGCAGTTTTTGATACTGTTCAACATTCACTCATTCTCCCATTCCTTCCTCTGAATCTCTGGTTCTCTGAGTTATTCAGTTTCTCTACCCAGCTCTCTGAGCTCTTCTCTATACTGTGTGTTGTTCTCTCTCCTATCTCCTACTTTTTGTGAACATTTTTCAAAGTTGAGTCACCGGCTATGTACTAATACTCATTCCCCACTCTGCCTCATAAAACTCAGCCATCTTCAAGAACTCAATTAAAAATTTCATTTAAGGGGTGCCTGGGTGGCTCAGTGGGTTAAGCCTCTGCCTTCGGCTCAGGTCATGATCTCAGGGTCTTGGGATTGAGGCCCGCATCGGGCTCTCTGCTTGGTAGGGAGCCTGCTTCTCCCTCTTCCTCTACCTGCCTCTCTGCCTACTTATGATTTCTCTCTCTGTCAAATAAATAAATAAAATCTCAAGAAAATTAAAAAAATAAATAAATAAACTATATTGAATATTTATGAATGGAGATAGAAGACTACCTCTTTGGGGAAATATTCAGAATTTTGCTTATCTCAAAATAATTCTTATGAAAGATGGACTTTAAATTAACTATAAATTATAAATTTGTATGTTAAATTGTTATCTTGAAAACGAATGCTTCTAAAATTGGAATGAATGTCAATTGACACCCATCGAAATTTTCTTCTGTTTTCTACTCCCCCGCCCCAAAAAAGTAAAATGTGAATAGGACAAAAGATACAGATACAGGGGCATAATGGGACACATCTTCCTTAGTGTCTCTCTAGATCCATAAAAATATGCTACCAAATTATAGATTAATTACACCCACATGGAGTGAGGAACTCATCAGGATAAAGGAGTCAGAGCCATAGTCTTTATACCTCTGAGATAGGGAAGGTGCCATTATCAGCCTTAATATCTACCTACTATTACATAAGGGAATTCATTGCTGTATAATCATGAGGTATTTCTCTTTCATAATCTATTTTCTTCCCACATTACTAGGTCAATGGCAGGTACCAGTCATGACCTTTCATGCAGAATAACTCCAGCAGCACTAAGGTGGCAATTGATGCCTTTCAAAAGAGAGTATCGACATATGAGGGTTAGGGACCTAGAATAAAAATCAAGAATATGTGTCTTTTTATTCTAGTTATAGCAGTATCAATGATTTTGAAAATCCCTGGCTCTCTTTACCCTTCTGTTTTCTCATCATCTACAAAATCGAGGACATTAAATCTCATGATTACTGATTTCTCTTCAAACTTCAACATGATATAATAATACTTTTACCTACATCGGAAACCACAAATTAGAGTCTATAAGCCAAATGTGGCCTGCCACCTGCTTTTGTAAATACACATGTTTTGGAACACAGTCAAAACCCATGTATGGCGTGCTGCAGGGACAGAGTTGAGTAGTTGCAATAGGGACCATATAGCCCAGAAACCACAAAATATTTGCTATCTGGCCTTTTACAGATAAAAGGTTACTGATCAACAAATCTACAAATCCTCCTCTGATCTCCCCAGAAGTCTATCCCATATGTTCAACTAATTATTGTGCTAAGACTTGGATGCTCCGCCGAGTCCCAAATACGTATTCCTTATCTGAATAGCAAAGCGGCATTATGTTCTTTCTCCTCCATTCTTTCTCTGTTCATTTTAGGAGGCAGTCCCATGGAAATCGATATTATACAGAGTCACAATCACAACTTTTAGAGGCTATAAAGTGTGGTGGTTGTAAATATCAAATTCATAACTGCCAGTGGAATCAAACCAAGGTATACTCTGAGTTCTTCTATCATTCACTATCTCCTAAAGTATGGTATATACTATAAGCCTTGAAACAATACTGTTTTATGTAAAGCACATATATCAATTTCAAACACATAGTAAGTGCTCCATAAATTCGAGTTATTACTATTAATTATCATAGTATCTCCAGTTTCTAGAATAGTGCCAAGTACGTAGTAAACACTTCATAAACCTTTGCTGAATTCATGAATGAGTTAAAAGAGTCTATGAATTAATACCAATGATAATTTAATTTTACCAGTTACTCATGTTAAAACCTCTGGCCTACCATTGGCTTTAATGTGTCTTATAAACCCAAATCAAATTCTGCTGCTTAGTTACTGGTAAATTTTATGAATCTGAGTCTCCACACTCTTCTCCCTGCATCTAGAATTGTCTCCCTTTCCTTCTACTTGAGTAAGTCCTTTAGAAAAGTACATCTATCCCATCATTTCTGAAATATGTTTTGACAGAATTCAATGGCAACTACCTAAAGAATGGATCTCTGTAGGAGGGTAGATTTTAAACTATACGTAACAGACAGCTGCTGCAAGAAAGGAAAAATCTGCTGGAGATTTTTAAGCAAGAAAGGAAAAGGAGAAGCAGTGCTGAACACTGATGGTCCAGTATTTTCCAAGGTGATTTTCCATGAATGAAGTTAGTTCACCAACAAAGAATACAGAGTACCTTAGCCTTGCAAAAATATCTTCACTGTGTTATGTTAGTCATATACTCTAAACGTTTTTGTAAAAAGACTTGTTCAAGAGAGCCCTGAGGAGTCTCCTGAGTATTTCAAAACACAATTGAAGGTACCAAATAATCTAAAGTTTCTGTGTCTAATAGTAGTAATTAGATCTGAGTAGATTTTGGGAGCTTGAAATATGACTATTCCAAACTGACTAAATTTTTGGACATATGTAGTTAAATAAGTTGTTAACATTTTCACACCTCTTTTTCCTTTTTAAAAAGTATGGCTACCATAAAGCTTAAAATACATACAGTTTGTGTTGAATTTCTGTTGGATAGAACTGGTTTTATCAGCACCACGCTCTAACCAACTGAGCTAACCGGCCAGCTGATAGAACTGGTTTTAAAAGCTGATTCAAAGACCCATCACTAAAAACATCAGTTTAAGCCTTTCATCTCTTTGGTTAAATTCATTCCTAAGTCCTTTGTTCCTTTTGTTGCTACTGTAAATGGAATTATTTTCTTAATTTCCTTTTCAGATAGTGTATTGCTTGTGTATATAAACACGACAGATTTTTTGTTGATTTTGTATCCTACAACTTTACTGTATTTGTTTATTGTTGCTATAGTTTTTGTTTTGTTTTGTTTTTTATGAATCTTTAGGTTTTTCCAAAAAAACAGTATCTTTAAAACTATTCACTGAGGGTGCCTGGGTGGCTCAGTCGGTTGAGCGTCTGCCTTTGGCTCCAGTCATGATCCCAGGGTCCTGGGACTGAGCCCAACATGGGCTCCCTGCTCAGTGGGGAGCCTGCTTCTCCCTCTACTCCTCCTTCCTGCACATGATCCCTTTCTCACTCTCTCTCTCTTTCAAATAAATAAATAAGCATCTTTAAAAAATAAAAAAATAAATAAACTATTCATAACCCCCAAAATGCAGAAATTATTATGACATATATACAATCTCATCTTAGGGACTTTTTCCTCTATAAGAGTCAAAAGTGTCCAGATACACCCTCCCTTTATATTCTGGATCTGGAGTAAAACATCTGGCTTCAGCTCACCCAGTCAAAAACTTCTACCCTAGGGCTTTGGAACTAAAGGGACAGAGAGAACAACTAGGTGCCTAATTACAATTGACTATCCTGCTAGGAATAGCAAAACATGTCCAGTGGCAACTGTATCTGTGTCAGTACCAGTGGGGTACCCTATTGATTATACCCATGACTTGACCTTGACAATGGCCATGTTCTCTGGTGCTCTGATACCCTTGGTTTCTATTTCTTTCACCTCACTCCCTAGTAATCCAATGGATGCTATGAGCTACTCAGTATTCTTTTAATAAATTCCCATCCAGCTTAAGTTATGCATGTGTCTAAGAATGCTTAAAAATATATCTAGAATATTTTACTATTTTTCTTTTCATTGGAAACCCATGTCACATTCAGTGTTGTTAATACCAGTGGTTCTCACACTTGAATGCAACCTGAGATCACCTGACAGACTTCTTTAAAACACAGACTGCTGGATCTTACCTCTATAGTTTCTGATTCAGAATGATTCTGATTCTGCATGGGGTCTGAGTATCTGCATCTCCACAAATTCTTGGCAGTGGTGGTGGCACAGCTGTTGCTGTTGCTGATCCTGGGACCACACTTAGAGAACCACAATTCAAGTAATTCTTATTCCTGCTGCTTCTTTTAAATGGTCTTCTCAATAAATAGCATTTAGTTTCCTATATTTTAACTTTTTTCATCTTAGATGTTTTAGAATTTTGATAGGGTATTGGACAATTAAAATCTTAATACCTTAGTCTTGAAGCACAAGTGCTTCACAATCTGGCTCAGATATATTTGCTAACTTAGTCCATTTTCACTCTTGGTTCTAGCAACACCAGCCCACTACTTTCAGAGCTGTGCTTCCTAAGCTTTACTGTGCACAACTCACCTAAAGATCCTGCTGAAATCCAGCACATCCAGAGTGGGGCCTCAGATTCTTCACTTTTAACAAGCTCACAGGTGATGCGGATATGGCTGGTCTGGGGACCACACTTTGAGTAGCAACACTTCAGAGCACATGTAACCTCTATGTAACCTTTTAGGTAACATTTTACAACATTTTTTTTCCCCTTAAACCTGAACAACCAAGAAGATTCTTCCTGCTTTTTTCTTCTTATCCACTTCCCACTTAATTTTAAGATCCAACTCAACCCTCCTTCCTCATGATGCCTTTGCAAAGACAGATTCTTGTTTGCAGGGACTTCACTGCATAGCTGTAAATTCCATGACAAGATCATCCTAGATTCAGAACAGAAAGTTCCGAACTCCTCAGTTTGCCTTACAGTAATAAACTTCTTTGTGTGGATTTCAAAAATATATGTACCTACTTTCTTTTTTTTTTTAAGGTTTTATTTATTTATTTATTTATTTATTTACTATTTATTTATTTATTTGACAGAGAGAGAGAGATCACAAGTAGGCAGAGAGGTAGGCAGAGAGAGAGCAGGCTCCCTGCTGAGCAGAGAGCCAATGCGGGGCTCAATCCCAGGACCCTGGGATCATGACCTGAACCGAAGGCAGAGGCTTACACCCACTGAGCCACCCAGGCGCCCCTGTACCTACTTTCTAATAATTAAAAGCTATGCAGTTACTGACCTCATCACACATGAAGTAAATTCCTTATTTTATAACACCAAACCTTCAAATTCTTTTGTTAAATGAGTATCTTGGATTACTTTTTATGACAATGATTGGCTACAATGTCCCAAGTACTATTTTAAGCAATGAAAATACACAGGACAGGCACCCTGATGTCATGGGATTTTCATTCTGGTGGAAAGACAGACAGTAACCAAATAACTTAATGGATACTTAATATAACTTGTATACAGAAGAAATAAAACAGTTCTGTACAAGAGAACAACTGTGTTGTGGGCTCCATATTGTACCACCCAGGTATCCCCATAAGACTTCAGCTTCCAGAAATGCTCCTGGCTGACACCCAGCTGTCATACCTATCCTGGTATTCACTGAGGTGAAGAGAGTCCCCTGGCCCAAGGTCATGCCCCCTTTTCAGGACAACCTGTACCCAGTGGATAGTCAATAAGGGGATATAAAGCCTGGACACTTGCACCAACTTGGGACATCTCTAAGGATCCATCCCAGTTCTAGAGCTTACAGTTTGGCGAAATCCTTTTTGTGACTGCATCATAGTCCAGCTTCTCCTTTATCTCAGTCCTGCTTTCTTCCCTTCCCTCACACATATTGATTCCAATAAACTCCTTGCGCACTAATCTCCTTCCAGAGTCTGCTTCTTTTTTTTTTTTTTTAAAGATTTTATTTATTTATTTGACAGAGAGAGATCACAAGTAGGCAGAGAGGCAGGCAGAGAGAGAGAGAGGAGGAAGCAGGCTCCCTGCTGAGCAGAGAGCCCGATGCGGGACTCGATCCCAGGACCCTGAGATCATGACCTGAGCCGAAGGCAGCGGCTTAACCCACTGAGCCACCCAGGCGCCCCCAGAGTCTGCTTCTTGTGTAACCCAACTGCAATGTGCTAGAAACAGAAACTGAATGTCTGCTTGACTCCCTTGGCATCCCCTTGCATACCAGAATTTATTTCTTGCTCCCAGTAGCCTTTATGCTTATAGAATGACTCAATTTATAAGCCAGGCTCTCTATAAACTCATGTCTATCACTTTCTTCAGCTAAAAAAAAAAAAGAAAGAAAGAAAAAAGAAAATAAAAAGAAAAAAGAAAAAATAAAGAATTACTTTCTCCAAAAATATTTGTATAAAATATAAATAATGACTTATCTGTTAGAAGAAAAGAGAATCTGGATTATTTAAAACACAATACTTAGAAATCTCCCTTCACTCTATTCTGAAATGTTTTAGTAGCAATCATAGCAAGTTACATTTACAGAGCATTTGCAATGATTCAAGTAAGTTAAGTGCCTCCGTATTCATTATCTTATTTTATCCTTAGAAAAACTTTATGATTTACAAATTACTATTATCCCTTTATAGTAAGAAGATATCTGAAGTTTACCAGGTATAAGTAAATGTGTCCAATAAACCAAATCCAATAGCTCGTAAAATTTTGACTTAAACACAGGCAGTGGACACTTGACCCTTGGCCACCATTTGGAGTTGCCTTTTATACCATTTGAGAATGATTCTAAGGGTTAAGTGCCAAGTTTTATATTTATTTTAAAACTCCCATTCTCTTCTGAGATTCCAAAAGAAGTTCAGTATATTTTACACTAATTAGGAAAATAAAGACAACCATGTACTTTTTAAAAAGTATAAATTTCAAATACAACCTGACACTTTCTCCTACTTTAAAAAGAAAAATACTTTTTTTCCCTCTAGAGTGCTACACTCCACTACCAAAATGCTCTTTTTTATTTTGTTCTACTTCTTAATCAGTTAAATGTTGTTAATATGCTAATAAACAATTAAAAAACCAATGACGACATGATGCATTGACAGTTTGTGACTAAATCCCACCTAATATAAGTATGCTGAAACAATTAGTAAAATTACTAGTATTAAGGGGCGCCTGGGTGGCTCAGTGGGTTAAAGTCCCTGCCTTCGGCTCGGGTCATGATCCCAGGGTCCGGGGATCGAGCCCTGCATCGGGCTCTCTGCTCATTGGGGAGCCTGCTTCCTCCTCTCTCTCTGCCTGCCTCTCTACCTGCTTGTGATCTGTCATATAAATAAATAAATCTTTAAAAAAAAAATTTCCAGTATTAAAATAAGACATCACAAAAAGGAAAGTGACACAAAACGGAGAGGCATAGTATATTATATAATATGTAGTGTATTTTACTATCCTTCCCATAATCTATTCCATTTTGAGTTACTGACCAAAATCATGTAGTTTGGTCCACAACATTATTAATCATATTTTAATCATTTATATATTTGAGTAATGCATTTAATTAAATTTATCATGGCTATCCTTTTTACAAATAGGTTTTTAAAAACTAAAGTTTACAGGAAAATATATTGTCAGTAGCATTGGAACAGTTATTTTAGGTCAAACCACTGCAGGGAAGAAAGATTTATCTCCTTGAGTTTTGATCTATATGGCTCTGAATTGAAGTCAAAAAGTCTCTCCTTGAACCATAATAGTAAACTGTACTTGATCCATTGCCCCCAAAGAAGAGGAAAGTTGATGCTAAGTCAATTTGAGGTAAGGATGCATATCATGAGAAAAATGCAGTTTCAAATAATCAGACATAGCAGAAGTTGGGGCCATTCACAGCTCAACAACATCAAAATCTGAGTGAGAAGAGTCCATTCTCTAGTTTCTATTTGGTAGTAACACTACAAAGTTTAAACTAAATTGTTGCTAAGTCTATAAAATTATTTTTAGACGAGCTAATTTTGGGATGCCTGGGTGGCTCAGTTGGTTGAGCGTCTGCTTTCAGCTCAGGTCATGATCCCAGGGTTCTGGGATCAAGTCGCACATTGGGCTCCCTGCTCAGTGGGGAGCCTGCTTTCCCCTCTCCTCCTGCCCCTCTCCCATGCTCATGTGCACTCTCTCTCTCTCTGACAAATAAATAAATACAATCTTAAAAAACGAAAAACTAGTTAATTTTAGGTGCCATAATACCACAGATTTCACAACAGGGCAGCAGAAACTCTTAGGAAATCTTAGAAACAAACAAAAAAAATTTTAAGATTTTTTTAAAGAGGTAATTAAGTTAAAATGAGATCATTAGGACGGGACCTAATCCATTATTCCTGGTGTCCTTCTATGAAGAGGAAATTAGGACACAGAAGTTGAAGACTATGTGGAGATGCATGAAAATGATGAGGGAGCAGGAGGCTGGCTGAGAATGGAGCAGGGGCTGGTGCTTGCACCCCCTCTCCACCCACTCCCCTTGGTAATATGTGTGACATTCCTCAGGCACCCCTGACTGCCCTAAAAGAAGAGCAAATGACTATCTTGCATAGATCACAGTCCTGCAAGGCAGGAGTCTCTCTTGGTTTACAAATGTCCTTGAGATTTACAACAAAGAAGTTGTCTTATCAATAGCCCAATTTCCAAGGACACATAACTCAGTTCCTCAAGCCCTAACGTCACCCTCCCCTCCATAAAAAAACCGAAGGAAACGAAGGTAGAAGGAAAAGTAAATAAAGTTAAATTTCTTTTAAAGACCTAAATCTCACTAACAAGGATGTTTGATAGCAGGAATGTAACATTCCACCAGGAGACTCCCAATTGTCTTTATGTTAGTGCTTCATTAGAGGGAAAGTGGCCTTGGCTTGATAGTAACCAGGCCTTCAATATCCTGACAGTCTTCTTTACCCCAAT
>NC_081558.1:80891893-80919186 GCF_022355385.1 Mustela nigripes | reverse complement strand
TCACAGACCTGTACCCCTGGGGATAAAAATATATGTTTATAAAAAATAAAAAAATTAAAAAAAAAAAAAAAGAAGTCCTACAAAAAAAAAAAAAAAATGGAAGCCACTTGTGTTCAAGGATTGGTAAAAGATAATAAATGCACAGACCATAAATCAAAAGGGCAGCTGAGTTATGTAGTTCCAATATAATATTTATAGTCTGAGTCTCACCACTCTTACTGTGAGAACAAAATGAAAGATGTTCCAAAGTGTATTAAAAACTACTAACTTCCATAACCTTCTAGGCATTGCTATTATTTTTATTTTTAGTATAGAACTGTAGAATAGGACATTAAGCAATTAATAATGTAAGATGGAAAACAAGATACAAGCATAAGATTACTAAATAAGAGTGAGGAAATATAATGATGCAACCGTGTAAAATGTGAAATAAAATTTGAATATAAGTAAAAGTGAACTCACTTAAGTGAGTTCATTTGCTTAGGATATAACTACAGAATGTTCAGTAGAACTTATTAAAATGTTCTTCTGTCCTATGAATGAATTCATAATACTTCAGCTCTGGATGTACAATGCATCCATACCACTTACCCATGACTCTAGGCCAAGCTGATCTTATGCAAATTAATCTTCTTTACTTAAGGTTTAGACTAGGAAAAAATAAAACATGTACAATCGTTTTAACATCTTAAGTCAATTATTACTTATGATTGTGTCTCCACTTTGCATTATTTAAAGTATCCGATCACTTGAAATTCAGTATTATTTTTTAAAAAGAAAAACAAAGAGATGTGTAGTTGGGAAATATCTCAGTAAAAATTTCTCTGGGCCTAACTCTTTAGAATGGCATTGTCCATCTGTTTACATATTCACCCTTGAACCCAAATGTGTATGAAATCTTAATAGAATGTTGAATATGAAAATTATTCTCCATAATTAAACAGTCTATTAATGAGCATTTAGAACACTATGAGCATTTAGAACAGTAGCCCAAAACAAATCTATTTCTGGAAGCTGTTGACTTAGGGCTTAATAAACCTTGGCAAACCTTAATTAATATTTCTGGAAGACACACTGTGTGCAAAACACTATTTCTCTATTTAGCCATTATAGTCACGGAATTTAAAACTCGGTGGAGGGGCGCCTGGGTGGCTCAGTGGTTAAGCCGCTGCCTTCGGCTCAGGTCATGATCTCAGGGTCCTGGGATCGAGTCCCGCATCGGGCTCTCTGCTCAGCAGGGAGCCTGCTTCCTCCTCTCTCTCTCTGCCTGCCTCTCTGCCTACTTGTGATTTCTCTCTGTCAAATAAATAAATAAAATCTTTAAAAAAAATAAAAATAAAAAAATAAAACTCGGTGGAAAAGATAACCATATACTCAAGTAACAATACTCCAAGAAGTAATATCTCTTATAAGTAAGACACACATTGGGAGTAATTATAGCTTCCTTTATGGAATGGATCCAGTCTTAAAAGAGTACCCATATTAAATGTATAAGTATTTAAATGTTCAGATCTATAAATCTAAGCATACATTCCACTGTGTTTTACTATGTGGGAGATGTGTTCTGTGGTTTTAAAAAAGCTGTAATTCATCACAACACTTTAAAAATACTGTTAATAATAACCACTGCCTAAGGAGTGGCAGGTGCACCCTACACCCTGAGTGCATCTAAAATCATCCTGAGAGATCTAAATTATTTTTCACATTTAATTGATGAAGAAACTCTTCAGTGAGGCTGCACAAGATCACATAACTAGGACATGTCAGACCTGGTTGAATAGGCCTGCTTCTCTCTGACTCAGCACATTTTCTTAACCACAATGCTATACTGACTTCAGCAAAAAGTAATTAGTAGTATTTCTTACAACTTCATGTGTATCTACAATTATCTCAAAATAAAAAGTTTAATTTAAAAAAGTAATTAGACTGATAAAACAGCTAACCAGGTTATAAAATAGAAATGCAAAGTAGTCAGAATTGTTTATGTTTGACAACAAAAATAGCAATTTTAATTTAGCTAAACAAATACACTGCATTCCAAAGTCTATGAGATTCTATCAAAATCGTGCCCTGAAAAGCACAGCAATATAATGTTCACTATGGTGTGTTCCTAGAGCACCTCTCAGAACTTTCTAGAACAATCTATATTCCAGAAATGAGTAGGCTGCTCAAAGAGATATTCAGAGACAAGGGATATACAAGCATAACTGCTAAAAAACCTAGACAATCAGACTAAAAAATACTTTGTCATTTCCGAGATAGCTCATTTCAAATATCTGAACCAGATTTTTACCCACCAAGCTGCAATATAAGTACTATGCTTGCAATAACTAACTTGCTTCAAATACAAATATATCCAAGAACTCTATATAATCAGAATAGGCTGAAAATCCAATGCAAACACACCAAGAGTGAAAAATGTAGTAGTTTAAGACTAAATAAATAGCCATCAGCACGAAGCACATTTAAGATTAACTCATATCTTCAACATTGATTTCAAGTAATGGTACAATTATGAGATTCACAGAATTCATAGTCCCAAGATCTAAACTGCTTCCCTCCCTACCAAAAAAGGCTGAGGGGTGAGGGGGTAATTCAAATCAAGTTAAGTATGAGTGGGAGATTTAAACTACTTTTTCTTCCAAATATGGCATGAAAATGGTGTCAATTTGAATAGAAAGAAAAGGATTGCTTGTTTCTTCTCACTGACCTTTAAGCAGGGCTTTCTTTTATTTATATAGATATATAGATACATAGATATTATTACCTCATATTATTAGCATTACCTCATACTATTCATGGAACCAATATAAAAGGAATATGTCAATGTTTCCTTATCTGAGGCAGCCACAGACATTGCCACAGAGGCAAGAAAGGTGTGACTGGATAGCACAATGGATATCACAGAAAGTCTTTCTTCTCCTGCAAGGCTGAGAAGTCTATAATTACCTGAAATTAAAGGGAGTTTACATCCCTTCCTTTTCTTAGCATATAAAAGAAATCTGAAGGAGAAAAAAGGTAAGACAGAAGTTATTAGTTTCCTGCTTTAAAAATCTACAATAAGAGGGTCACCTGGGTGGCTCAGTGGGTTAAAGCCTCTGCTTTCGGCTCAGGTCATGATCTCAGGGTCCTGGGATCGACTCCCGCATTGGGCTCTCTGCTCAGCAGGGAGCCTGCTTCGCCCTCTCGCTCTGCCTGCCTCTCTGCCTACTTGTGATCTCTTTCTGTCAAATAAATAAAGAAAATATTTAAAAAAAAAACTATGATAAGAGCTCCTTTCATTCCTCATCTAATGAGATGATAACAATGTTCAATTAGGCAATGGGTCAAAGTTCACCAAAGTATTGTGAAGTGTTTGTGATAGTTTCTATCCCTCACTGTTAGCAGAGCCCCATTTTCACAATTACACACGTGACCCTGTTCCTATGCAGGACATGGTGTGACTGAGGTTTGCATTTTCTGAGGTGAGAAGTGTAATTCACAGCCCAGATGGAGAGTTGTCTTAAGATTCTTGGATTCTAAATTAAAATTTTTCTTTGGAACTTTTATTCCTACAACATAATTATTTCCTAACACATTTTTAGAGCAGTAGCTTCATCTTGACCTGATGAGGACCTAACCACTGGGTCTATGTAATTTCCTGTCACTAAAGATTTATGTACAAATATCTTAGTTCTTTAGTACATAATATTGAGTTGTCATAGAGTCTGAGTTATTCATTCACTCCACAAATATTCAGTCAGTAAAATTGGGGGCAAATATACCTTTCTAAAAAACTGCTACCAAATACTTTCTGTTAGTCTTTTCCTTTAGGGAACAGTCGCCCCTAACAAGGGGAGACTTGTAACAAGACAAGATTTCAGTCTAATTCTATAATCTAAGAGTTTGTTTCAGTTACTTAAAGTCACTCCTAGCCATTTTGAAACTTTAGTCTAATGTTGGGTCAAATGCTCCCCAATCCTCCTTCCTCCAGGCTCCGGAGTTCTGTCTGCAGGGACATGAGGACTCAGCTGATGTCACTACTTCTTTTTTTTCCAGGAAGTTTCCAGTTCTACTGCAGAAGACGTATGAAGGAAGAAGAGGATGAAAAGATGTTTTTATTCTGTGCTAGCCCGTGGAGATTCGTCTGTCTTCTTCTTAGGATTGTTGCTTCCTTACTTGAACAATCCCACAAGCCAAGAATGATCTTAGGCACTCCTTCCTGCTTATTTCCTCTGTGTGGGCAGATTTCAAGAGGACGACACTTGTCACCGACCTCACTCCCGTGACCTCAAGTAATTTCCTGGTGTGGGTGATCTGGTTATAGCTGAACCCATCGACGCTGCCAAAGCCTCTTGCTGCTGGAATCTCCTCACTCAGTGGATGGCCCTCTATGCATGGAAATTCATTTATCTGTGTCATGCCAAAGTTGGAAACACAGACTGTGCCCTCAGCATTCCTCCTATGAGCTCCGGACCATATCTATGACCCAGCAGCATCACGTTCATCAAAGTCAGCCCCTCAGCAATGTTCCTGCAAGATATATTTACTCCTCCCTGATTTATTGTTGTAGTCTCTATACTAGCCCACCCACCAGGTGCAGGAACGAGGCCCAGTTGAAATTCATGATATCCTAGTACAACTGCCAGAACCTGGCGTTACATGGAGCAATAGAACATGGCAGTGAATTCCACGGGGCACACTGTAGTACCAGGCCCCTTCCTGGATGCAGTCATCCACAAACCACTGCAAGATTTTAGTTCCTGGCTTGGGGCACCTGGGTGGCTCAGTGGGTTAAAGCCTTGGCCTTTGGCTCAAATCATGATCCCAGGGTCCTGGGATCGAGCCCTACATAGGGCTCTCTGCTCAGCAGGGACCCTACTTCCTCCCCTCTCTCTGTCTGCTTCTTTGCCTACTTGTGATCTCCATCTCTCAAATAAATAAATAAAATATTAAAAAAAATAATAAAAAGATTTTAGTTCCTGGCTCACAACTGCTCTCTCCAAAACTACTCCTGCCATATGTCATGGTGATCTCCTGCATGTAGATGTCCTTCCAAATCCTTGTTCTTTCAATTTTTTAACCCGCAGTGATCATACCTTCTACCCTACCCCAGCTACATACTCTTGTATCTACAGTCTTAACCTCAAGTAAGTGAAACCCCTCCTGGATTTCAGACATCCTGCTCTCTGACCACCACCTCCTATCTTTCCTGCTTACATGTTCTTCTGCCAGAACTGACATGACTTTTTACCCCTTCTTATCACATTTCAGTGCTCCTCTTTCTCCTGCTCTGCTCTCATTTTCCATCTTATTCACTTAAATTCCATGGAAAATCATTCTAATGACAAACACACATGAACTCTCAATTCCTTTACCTATTCCTTGCTTTATCTTCTTTCTTAAATCTAATATGCTACCTGCTTCTCACCAGCAAGCCCCCTGTGAATGTGAATGGAGTTGAGCTGATTATAGGGCTTTTGTACTGCCTGGGTTTGAAAGTCAGATTCTCCTTTCCACACCCCTATATCCTAGCTGAGTAATCAGGACAAGTTATTTAAATTCTCCATGCCTCGGATTCTTCATGTAAGATGGAGAAATTATCTACACATATTTCAAATATATACCATAAGAATTAAATGAGTTAGTACATGTTAATCAGTGCCTGGCACTTAGTAAGTCTTGATAAATGCTGGCTGTTGTTGCTTTTATTAAAAATAGATTTATTTCCTTTAAAACACAAACTTGATCCCAAAGACATAGGCACATCCCTTATGAAAATTAAATTATTGGGGTGCCTGGGTGGCTCAGTGGGTTAAACCCTCTGCCTTCAGCTCAGGTCATGATCCTGGGGTCCTGGGATCTAGCCCCGCAATGGGCTCTCTGCTCGGCAGGGAACCTGCTTCCCCCATGTCCCCCTGCCTGCCTCTCTGCCTACTAGTGATCTCTGTCAAATAAATAAAATATTTAAAAAAAATAAAATTAAATTATTTCTGAAATATGGCAGAAATTTTGCTATGAAATGAATGAACAATTTGTTTATATATTATTAAAATCTTAAATCATGATTTAGATGCCATGGTTTTCATAGCTTAACAATATCTATCAGGTATATTTTCTTCAAAATAAAGCTTCCTGTACTGCTTTTAACATAAATTTCACTTTAAAAATATAGACGAAAATTTTAAAAGTAAGAAAACCTATAATCAATGACCCCCTACTAGAAACAATCACCATTAACACCTTGTAATATAATAGTTTTCTATACCTATGCTGTCCAATATGGTGTTGTGGTTATTTAAGTTAAACAAAACTAAAAATTAAGTTCCTCAGTCACACTAACAATATGTCAAATGCTACAATATATTAACTAGTGGCTACAATATATTGGACAAAACAGATATAGAACATTATCCTCATCACAGAAAATTCTACTGCACAACACTGTCTATAAACTTTATTACACACACATAACAATAAAAATTAATAAAAATTAAAATCAACATATGATTGTCTTTCTTTTTATTCATTCACATTATAGTAAATGTAATTCAGTGTCAACGGATGTGTTTAGGCTACTCCCATCATGTTGCTAGGATCCATTTTGACGTCCTTCATATAGTCTCCATTGTCATGCAAAGAATTTGCAGCTATGAACTGATCATTTAGTTTTTATATATAATATTTTCATTAAATTTATTTTAGAAGAAATCCCCACACATTTGTTGTATCAAATGATAAATACATTTTAAAGCATTGGACATATGTTATAACTCTTTTGCAAAGACTCAGGTATCTTTTACACCACACACATCCTTTCTAACAGAAGTTACCTAATACATATTCCAGTAAAATGATATTAAGATCCAGTAAAATGATGACATGGGAAATATAAAATAGAAGAAAATAAGCACTTATAAAAATGAAATAAAATCCCATAGTGGCAGCTGTCTAGGTCTGGAGAGCAATGGAAACGAAGAAACCAGTGAATTCATGAAAACTTAAAAGAAGGATCCTTATATGGATTCCAAGAAATTAAAAGAAGTTGAACAACATTAGCAAGATGATGAAGAAAAAGATCCACCATTAGAAAAGAAAGAAAGAAGAAAGTTAGTTAGAACCATCATTAGAAAGAAAGAAAGTAAGTAAGTTTGTTTCCAGGAAAAAAAAATGTTTTGTAAAGTCACAAGAATATCATAATCAAATAATAAGCAAGCTAAAATGTATTATGACTTTGAATCATCTATAGAATGTAAGAAAATAATATTTATTTGTCCTTAACTCAAAGAACAAATAAAGGATTTTTAACATATACAGTATACAACTGTATCACAAATTTAATAGTAGAGCCTGTAGACTAGGAAAGATTTATTTCCAAATCATGATGTACAGAAGCTATGAAACATGAAAAGCTATATAATAAATAGAACTTAACTTAGTAAATTCCTTGTGTTATTCTTTTAGTATTATTTCTCTTTTCTGCATATAGGTTACAAATATTTCCAATTCCTTTCTAAAGAACAAATATGTAAAAAACATGTGGAATCATAAAAACTCTTATTTCATATATGGATATATGCCTGTGTGAGCACATGGGCGTGTTTTAAGCAGCTTGAGATTTAATTACTTTGGGTTCCAATAACTAGCTTGAGATGGAAACCAAGAGACCAAACAATAGTATTTAACCAAAGCATCTGTATTTATACATCACAGATATCCAGTTTTGCATTATTATTGAGCATTTGTAAAAATGGTCCACACATGAAACAGCAAATCCCACAGGAGGTATATTTTGATGCATATAGAGTGTTAAATTTTACACAATCTGCTGTTTTGAGTGTTACCTTTATGGGATTTTTCTTTCAGTATCACCTTTATTTCTTAAGGAAAGTGTTTTTTCATGGGGTATTTGGAGAAGAGGCAGCAGAGAGGGAGGGTAGGCCTAAGAGAAGGGAAGAGGAAAGAGACAAAAAGAGGGCAAACATCATGGTATCCTTCCTCATGGCCACAGAAATTCCCATCTCAATCAAAAGTCAGCAGGCTGTCAATGCTGGAATTCTGTGTCCCAAATGATTTTCTGTATGCCAGTTTTCAAGGAAACATAAAGATAGTTTTCAAGTATCAATTTACAAGTATCAAGATTACATAGATTAATAGAACAGGGACTGTTATGGCTTAATTCTTTAAGAGATAAAGACACAGCAATAAAGTAACGAATAAAAGCACAAATCAAAGATAAGACCATTCTAAAGGTTTGGTCCATTCAATGTCATCCTCAGTTATATATATATTATTGGACGTATTACAAAATAAAATCTTTGGTGAGACATTTAAAAGAAAGTAAAAGATGATATAAAGTATCAAGAACAAGAGGTAAGGGTGGTAACAAAATCAGAGTCTACCATTAAGTGAGCAAAACATTTACCATCCAGACAATGCACTCTCTTCAGTATGTATAGGAAATGAGATAGTAAGTTATAATAGGTCCTATATTATTGTAAGCACATTAATTATATGAAAAGTGCAGGAATAAGCATTTGCACATAAAAAGAAAATTCCATCATTGAGATTATCAAGAAGTTCACACACATAATTACATAGTACTTTTCCAGCCTTAACACAATGAAGCTTTCAGATAGGAAGAAAAATAGACCAAAGCATATCATTATCCCCAAATCTCTAAGTGAACTTGAAACGTTTTTAAGTTTCAAGAAGTTTCTGGAGAAGGAAATAAAAACTTGAGAGTAGCCCTGAAATACAATAACGAGTACATTAAGAAATGTATATAGTTGATTGTGAATTCATTTTCTCACAGACCGTCCACCACTTTTCAGTTAGAGGCGAGATAATCAAATTCAATCATGACCAGCTTAGCAATTACTTTTATTTTTTTAAAGAAATTTTATTTTTAATATGCTGGGTTCAAGGAGAAACTGGGACATACTGTTTGAAAAGTCTAGTAGAAGCCTGGAAGTACAGGGTTCTATCTTCATAGTACTTTACATTTTTGCGTAGCACTGCATCAGTCAGGATATGCTAGGTTACACTGCGGTAACAAAGTCCTAAAATCTTAGTGACTTAAGGAAACAAAGACTTGCTTCTGACTCATGCAACGTGTTCATCTGAGATCGGCAGGGTCTTCAATGCAAATTATCCTCAGTCGGGGTCACAAGCTTTCAAAGTCTCTACCATCTGAAACACTGCCGATCTCTGTGACTGAAAAAAGGAGCTTAACAAACCACACACCAGCTTTTTAAAGACTTTGGCCAAAAAGTGACAAATCACTTCCAGTTACATTTTCTTGGCCAAAGCAAATGATATGTCATAACTTTACTTCAAGGAAGTAGAGTACTGCAAGCCTTCCAAGTGACTGATTTGTAAACAGATCTAATCACTACAGACATTTTATATGTTCCATTTTAAATTGATTATTTCCTCCTTTCCCAGTTAACTTTAAGTTCCTGGGGATAAAATGTTGAATCTTATCCATATTTCCAGGTTTTGAATCTTGTGCTGTATTGGGCCCTCAGTATTTGTTGAATGAATAACAAGGACTGTCAGCAGAGTCAAGCATTTCAGCATGTTCAGGACTAAGTAATACTGAGAAGAGACCTTTGGATTTGACATAAAGTTCATGTGTAACCCTTGAAAAGTGTCTCAGAAGTAAGGCAAATTGAAGTGAAGAAATGGAAGAAAAGATTGGAGATTGCCCTTTCCAAAAGTGTGACGATGATTACAAGGAGAGAATTAGGGCAGCAACTTGAAGGAAGTTTTTCTATATAGAAAGGAGAGTACAACAGATCTGGAGGGAGAGCAGGTGAAAAGGAGAGTGAAGTTTTAAGAGAGAAGATGAGTAATTGATAAAATGCCCAAGAGGTACCAGGAAGGAGTGGGATCATAAAATAGGTAAGCAGGCATTGGGACAGCAATCCTTTTGAGATAGAGGTGTATGTGAATCAGGATGGTTATAAAGTTGTGCCTGGTAATGACCAAAGGAAAATTTGAAGGCGTCCCTGTCTAATGATCTTTCCTTCATCTGAGAAACAGAAACCAGATAAGATTCTGAATTTAAGAGGAGGCATTGGACCAAGGATTTGAAATGCAGTACAAAAGGTAGAATGGCAGTTATAAGAAGGCACACCCTGGGGCACCTGGGTGGCTCAGTGGGTTAAAGCCTCTGCCTTCCGCTCAGGTCATGATCCCAGGGTCCTGGGATCAAGCCCCACATCAGGCTCTCTGCTCCAAGAAGAGCCTGCTTCCTCCTCTCTCTTTCTGCCTGCCTCTCTGCCCACTTGTGATCTCTGTCTGTCAAATAAAAAAAAAAAATAAAATCTTAAAAAAAAAAAAAAAAGAAGGCACACCCTGAGCATTAGAAGAATGGATGGCATTTTAATGGATGTCCACTTGGAACTGAAATTTTAAATGGCAAAAGCAAATACTCATCTCCAAAGTTACAAAAACCATCTATGTGATTTAGTGACCCAGTATCATAATCCTCCAAACCATCCCGTTACACACCTAGGCTCAGAACCCAGGAAATGGAAACAGATGACCTCTTTCTGACATCTAACAAAAAAGTGTGATGCTTTCACTCCCTGTACAAAAAGGAAGGAACGAACGAACAAATGAACCTGATAACATGCTTGCCAATTTTGACTTAATTTCTAAGAATGAAATAAAAATATAATTGCAGAATGTTTCTCTTAGTATGACCATTTTAAATCTACCATCATTGGGTAATGCTGGAATTGGAGGAGGCTGGAATTGATTCAACTAACTTAAAATATTATGCAACTTCCAAGAGATTTTTCTGTCTTGCAAAATCCAATCCTTCCTTAAAAATGAGCTGGTATTAGCTTTTTTACAAGAAAAAAAATAGATAGCTTTTGCATTGTGCTCAGAAATAAAGCAAAAACTTCTTTGAATATATGTAGATGCTCTCCTACTTTGGGCACATTGATGAAATTTAGTACAGGTCACAGTAACAGTGAGAACTGAAAATATTCATATAATGATACTAACTATAGGAACTTTTTTATGTTCTTCATGATTATTAACATAAAATGGTAACAAGGTAATTCCTGTCATTTTAAGTCAATATTGGTACCTGATATTTAATGTACAAAAATAGTTAAACTCTGAGAAAACAATGTTGGTATTGAAAGAAAAAGTTAAGTCAAGAAGAAATGGAGATGAATTCAGGGCCAAAGTGATGAACTAACTCATCTTGAGAAGACAATGGGAATACCAGTAGAAATGACAGGAAATGATGCCCTATAGAGATAGTAAATCTCTCACTGGTATGAAAATTAGTTATAAATCATATGTAAACAAATGAATGTATGATATCATTTCTATTCCTTGGCCATATGATTTTTTTATGTACGTTGTAAAAGAGAATGAGATATATATATAGTAAAGGCAGCATAATGTTCAATGAAAAGGCATTTTTAACAGAGAGTTCAGTTCTCAAAATTGTTTATGGGATCACTTTCTTACTATTTGAATGGAAGGCAAAAGAAGAGCTACAAACAGCATGACACATGAGGTTGGGATTATCCTGTTAAAATCACAGCCACTTGACTAGCTTTAACAATCAACCTCTCTGGGGACATTTCCAATGTTATCTTGGAAAGTGTTCACAGTTCAACTCTGACAACTTGTTTCATTTTCTGAAAAATTTCAGGAACTAATAAAGTAAGACCTAAATAAACCTTTACTAGACTATTGGAAGAGCATGATTTATTTCTTTGAAACATATGTCTGGTAATTTTCTTTTAGAGAAAACTACTTTTATGATTTTCCACAAAATATGCCAAATCATCCTCCAACTAACCTCCCAGTGACGTCCAAACTATTTTAGTATGTGGACACACGCTATAGTCCCATGCACACATAGCCATATTCACGAAGTCAGCACCATGATTCTAGTTCCAGACACAATAAGTACTGTGCAGTTTTCGGGACTATCTTAAAGGACACACTTTACTGTATTCTCTATACACATTATGACAACCAAATTTCAATAATTTATTACCATAATTTTTACTAGACTATACTCATGCTTCAGTAAAAGCTGACTTCCAAGATCCAATGTTGCTTATTTTAATGAGAAAACAATGATATGAAATCTTAAAAATTCTTTCAAAATGAACAAATACCAATGCCCTTGCACGCCCTGTTCACTGGAGGGAGCATGAGAGGTATATTGTGTTGGCATACGTTGTCTCACTGTGTGTCCCTCTGTTCACCTCATACGTTCAGTGTTAGAAACAAAGAAATAACACTTTGACTTTAATGTTTTGACACTCCTTTAGTCAGAATTCATGAAATGGAAATGAATAACTGTGTATTCCTATGAGACTCTGATAATCAGGGTGATCACTCAGTTGGCACATTTCTGTTTCCATCAGGTTATAAAAATTGAGAGCCTTCTAATATTATTTGATTATGCTGCCCCTCTAGAGATCACTAGCTATTATTACCTTAAACCTTTTATTATTCTGAAACACACAATGTCAGTTATTAAAATATTGCATTTTATTTATAAAGGTTTAAAAAAAAAAAAACACTGCAGTCTTTTGCTGTTCAAAACAAAGCTCATTGACATTGCATCACAAACACATTTGAGAAAGTAGTTAAGTTGCCAGGTTTCAAATTATCAAAGGGATGGGGTAAAAACAATTTCATTGAATAACACAGAATTTCCAAACTCAGTTAATGGACAAGATGATTCATTGTTCTGATGTGGCAAGACAAAACGGAAAGCCAGCAACTGGGAAAGCACAAAAATGCAGAGACTGGAAACTTTCAAACCTGGGCATGGAAAGCAAGCAATTTGCTGTAATCAGATTGTAATAGGCAGCATTAATTTATAGGAAGATGCCTTTTGGAGTACCAAATTAGCCTAATCAATTTAGAAACTTATTAATGGTCCTGACAATTTTCCTTAAGGACCACATCAAGGTATATAACATAACTGTTAAAGTCACTTTAACATTTGCATAAAATTAGTTTATATTCACATCAAATCTGAGTATGGTTATAAAACCTATCTTGGAATACATTTCAGAGCAATTTTCAAATTAAAGTTTCATTAGTACTCCCTTAATACTGTCATTTATTGATTGTTCTCATCTCCATGCCAGTCATACACTATCACTGTCCCCAGTAATTCATTCCAGCATATGATAGACTTAACAGAAGCTATTTCATTGCGTATGTGAAAAGAAAAGGAAACTATTCAGGGTAGCAGAGAGAACATAAGGCTTTGAGTCAGACATGGTGAGTTCATGATCCAGCTTTGCTACCTCCAAGTTACGTGGCCTTGCAAAATCACTTGACCTTTTGTTTCCCTATCTTAAAAAAAAGTAAATGTGGCTAATGGTAACACCTACCTCCCCTAATTTGTGGGAAGAAACAAATGAGAAAATACACATGTCATTTCTATATTCAGTGAAACTATTTCAATATTAGATTTTAGTATGTGCATTAAGAGGAAAAGAAGTCTTGCTCTAAATGAATATAGAAATGTAAAACCCGTTATTCACATTCACATAATGGCAACCTCTTCTACCTTGAATAGTATTTAGTTTTCTCAAACTTTCTTATGCATGCTAAAACATCTTAATTAGGTAAACTTTTACTTTGTTAAAGGCAATCTCTTAATGAAGAGATTCTTTTGGGGTGCTTGGGTGGCTCAGTGGGTTAAAGCATTTGCCTTCAGCTCAGGTCCTGATCCCGGGGTCCTGGGATCGAGGCCCGCATCAGGCTCTCTTCTCTGTGGGGAGTCTGCTTCCTCCTCTTTCTTTGCCTGCCTCTCTGCCTACTTGTGATCGCTGTCAAATAAATAAATAAAATCTTAAAAAAAAAAAAAAGGAAGAGATTATTTCTTCTAACTTCTTCAGAGTTCTGAATGGTTCTTCTTCAACTTTTGAAAATTTAAATTAAGAAATCATGCTCTAATTTATGATCCAAGAAGAGAAAACATTTTTTAAAGTTCTGGTGTCATCTCTTCAGGTTAACTTGTTATGGTTTTTTATTTATAAAGAGTCAAAGAAGTATGCATTGGCATCAGACATAATTTAGGATTAATAAATAATTAAGAGTTATACCACTGATTAGTAAGAATTTTTTACAGAGTGCTCAACAAAATCCACAAGAACTGAAAAATGTATTTTGTAAGCAATTTCCTAAAGTCAAACTCTTCTTTATGAGGTGCTAAAAAACATTATTCAACCTACTAAAGCCATTAATTAGCCAGTAACTGAGCTGTATCTACTTAACTCTGGAGAGAGCAAATGACACACTATATCAAAATCTGATTGATTATTATGCTGTTTTTGAGGCAATTTTTGGAGTACTGTTGGACTTTGGTAATTATTTAGCTCAATTTTGTACAGAGTCTAAGTCAACCACAGAGTGGAATTTAATTGCTCATTCAACAATGTTTAGGGATACCTACTTTGTTCAAGGCACTGTCAAGCATTACAAGAGGTAAAAAGATTAATACGACATGGTCCCTGTCATAATGGAATTATTCTCTATGGGACTGTAGCTATCATTAGTTAGATTATTGATGCTTAGGGAGGCCTGTGAAGAACCGTGATGAACTGTCAAGGTAAATCCAAATCAGTTCACTGTACAGTTCACTGTATCCTACTTATTAATCTAGGCAAACATGGACTTGCCAGGAACTCATACAGTCTCATTCCCAAAGGTATCCATTTTCTCGGGCTCCCCAAAGAGTCAAGCTGACTCCAATTTATAACTCATCAAAAAATAGTACCAGCACTAGGAATTTATCGAAGAAAGTGGGCTCAAGCTCACTGCCATGGAACAATGGCTTAAAGTATCACAAAGGGAACAAAATTTATAAAGCATTGAGCATTGTCTAAGGGCTACATGGCTTTCTCATTCCTGTAGAAACTCTGAAATGCTTAAAGTTAAGCCAAATCAGAGGTAAGCCAAAGTTAAGCAGTACTAAACTCCTCTGTACTTTGTCAGAAAGATCCTATGAAAGTCTCTGCCACATTAACAACACAGATGCTGCTCATCGCACCATTCA
This sequence comes from Mustela nigripes, assembly GCF_022355385.1. Taxonomy (NCBI): domain Eukaryota; kingdom Metazoa; phylum Chordata; class Mammalia; order Carnivora; family Mustelidae; genus Mustela; species Mustela nigripes. Next base: position 80,904,140 of record NC_081558.1, on the reverse strand, counting down.
ATTCCCCTTTCATGAAGAAAATTCCCTCCAGTCTCAGTCCTAGGAATGGTGTTTTTCTCCTAGACAACAGAGTTCTGATGGTATCTGTGTCAATGGATCTGATTATTGTTTAAAAACTGAAGGCCAAATTTATAGACCAAGTCCTCCAAATGGATAAACCCTTAGAATATAAATAACTTGGAACATTTCCCCCGACTCCTAAGGAAATTTTTCTTCATCATGTACTTCTGAATGATAAATTGACTTTTTTTTTAAGATTTATTTATTTATTGACAAAGAGAGAGACAGCGAGAGAGAGACAGAGCACACAAGCAGGGGGAGTGGCAGAGGGAGAAGCAGGTTTCCCTCCAAGAGGTAGCGTGATGTGCGGCTCAATCCCAGGACCCTGGGATCATGACCCGAGCCAAAGGCAGCTGCTTAACAACTGAGTCACTCAGGCACCCCAACAAATTGATTTTTAACCTTCTTAAGTATAATTCAAATACAGGGAAGTACAAAAATTATATGTACAATTTGATGAATTTTACAAGTGAATTAGTTCACTAACCAATCCTCAAATCAGGACACAGAACATTTTCAGCACCTTGCCCTTCCACCCTGATAACTCTGATGTATTCATAAGTTAGCTTAAATTTTGAACTTTGTGTGAATAGAATCAGGCTTTTTAAATTTTCTGGGTTTCATCGGTCAACATTACATTTGTGAGCTAATTCGTATGTTAATCTGCAACTATAGTCAATTCCTTCTCATTCTAGTCCCTTACTTTGTAAATTTAATTTAACAATATTTTACATTGTTTTTAAAACATCTCAAACTCATTACCAGGAGGTAAAGAAGGGACATTATTTTCTTAGATATGATACCAGAAGCCCAGGAAACAAAGGAATAAATGAACAAATTGGACTTTGAAAAATTTTTAATTTGCACAACAAAAAACACTACCAACGGAGTAAAAAGGCAACCCACAGAATGGGAAAAACTTGCAAATCATATTCCAAAAAATATAGAGAGAGAACTTCTTTTTTAAGATTTATTTGAGAGCAAGAACACAAGCAGGAGGGGCAGAGAGAGGAAGAGAGAGAACCTTAAGCAGACACAACACTTCTCAAGCGTGGAGCCTGAGGTGGGGCTCAACCTCACAACCCTGAGATTATGCCTGAGCCAAAACCAAGAACTGTGTACTTAACCATCTGTGCCACCCATGCATCTCTACATAGAGAACTTTTCAAACCCAACAAGAACCACAAAACAAGCAATCTACTTCAAAAATAGGCAAAGGACTTCGACATTTTTCCAAAGAAGACATACAAATGGTCAACATACAAACAACACAAAAAGATATTCAATACATTAATCATTAGGAAAACATAGCACCTCATGTCCACTACAATCATTACCATTAAAACAACAGACAGACAGACAGAAAGAAAGAAAGGAAGGAAGGAAGAAAGGAAGGAAGGAAGGAAGGAAAGAAAAAAGGAAGGAATACAGAAAATGAGTTTTGGCAAGGATCAGCGAAACTGGAATCTTTGTGCACTGGGAATGAAAAATGGTATAGCCATTAGGGAAAACATTATGGCAGTTCCTCAAAAAAATTAAAAATAGAATTACTATATGATCCAGGAATTCTACTTCTGGGTATCTTTTTAATGATAGAAGGCAAACTGGAAGAGATGTTTATACATCCATGTTCATAGCAGCATTCCCCAAAACAGGTATAATGTGAAACAACCCAAGTGCCCATTGATAGATGATGGATAAACAAAGTGTAATATATACATTTGATGATAGGAAGGGAATATTCTAAAATATGCTACTACCTGGATGAATGTTGAGGTCGTTATGCTAAGTGGAATAAGCCAGTCACAAAAAGACAAATACTAAATGATTCCATTTGTATGAGGTACTCACAGTAGTCAAAATATTACAGACAGAAAGTAGAATGATGGTTGCCAGGGAATGAGAGGAAGAGGCATGTGGAGTTATTGCTTAAAAGGGATAGAGTTTGGGGCACCTGGGCAGCTCAGTTGTTAAGCATCTGCCTTTGGCTCAGGCCATGATCCCAGGGTCTGGGATCAAGCCCCTAGTGCGGCACCCTGCTCAGCATGGAGTCTGCTTCTCCCTCTGCCTATCTCTCTTCCTGCTCCTGAGCTCTCTCTCTGTCAAATAAAATCTTAAAAAAAATAAAGATAAAGAATAAGTAATTAAATAGTGTCAATTCACTAAAGCCAGAAAATCAATGAATACCTTTTAGGAAAAAAATGTAAAATATAATAATTCCAAAAGAAAAGCTCTTAACTTTTCAGCTAAACCCAAGTCCAATTAACCATAATATCTTATTAGTTGATATTTCTAGTTAATTATGTGGTTGACAAAATTCTGTTTTTATTGCTAAAAGTGTATTTTAATTTCTTTTGTTAAATTTATTCCTGATTTTTTCATTTTATTTAATGGCATATATAGTACTACAACCAGAAGGAACTGAGTTCAAAAGTTGTCCTATCCTAGCTATGCATGTGTGTATTTCTTAGTCTAGTTCCTTATCTCTAGTGTAAGTTTAATAGCAATTCTTTGTTCCTAAAATTTTGAGATTAAACATAAAGAGCCAATTGTAATTCCTAAAAGTACTAGTTAAAAGGTAGTAGTTGTCTAGCTATTTTTTTTTTTTTTTTAATACACTGAATGCTCCATGAGTCCAGGGCCTTGCTTTTCTGGTCAGCACTGATATCCTTAGCACCAGTATTCTAGCACATAGTAACCGCTCATCAAATATTTACTGACTGCATTATGTTAAAGTGAACAGAAAATAATTAATGGCCCTGAAGTCTTTGATCTAAAAATCTGGTCAAAAATTTGAACATAAATTAAGGTAATATCCTTCAAAAATACATGATCCTTTATACATTTTCCATAATTTAGTTATGTTGGTTCTGCCATCTCTTCATACATCTAACACAGCATAAGAATATGAGGATGAGATTATAGTTGGCAAAATAATGTACACCCAACTCTCCCACTCCCCACTCTAGCTGCTCAGATCCTAACCCCTAGAACCTACGTCACATTATTTGGGAAAATAATCATTGCAGATGTGATTAAGCTAAGGACCTTAATATAAGAAATTATACTGAATTACCAGGATAGGCCCAAATGCAATCACAAATGTCCTTATAAGAGAAAAGCAAAGGGAAATTAGTCTCACAGGGGAGAAGGCAATGGTAATACAAAGACAGAGATCAGTGTGATGTGACACAAACCAAGGAACGCCAACAGCCACCAGAAGCTGCAAGAGGCAAGGTACAGGCGCTCCCCTAGAGCCTCAGAATGTGCACACCTTTGCTGATACCTTGATTTCAGCCTGGTGATACTGATACCAGATTTCTGACCTCCAGAACTGTGAGAGAATATATCTCTGTGTCTTAAGCTGCCAGGTTTATGGCAATCTGGTGCAGTCACTACAGAAAACTCATGTATGACAATGAGAGCTAATAACTATGGCATATTCATTTTGCACTAGACACTATTTGAAGCACCTTTAAAAAAAAAAAGATTATTTATTTCATAAGTAGGCAGAGAGGCAGGGAGAGAGAGAAGAGGAAGCAGGCTCCTCACCAAACAGAGAGCCCAATGAGGGGCTCAATCCCAGGACCCTGGGATCCAGAGTGAGGATTTAAATACAGGTATTCTAGTTCTTGAGTTCACATTCCTAAATTCTGCATCATGTTAAATGACTGTTTCATCTCTCTAACTTTAATGCCAAATTGTACTATGAATATAAAATTTGTGACTACCTAAAAACTCAACCCAGTACCTGAAATCTTTTTTTTTTAAATTCTAGGTGTTCTGGATAGATTTGGTACACTAAGACCAACTCATAAAAGTTGTTCTCAAACAAAATAGTTTTAAAATCTGGATTATTCAGGATGCCTTCTGGAGTTTCAAGTGTATTCCTCTGTCTAGGTAAGATAAAAATAAGATAGAAACATTTTATTGATTTTTCTTTCATTTCAGTCCAGAGTAGATGAGAAATTGTTAAAGGAGAGAGAAATTTCTAATATTTTTAATAATAAATTATAAAAACAACAGTGATTAACTCTTTAGATATAAAAGGACACATTACAAGATCACACACACACACACACACACAAAAACAACTAAGCAGGAAACGTATGACCCCATGTTATGAGAAACCCTTAGTTAAATCCTCAAATGGACCTCCCTAATACTGCACTGTATTAGTATTTGTTCTTCTCATGGTGACAGGCAGGTCTAATGGGTAATGAAGATATGCCAAGATTAGTACTGTTTGACAGAATATGGGCTTCGTAACTGCATGGAAGTAAAGAAAGAACTCTGTTACTGTAAACCTCTCACTTAAAAGACCAGATTAGTAATGTTGCATGTCTGCCTGCTTTGGTTACATGCAATTCCTTTATCAGGGAGAACTTCCCCTTTGTGTTTCAAATAAGTCAAAAGATGAAACAAACATATGGTTGGATGACACTATAGACAAAGTAATAAAATCATTAAATGGTCTAAAGTTCCCTATTGTCACTCTAGACTGCTGTTCTAGTATTCTCTACCAGTTTGTCAGTAGGTTAAGGAATAAGATACTCTTTGAATCCCATCCTCAATCTGGGTACAGAAGTGATACAGAAGTATCTGGGTATGACTACAATCATATTTAAAATGGGATAAAGAGGTCATGAAGAAATTTGATTCATCTCTGCCTCTCAATATCCTTAAAGTTCTCTGTCATTGAACTTTATTTATTTATTTATTTATTTTAAAAGAAAAGCCTGGGTCAATCCAGAAAGAGGTGTTACTGCTAATTTTAGCAGGCCCTAGAACATAAAGATTAACACATTATTAAGGTACTGGAATTTTTAAAATGATCTCAAACATGTTATTCACTTGTTCAAAAGATTAATTGCCCTGATGAATTTCAGGCACATAACTCCATTTGAGCTGATCCAGGTTTCCTAAGAGGTTACTAAAGTGGTTGCTCAATGTTCAACCCACAGGCTTTATCTTATTCAGACTCTCTCTTTAGAACACTTGTCAAAATACTAAGGAGTCTCACTTACCTTGAGTTCTAAGCTCTTGAAACATTCAAAATTAAAAACTGTTCCCCATATTAGTTTCTTCAGTTTGTGATATCAATGGGACTCAGATGCTTATTGAGTTTAAATCATTTACCAGAAACCCAGTTGTTCAAATCATCAAATAATATAAAATAAACTAATATAACTATTGTGCAAATATGAAATTTGAAAAAAATTTGTAAAACACAGAACATATGTTCATGTGATTATAAGGTTAACCCACTTACAAGATACTCCTCCTAAAGTATTTTGCAATTGTTGATTTGCATATTCATTGCATGAATTCGTATGAATTTATATTCAAAATTAGTCTCAATACTTCATAACTAAGGTTAAACATGTTAATCACTATAACAACCTCATTACCTACTTCCAAAAAATAAAACCTCTAGGCAAGTTATTACTACACTATTTTTATATTCCTTCTAAAACCCATATATATATTCAGAAATGTATTGTTTATAGTAGGCAAAATATGATTTTAAGACTTCGAGTACATCAAAAGACACAAATATATATTTCATGCAATGCCAAGTTACTACTAGAAAACACAATTTAACCCTAAAACAAAAGAAATCGTGGGAATAACCACTAGTTTACTAGAATAGAGAAATGCAGTATCTTATTGAAAACAATAAGATACTATGTAAGTGCAATGAAACATAGTAAAACAGCCTAACTTCTCAAAGACTCTCTATTTTCCAAAGCTGTTCCCACATCTGGGATGTGAATATTAGTTTCCCAATGGATTTATATACTTTTATCTGGTAATTCTATTCATGTGCAGGCAAATTAGAACTATGACTTAACATATACCACTATTCCCCAGATAAGCATAATTACATCTTGTGAAAAAATACAATACATACATCTTATTTGTTGTTCTTGCTCTCAGTTTTAAAACCTCGAAATCTTTAGACAAGCACGAACATAAATTATCTGAAGAACACATCACTAATGAATTTATAAAGTTGGAGATTATAAGAAAATAGTGGAAGACATGTACCTAGCTACCTGCATAAACTTTGCAGGAAGAAATGCAACATCTTAATTAAATTTCAGATAAAATAAGCCCTCAGTTGGATGTGAATCTTTTAGCCAAAGTTGTTATCATAGATGAGACAATATGTTTTGTTGAATTGCAAACATTTTTCATTACTGAACTTTTGATGCACCTAGTAAATAGCAAATCACAGCAGGGGGTGTAATTGTTTCGAAAATATTGTTGAAAATAGACAGGAAATTTTCAAAGAAGCTGCTAGTATCTCTTAATAGAAATTCAACATTTTGTTAGGATTTGAGCATTAATTATAAGCTGGCTGAAATGTAAGAGTGTCCAGGTAGACCTCAGAATAACTCTAGAGAGTCATACAAATGTGATGTTAGCACCAGGTATGTTTGATGTTATAAATCACACATTGTTAAGAGAAAGGCTAGACTATACTACTATTGATTTACAATAAAGGGACTCAAAGAAGGAACACTGTCAAGGGGAACACCAAGACCTCGGCATTTAGCTCTCTCTAGAGATGGCAGCCCCAACTACATAAATGCCACTCAATTTTCATTTGATTTGAAGTCTAAATTTGACACTTCTATTAAATTAAAAATTTTAAATAGTTGTGAATCAATAAATCTATGATGTGGTCATCGCCTTACTTATTTTTCATAGGGTTGAGAACTGAGATGGTACTCCCATTTTGTATAGTACCAGATTGTATAGTGCCTAAAGGAACAAATTTTGGAGTCCGGCAATCTTGGGTTCTAAAATACTAACTCTGGAATTTTTCCAAATTTTACATGTCTAAGACTCCTTTTTCCCTATCCACAAAATGGAGATATAAGGATGTTGACTTCTTGGGGTTGTTATGTATTTACAGAAGCTGTAATGCCCTTAATACGTTGCTTAGTGTGCAGTGAATGGAAAAAAAAAATGTTAGATGCCATTACTAATGTTCTTGGTGTTGTCAAATAACCCCAAACGTTCTTCAGCCACATTGTCACAGAGCAAAAACAGTCAAAATACCCTATATTTTGTCCTAGGATCTTTTTTCTTAACACAGCGAGCTTCCAGCACTTCATTTACTGAAATCCAAGATAATACATTAACTCAAGATGTTTGCCCATTCCCCAGTCTATATTTTAGCTCCATGGTTAGTGTTCAAGTTAATTTCCGAGGAACATCTGGAAGGAAATGTGAAGAAATTGCAGCAAAACCCAGACACACTGTGCTGCATCAATCTACATAATTTGGAATGACCCATATTTGCCTTTCATGCTTACAAACCAGAGTATAGTGACTAAATTACCCAGTATAGGGCAAGGGTGACATGAAAACCCAGAGGGAGATAAGCCTTTCCAGTTGGTTCCAGGAAACATGGTGAACCAATATTGACTAGACATGAAAATCACTTTTAACAGACAGCTAACAACCAACCTCAAGAGAAGAGAGAAATTTCCCCCATGACATTCCAAGAAAACAACACTGGAATGTCATTAAAAAAAAAAAAAAAAAAAAAAAAAGGCCCTAGCTCCAGGGTCCTTAGTTACACCCACAAAACATAAAGTAGTCTTCCAAGTCAGTTCAAGGTTTCAGAATTTGGGAATGTTCAAATACCCAGGAACATCACATCCCTTGTTACTTTCGCTGCAGCTCACCCTGGAGCAGACAAACGTTATCTCCAGAAATATGTGATGCAGGCAAGTCTGAACTCTAAGGGGGGAGGGTGGGGAGACACATAGGGAATTGAGCATTTCACAAGGGGCAAGATGGTATTGGGTCAGGCAGGTTTCCTCTGACCCCAATTTGTGCCCACAATAAAACCTCTCCCCAAATGCTGGAAGTCACAAGGTATCCTTACCCTGCGCTCCCTCATTCCTGGAGCAGGAATGCAATCAGATCCCGGGACACTGATTTACCCTAACCTCCCAAGTCCAACCTGAATCTTAAAATTATTCCTCTGGAAGAAGGCTTCCTATAACACAACAGCCTCCCACACTGCCCGCAAATCTCGTGCATCCTAAAGACCTTGAAAAGAAGCCCCCCCCCCCCCCAAAAAAAAAAGGAAAGAAGAAGGAAAAAAAAATAGACGAAGGAAAAAAATAAAAATAAAATACAATCACGAAGCTGGCTCGCTGTGCTTTCCTATCCCAACAACTTCGCCAGGTTTCCCAAGGAAACAGAGCGCCCCCCTCCACACACATACCCAATAGGAGACAGGCCCATCCTCGGTGGCCCAGCCCTCGACTCCAGCCAGAGCCTGGCTGACCCAGTCGCCCCCCGCCGTTGCTTTCTCTGCCCCTGGTCTCAGCGGGAGCCCCTCAAGCTCTGCGCTGGACACTCCAGCCCCCACCCACATCAACCTCACATCTCTGCTGGCCGCTGAGCTGAAGAGGCAGGGGAGCAGACTGGTGTTATGGGGTACACGAGAAGGGGGACGTCCCGGGTGTGGACTCCGCAAATGCCCATTCCGTGCGCCTCACCTCTCGCGGGGACACAAGCCTAGCACGCGCCCAGCACCTCGGCCAACTCCGCCACCCGAACCTAAACACCTCTTTTGCACTCAACTTACCGCGGCTGGGCTGAGCCTTCGTCGCCCCCAGCAGCTTTTCTCTCCTTCCTCCCGCCGAGCCCTTCATCCTCCTGCTGGCGGCCGCTCGGCGCCCTGGCCCTGGCATCTGGGGAGCAGGAGCGGCCGCCAGGGCTGACTGGCCCCGGGGGTGCACAACTGCCCGCCTGCAGCTTCGGTGGTTGATAGTCACCACGAGGCGAGGCGTGAGCGGCCGCCGCAGAGAATAGTCCCCGAAGCAAGCGCCACGCGTGTTGTCCCTCAGGCGAGGGCTGGAGGTGGCTGTCAGCGCGCCTCTGCCTCCACCGCACCCGGCGGCGCTCCGCACGCGTCCGGAACCCGAGCCAGCCTCAGGTGCACCCAGCTGGGGAGAGGTGCAAGCTGGCGCGGAGGGAGGGGCCGGCCCGGGGGCGCCCGGGAATGGAAAGAAGACTGAGCAGAGAGAAAGAAACCAAGAGGCGAGGAACTAGCTTTAACGGAGTGAGTGGATCCCGGGTGTTAAAGGGAAACGCGAGGGAGAGAAATGCATCCAGAAACTAGAGGTATTAGAAATGAGCTCCCTGAGCTGCTTTGGGAGACTCAGGAAAGGGGTTTTCCTTTTGTGCTTAGATCCTTTATCCTCCTGGGTTGCCTACAGTTCTACCTGAAAACAACCTCACCCCCACCCCTCATTCACCACCCCCTCTTTTTTAAACATTGAATCTCCAACCCGAGTACAGATACAAAGTGACCAAGTGAAGATGCTACAAAATCACATGAAAGTTCCACCTACACAAAACCACAGTTTTCAACCTCTTTTGAGGGACCCAAGTCCTACTGGGTCCTACTGAAGGGATTTATTTCCTTCACCAGATACCTCTGCCAGTCGCCTTTCTGTTTCTCCCTACCTCCCTCTCCCCTGCCCTCTCCCTTTCTCCCTTACCCCCAACTACAAATACCCTGGGGTGAAAACACACCCTCTATTGTCCTTTATTAGGAGGTAGAGGGGTGTTTCTCAAACTTTGTATCCCATACTTAGCATCTAGGGAATCTGGTTAAAGTTCAGATTCTGTTCCAATAGGTCTGGAGTAGACCCTGAGATTCTCCCCAAGTCTAATAGTGTGGCAGACGCTGCTGATCCAAGGACCACATTTTGAGTTGCAAAACACAAACAACATAAATTCGCTTTCTAGTACCAGCTGAGCCACCAACTATTTGCAAGATAATCTGAAACAAGTCACTGAGACACTGTCTTGCATGGAGTTTCAGCATGCTATGGAGGCCAAATAACTTAAAAAATGTGAATGGCGTGCAAAGGTATAAAATGCCCCATATATACAATGCTGTCAGTTTTTTCTTTTTATATATATATATATATATATATATATATATATATATATATATATATATTGCTGTTGATAAAATTATTAGGAATACTTATGTTGATGAAAGTATATAAAGATAATAGTAATTTGCTGTATGTTCTCTAAAGAGCTCTAAAAAATAATCAGACCCCCCCCCCCCCAAACACAGGGTCATTTAAAAAGAAAACATGAAGTAACATACTCTGAAGTATAGTCTATTCATCCTCTCAACCAGTTGTTGACTTTGGCAGATATGCAGTACTGTTCAAGTATGTATTATCAAGTAGTTAAATCACTTTTCAAGCTAATAGATTTTAAAAAAAAAAAACAGAAAGAGTAAATGCCAAGAAGAAATAAATAAAAAGAAATATAGTAAATGTACTAAAAGATATATTGTTTCAACTTATCATGACTATGTTAGTTTGGGTTGATCCTTTCTCCACATGTTTCATCTTCATTTAAATACTCATCCTATCATTTTAGTTCAGCAAGTGTTAGTTAGTCTTTAACATATTAAAGGCCTTTCCTGGGGTGAACAGAATCTGACACAGTCCTTGCTTTGAAAGAACAATTTTACTTATACCAATAAACATGATGTTAGGCAGTCCGTGGCGCCTAACAGGAGAATAGGGAACAGGAGAACACCAAACACATTAGCACAGAGAGTTCAAAAGGCAGAGAGGTCTGGAGAGACTTCATAGAAGGAAAGTCATTCTAGACAAACCTTTAAATGTGATATGATTCCATGAGGCAGAAGTAAAAAGGAAGGACACTTAACAGTAAAAGAGTAAGACCAGAAATGTATGGCAGGTAGTGGACCCTTGAACCAAACATACATGCTTGGAAGACGCTGGAAGAAATGGCTTAAAAGACTGGCAGGTGCTAAGACGGCTACCCTGAGCAGTTTGTACCACACTTGAAAAGTACTGAGCAGGGACCCACCATCATCAGAAATACAGCAAGAAGGCTTGATAAAAATAGTTAAAGGGCTGAACTAGAAAATAGAGGTGTAGAAAGCACTTAGGAAGTGAAAGCCACACATAAGAGACATGAAGATACAAACAATGATACCAGTTGTGGGAAATGAAATATAAAGATATTTAAAAGGAGATATAATTAACAGTAACATAATGTAACTGTGTGGAGAAGAGAGATTTATTCAAGAGATCTCTAAGGTTTTGTGCCTGGAGTACTAGAAATGGGGGACACCATTAAGAACGGAGAAGTCAAGAAGGAAACATACAGTTGGTAGTATGTTTGAGCTTATTGGTGAAAGGCTATCAGATAATCAATTCTCTTCGGACATTTTTAGTCAGAAATGTGGGAGAGATGTTCAGGTGCAGATGATTACACAATAAGGAAAAGAAGCCTTGTATTGAGGAAATAGATTCTGAGTTAGAGCTTGTGTTTGCTTTCATTTTTTAGAGCCCTGGGCATGTATATAAATTGTTGGAGAATGAAGTTAATGGGGTTGAACAGAGAAAGAAAAGAAGTACTTACTTAGGAGAGAAGCTTAGAACTGTGTTGCTTCCGGTTCCTCAGTTCCACCAGCATCCATGAACCACAGATAACAGAATCCTCTACATAAAGTCATCTTGAGGATTGAGATAGTGTACTGTTTTCTCACTTATGTATTTTATGCACTAACCTGATGAATAGTAACCTCCAAAAATGTTCACTGAATGAATTAATTTGGTAGAGTAAGAGACACCAAATCACAACTGAAAAGATGGGAAGAGATGGCTAAGTGGGATCTGTTATTTCAATGTCATGAAAACCAACTAAGGGAAAAGTTTTGTTACAGAGACGGAACTGACAACAGATAACAAATGGGACAGAGGTATTAAAGGAGAAACATTGAAACCACTGAGGAACTTTTTAGGTTCATTTTGGAGGAGACTCCAGTTTCACAAAGTTAATTGGTTATTTTCAACATTACTATTGCACCAAAAAGGTATCACTATTATGTGTGGCAAAGGAATTAAAGAAGAATCTTTGATTTTTCTTTAAAGAAATTTGACAATTGGGCACCTGGGTGGCTCAGTGGGTTAAGCCACTGCCTTCGGCTCAGGTCATGATCTCAGGGTCCTAGGATCGAGTCCCGCATCGGGCTCTCTGCTCAGCGGGGAGCCTGCTTCTTCCTTTCTCTCTCTGCCTGCCTCTCTGCCTACTTGTAATCTCTCTGTCAAATAAATAAATAAAATCTTAAAAAAAAAAAAAAGAAATTTGA
>NC_081558.1:80859650-80891793 GCF_022355385.1 Mustela nigripes | reverse complement strand
CAGTGGGTTAAGCCACTGCCTTCGGCTCAGGTCATGATCTCAGGGTCCTAGGATCGAGTCCCGCATCGGGCTCTCTGCTCAGCGGGGAGCCTGCTTCTTCCTTTCTCTCTCTGCCTGCCTCTCTGCCTACTTGTAATCTCTCTGTCAAATAAATAAATAAAATCTTAAAAAAAAAAAAAAAAGAAATTTGACAATCAACTGAAGATGAAAGAGAGAGACTGGGGGCAACCCTGATAGCAGGGTTGAGGAAGGGTGTTCCTCTGTAGAAAAAGGAAAAGTCCAAACACACTTTATTGATGAGGTTAAGGGGTCAACTGCATGGGAAAGAAGTTCCAGGTAAGAGAAGGGGAGAATTGATTGAGCAATATCTGAACTAGTGAACTAGTGAACCAAGAGTACAGGTAATCAATCTTAACAGAGAAAAGGGTCACCTCTTCCTTAGAAGAACACAGGAATAGAAACAAAAAGATGTACTGAGATTCTAAAGTGAAATGACAGGATGTAAGAAAGGCTTACATTATCTTGTCCCTGAATGTCTAGGAAAACAGAGATGAGGACTTCCACTGAAGAAATAGCATTATGAGCTAGAAAAAAGTAGAGAATATTTGGAACAAGTTTTGACAGGGATATCTCAGTGAATCCACAATAGATGAGAATCAAGATCACCAAGTGATCCTGAGAGGTGAGAACCTACCTCAGGGGTAAAACACAAAAGCACAAAAACAAAGTGTGCAGTATGGCTTACCCAAGTTTAATAATCAACATATTAGAAACTGTAGGAGATCCAGCAAGGGGTTTCATGGAGTGGAACTTGAAAGGAGGGACTCTCAACGTCTTTCGGACCTGGGGTTGGCTTGCCAAGGAGTGTGTGAGACCTTGCACAATTTACCCAATCTTTCTGAGTCTTAGTTAGTTTCCTCAACTGTAAACAGGGATAAGGATAAGACTATTTTCCTTTCAGTTTAGACCTTTATAATAAAATGAGACAATGGGGTACCAGGGTAGCTCAGTCAGTTAAGGTCTCTGCCTTCAGCTCAGGTCATGATCCCAGAGTCCTGGGATCGAGCCCCACACTGGGGTTCCTGCTCAGCAGGAAGCCTGCTTCTCCCTCTCCCAATCCCCCTGCCCGTGTTCCCTCTCTCGCTGTGTCTCTCTCTGTCAAATAAATAAAATCTTTAAAAATAAAATAAAATGAGACAGTAATAGCAAAGCAGTGGTTCTTAAACTGGAGCATTCAGCAGAATCACTTTGGGGCTTGTGAAAACAGACTGCTGAGCCTCACCCCTAAAGTTAGTGTTTACTAGATCTTAGATGAGTCTCAGAAATCAGAGTTTCTAAGAAGTTTACCAGCACAACTGGTGTTTCTGGCCTAGAAACCACCCTTTGTAAACCTTGTCATAAAGCATTTAATAAAACACTTGGTACATAGTAAGTAATAAATACACAGTGGTTAGTGTTTAGGGTTCGTGCTCACTTCAGGTATAATAGCCAAATGTAGCGTCCAAGATGAAAAGGCTACAAATGAAACAAAAGATGAATAATGGACAGGGATTATAGGGAAAGACTGATCAAGTTCATAAAAACACAGATTGTATTTAGTATGGGAAAGATTCAAGATCAAAATCTTGGACATCAATTTATGCTTAACCCAATGTTTTCCAAAATGATGTTTTATAATAAAACACCAAGGCCATAACAATGAAATCAGATAATGGAGAGAGAAAACTGGATCAAGAAAGAACAGCAAAGCTGTCAATAGAGTGGGTTAACATCAGTACTGTGAGAGAAGACAGGGCCAGACTCTCAGCCTTGGAAGACCCTGAGAATCAGGAGTCAGTGATGTTACATAATTGTCATTGTCTGAGAAGAAGATCTGTAAATCCCAGTCTCTCGTAGTGTAAAAATTGCCCCTACTCCCAAAACTGAGGGACAAGTTCACCCCTGGAACGTTGAGAAACTCGGAACTCATGTGGCTTCTTAAAGAGGAAGCTTTACTACAAATCAAGACATAGTATTACAACACAATTAATAAAAAGCACATCTGGGAGGGGTTCAGAAAACGTAATCGAGGCATTTAACCTTCTAATGACTCAGCTTTACCCACGTATAGGCCTCCCTATACTGAACACCTGGATTCTGTCAAATGCTGTTGTAGGACAGTCTTCAACCTAGTAAAATCACGCTTCCAAGATGAGAAAACATGCTCAGAGAGATAAAGTACCTTCCCTGAGATGGTACCTAATAAATTCCACTCTCTCTGATTAGAAAGCATATTTTATATCCACTCTAAAATGTCTCTAAAGGCCACCTGGGTGGCTCAGTTGGTTGGGCGACCGCCTTTGGCTCAGGTCACTATCCCGGAGTCCTGGGATTAAGTCCCACGTGAGGCTCCTACCTCCACAGAGAGTCTGTTTCTCCCTCTGACCTTCTCCCCTCTCATGCTCTCTCTCTCTCTTTCTCAAATAAATAAACAAAATCTTTCAAAAAAAAATAAATAAAGTAACAAAATAGGGTTAATAAATCCTGTCTGTCCACATTCATTTTGACTTAAGTTGGGTTCTTCAGGAAACAAATTTGGAAACATGGAAATCTGTGTGCAGGGAGTTCAATGGAACGACTCTTAGGGTCAACACCTATGAGGGAGAAAAGGAACCAGAACTCAGTAAAAGGGAAATTTGAACTCCAGTTCAGTCTCAGCCAAATCCTCCACCAATTGCAAAGGAATTCTGGGCTGAATAGACCCTTCAGAGTTATCCTGAATTGAGGACAGAGAGATACTTCTTTGTACTGTCATATTGATCTGTCATTCCTCATGATCAGAATTTACTTCACAAAGAAGCCTGTAGAACTAACCCACCCAAGTATCTGAATATTTCATCATTACTGCTTAATAGCAACCCAAAGAAACCTATCTTGAATGCAACAATTATTACTTTAATAAACATTATTTTTTGCAAGGTACTACGATAGGTATTGTGGGGGAACACAAATTTATTTAAGTCACATGTCTGATATGTAACTTAAAGTACAAAGGACTATAGAGAAGTAAATTACCTACAAAATAGATTTATTAATATCTGTGTCTTAGGGTGGATCTGAGAATTTAAAACGCTCCACAAAATAAATGCTATAAAAGTATTTTTTTCCAACTACAATAAATGGGAATGGAAGGTTTTGCAAGATACAAATGACAAAGTACAAACATTATGCAGTAAGTCCAAATCAAGAGACTATTATTTTATCTGAGAAAATTTAATGAAGAAAAATGAATTTAGTTCAGTCTTCAAGAAGGGGTTGGACTTTGAAATGCAAAAATAGTGGTGAAGATAGGAAGACATACAAGGAAGAAAAATAAAATGAACCAGTGTGCAAAGCATGAAGGCACAGAAGTAGGGACTAGGCACAGCACTAGGGACACTGAGCTCCTTATTGTAGATTATGTATCATCTCCTCTTTGGCTATGAAGTGTGTAGCTTTGTTAACTAGAGACATCAGTGGGTTCAGTTTCTGAGGGCCAACAGGTAGACGAGTAGGTCAAGAACATAGCTGAAATGCTAAGGACACTGCTAATGATTTTTGTTGTCTAGTTAATTATTAAGACTTAATTTAGAAGAAAATAAAGAGTGAAACTGTTGAGCAAATTAGAAATGTAAATAAAAAACTGCTTTATGAAAAATAACCTGTGCCCAATCGAAAGAAATTGGAAGCAAGATTTTCTCCTGTCCCTGCCTACTACTAACCTATCTTTCTAAAGACTGTTCTAAAGCAGTACTTCTCAAAGTGTTCCTACTAGCCCAGCAACATCACTATCACCTGGGAACTTAGTAGAAATGCAGATTCTTGGGATTCACCCCTGACCTACTGAACCAGAAACTCTGTAGGTCCCAGCAGTCTTTGTTTTAATAAGCCCTCCAAGTATAGATTCTGATACACACTCAAATTTGAGAACCACTGCTGTAATGTTTCTCTAACTCAGTGTTTTCCCAGAGCAAATATCCTTCGGGAATATCCTGAAGCAATTCTCTTCTCTAACTCTCAAGAGTGTGATTGCTGTCTACTAATATCTTTTCAGACTGTCTCTGACCAAATGACTCAGCACCACAGGGGAGGAAAACTTTTCCTTTCTTCCCTTTTAGGTTCTTTGGCTAGTCTAATAATTAAATTGACACAAAACAGGTTAACAAGAGAAAAAAACAAACAAACAAACAAATTTTACTGTTGTACGTGCTCATAGAAGCATAAAACTCAAAAGAACTGACCCAAGCAGGCAGCTTTTATACCTTTTAGACAAAGAAACATTTGTGAAGTGTTCCCAAGACAGAGAAGCTTGAGCTTGATGTAGCAAATTAATGAAGCAACAAGATTTCCTAATAGAGCTTCTGGGCCCTGACTTCCCTATCTTTGGTAGTAACGATGCCTTCTACTCTCCAGGTGCAGGGAGAACACCCTTCACATGGGGGAATTATTTCCTAATTTCAGGCAGACAGAGGAAAGTCAGAGTGTTCCTCTTGCACTGGCTATTTAAGTAACTTAAATTCAGAATCGTCAATATGCCAAAGTGCTGTATTTTGGGGTGGCCTTCCCTGAACCCCATGAGCACTGAACTATGCTATGTTGATACATGGATTAGATTGTTTTTGTTTTCGCTTTTTTTCAGAAAAATCTTAATACAAATTTCCTTCCATTTGTTTTACATGTGGAATTCCTCGGCACCAGTGTGTCTACCTATTCTACTAGAAGTGACAAACAAACAAAAATATGCATTAAAAACCTCACAGGATATGAGAAAAGGACCACTGATTAATATATTTTTCCTTTAAAATTTTGTTTTAAGAATCCTTTCCCATCACTAGTGAAATTCTGCAATTGCCAATGAAAAATACATATAAAACTATAACAAAATCTTGGCTCAAAATAATTAGAGCTTATCCAAGCTCTAATTGAGGAGAGGACTGTGGTCAACAGAAAATAGTTCTGAGTACATGTTAACTAAGAAAGATCAATGTAATGGCCCAATACAGAACATAGTTGTATTTGTCTGGAGATCCTGGATCTTTTTCAATCAATAGTTGGGAAGTTAAAAGAAAAAGAATAAACTGATAATGAGTGAAAGACGTAGAGGAAGTCATCGAGAGGATGTGACCACTGGTTAATCTAGGAACTAGACTCAGGCAATCAGAGACTCCTTACCCTGTCCTTGTCCTTGGAATGTATGTTCCACACACCGTTGTCACAGTGGGAACCTTTTTCAAGGATGCAGCCTTGAGAGAGTGGTATGTTGTTGAAACCAACTGAACGGGAGGGATGCCTTGAATTATATACATACAGCAACTTCATGGGGTGGCAAGTCTGTAATAAACTCAGGACATAGCACTATGGGCTATGTAATACATTCATGCTTCAGAACATTTTTATTTTGCCACCCAAATACAAATCTATTCTATAACTAATGTTTTGATTGCTATGGAGCTATATAAATTAGCAGAGACTGAAGTTTCTCTTAAATATATAAGCATAAATTATATATATTTCATCTTGCTCATCTAGCTATCTTCCCAGGGAGATATATGGAAATTTGTACTTTCGGATTTTTGAAAGCACTGCTATCCTGGATGTTTAAAAGAATAAACTTGGCAACTCAAATTCCCCTCACCTCAAACTCTATCTTCTTCAGCAACATCTCCTCCCACTGACTTCTATTTTGCTTGTAGTGATACCTCATTCTTGTGAGGCTTGGAATCTCAAAACCACTGTTAGTCAGTTTCTGTCTTGTACCCTAACCTCCAGCCTATCAGAAACACCCTATTTCTGAAAGCTCTCAGCTTGGTGAAGGCTACTTTTTCATGTGCCTCCAATTACTGTTCCTAACACTGATAATAAGTATTTACTGGGCTTCAACCAATTCTGTTGTACTTAATTATTATTGTTGTGCATTTTATTTAAATATTACATAAAATAATGGAATATGAAAGTGAAAAAACATGTTGCCTCTAAGAAAATTAAATTTAATGCTTTGTATATTCCCCCAAATGTCAGTAGCATATTGTTTTGAGGACTATAGCTTTATAGTATAACTTGAAATCATTAAGTTTGATGTCTCCAGCTTTGTTTTTCTTTCTTAGGATTTCTTTGACTACTCAGAATATTAGGTGCTTCTGTATAAATTTTAGGAATGTGTTTTCTACTTCTGTTAAAAAAAAAAAGCCACTGGAAACTTGATAGGGATTGCATTAAATCTTTAAATGATTTTTGGTAGAATTGTTATTTTTATTGTAATAATGCTTCCAATCCATGAACATAAGTACCTTTCCATAGAGGTCTTCAATTTCTTTCATTAATATCTTATAGTTTTCAGAGTAGAGATCTTCTTCCTCTACAGTTAAATTAACTCCTTGTTTTTATGCTATTTTAAATAGGATTGATTGATTTCTTTTTCAAAAACTTCATTGTTAGTGTATAAGAATGTCACTGACTTTCGTATGTTAATTTTGTATCCCCAGCTTGATTTTTTGGTTGACTTTTTAGGATTGTCTGTATAAAAAATCACGTTGTTTGCAAATAGAGATACTTTCAGTTATTTCTTTCTAATTCTATCACCTTTGTTTCCTTGCCTGTCTGCTCTAGCTAGGATTTCTAGTACTAGGACTAGGACTAGTATTAGGATTTCTATGTTGACTAGGAGTGGTGAGGGTGGGCATCCTGTCTTGTTCCTAGGCTTAGAGGAGAAGCTTTCAATCTTTTACAACTGAGTATGATATCGGTGTGTACTTGCCATATATGGCCTTTGTTATGTTGAGATATATTTCTTCTATGCCTAATTTAAGAGTTTTAAATCATGAGTGGATTCTGCATTTTGTCAAATGCTTCTTTGTATCTATTGAGATAGCCGTGGGGGGGCGGGGAGGGAATGTAATCCATATATCTGGCAAGGGGTTAATATCCAAAATACATAAGGAACTCACACTACTTAATAGGAAATCTTTTTAATGGGCAAAGGACCTTAACAGATATTTCCCCACAGAAGATTTATAAAAGCACAAGGAGTATGTGAAAATATGTTCAACATCATTTGTCATTAAGGAAATGAAAATTAAAATGACAATGAGATATCATCTCACATCGGTTAGAATGGTCCTCATCAGAAAGACAAGATATAACAAATGCTGGTATGGATGTGGAGAAATAGGAACCCTTATACACTTTGGTGGGACTGTCAGCTGGTACAGCCAGAATAGTGGCTATGAAGAATAGTAGGGAGGATCCTCAAAAAAATTTAAACTACAGTCCAGCAGTTCCACTTCTGGGAATATATCCAAAGGAAATGAAAACCCTAACTGAAAAAGATATCTGCACTCCCCTCTTCATATCATCATAATTTATAATAGCCAAGACATGGAAACAACATAAGTGTCCGTAGATGGGTAAATGGATAAAGAAGTTGTGATAGGTAGAAAGAAATGGAATTTTAATATCCATATTGGAATATTATTCATTCATAAAAACAAGGAAATCCATTTGTGACAACATAGATGGACCTTGAAGTTACTATGCTAAGGGAAATAAGAGTAAAGAGAAATACTATATGATTTCACTTGTATGTAGAATCTTAAATGTTTTTTAAAACCCAAACTTATAGAAAAAGAGATCAGACCTGTGGTTACCAGAAGTAGGGATGGGGGTGGGGGAGGAGGAATTGGAGGAAGGTAGTCAAAAGTTACAAACTTCCAGTAATAAGTAAGTAGTAGGATATAATGTACAACATGATGACTATAAGTAACATTGCTGTGTGTGATACATAGCAAAGTTGTTTTGAGAGTAAATCCTACGAGTTCTTATCAGAGGATTTTTTTTCTTTATTCTTTTTATTTATATGAGAAGGTAGATGTTAGCTGAACCTATTGTAATAATCATTTCACAGTAATGTAAATGAAACCATCATGTTATACCCTTCAAATGTATACAGTGATGTATGTCAATTATTTCTCAGTAAAAGTGGAAAATTAAAAAAAAAAAAGTTGCTCAAAAACAACCAACGAACTAACCAATCTGCTCTTGAATTTAGGTGGGAGACAGCTGAAAAAGATTAGGAAAATCATAACAATCTGGAAAGATTGTTCACATGGCGTATCTTAATGAATGTGTTTAATATCTAACTGCAAGTTGAAGAAACAAACTAGGAATTGTGGTATTTTAATTAAGATGTTTCAGCTGGAAATAACACAAATTCTACTTGAAAGGCAAAATAATAATGGGATTATTATTCCAGCTAGCCAGAAGTACTGAGGTAGAAAACCTCCAGGGTTGTTTAATATAACCATTTAATCAAATCAACTTTTTTCCACCTTTTTATCCAACCATTTATAGTTTATTGGCAGACTTCCTTCATTGAGTCAAAATGGTTGCTGCAGCTCAAGGCATCCCACCCTCATAAATCAATAGCCAAAGGCTGGAAAGGGACCCTGGGATCCCTTATGCATTGCCCCTTAAGAGCAAAGATGTCTTTCAAAGAAACTCCTTAGGGTTTTTTGTGTGTATATGTCTCATTGGCCAGGAGCCAGTTAAATACCTAATATCATTTGCTGATGAGGTGGAAAATCGCCCAATTCAGTTGGGAAAGGAGAGGACATGGGGCGGGGGGGCGGAAGGGGCGAGGTGAGATTAAAAAAAAAGGGGGGGGAATAGCTTTTGGACAGGAAACCCACAATATGTGCACCAGGTAGAATATGCATCATGAGTTACAAAAGACAGATGACAATGAACACTCATACTGAAAGGAATATCTCTGCCGTACATTAAAAAAAAAAAGGTGAGGGGCGCCTGGGTGGCTTTTCAGCTCAGGTCATGATCCCACGGTCCTGGGATCGAGCCCCACATCGGGCTCTCTGCTCAGCGGGGAGCCTGCTTCCTCCTCTCTCTCTCTTACTGCCTCTCTGCCTACTTGTGATCTCTGTCTGTCAAATAAATAAATAAAATCTTAAAAAAAAAAAGGTGAATATGCACTTATATGTACTAAATTAAAAATAAAAATACTTGAATTATATATGTCCTGTTTTAACTGACCTACTGATCTGAACATAGCAGATAAAACTTTCTATCTAATTACTTACTTAAATTTTTTAGTGTAGACAACACAGAGTCCACCTATATAGAAAATAGGTATTAACAAAAGTGATGATTTTATAAATTTGCTACAACAGGAACTCAGTACTTATTGATTTACTATAGATGGGAAATGTTATGGAGGACTACAAAGTGGCTTGCTCTGACTTAGAAAATCATATCTAGTGCTGAACGAATTTCTGTTCTACATCAGATGTTCAAGACTTTTTGTCTTTAAGATGATTATTCCTATTAATAATTCTGAAAGTTAACAGTGACAGGAAAGTACAGTATGTTTACCAAATGATTTCGTTTTTCTCCTGGGAACAAGAAAAAAATACTTTTCCCAACCCCTGGCATCCAGAAAAAAAGGCTTATGATTACTTCTGACCAGAGAAATATCAACAGAAAACACTGACCTCAAGTCTTGGCCCCCAAAATCTTTTGGGATTTTTTGTGTAAACACCTGTTCACTCCTTCTCTCTCCCCTGTCATCTGTAGAATTGAAGCAGAGAAACAATGGAAGACTCCAAGGTCCAAGGGTCTGACAGTGTCACCATGTGCCAAACATCCTGTCAGAACATTCTCTTTTATTGTTCAGTTCATGAGATGCTGTGGTCATTACAGCAGTTAGCACCTACACACATACAGAATGAAAAAAAAAAAAAAAAAAAAAAGAAAGGAGTGGCAATAGCTACAATTGTGAGGTACAAGCTATTGGATCTTAGCACCTTTCCACTCACTTTTCTGAAAAATTGCCTTCCCTCCTACTTTTAATGTCTTACTCTGTGTGTTTCGCTTGGAACACCTAAAAACATTTATGTTGCTATGCTGAGAAAAGAATGCATCTGATATTTGCAACCACTCTAAATTGTAAAGAACTTAATTTGGTTGCACTTTTCCATGTGCATTTGCATTTTAAAAGGCCTACAGAAAGACCACAATGCTTGCACCTAGAGAATGAATCACTAATGGTTGAATTTCAATAATCAGAAAAAGAAAAAATATTACTATGCAAATTACACCATATAGGAAATAGCCTACTTCAATTAGAATCCCAGCCCTGAACAGAAATTAAGTTCACATTTTGATAAATTTCCTAAAATAACATCCAAGAAATGGCAGTTGTTCTATTTACATCTCTTTCTCCACATGGTTTTCAATACACACTTATTTATAGTATACTAACTAAAATTCTTTAAAACTGGGAAGTTTTTATTGTATTTATTGTTATATCTCATGAATTTTAAAACATCTAAAATAGAGAAAGATAATTAAGGGAAGATTGCATACGATTTAATTGTGCAAATGAACAATATTCACTAACTGCATAATGAACTTAGAATTGCTTTACTTATATTCAGAAATGTTTATATCAATGTCAATTTTCTCCAGTTTAGATTGTAAGCAATTCCAGGGCAAGAACTTAAACTTTATATATGTTGTGTGCTATCACATCTAAGTTCCTATTATGGTTAATTCTTACCCTTTGAAATAGGTGGTAAATTTTACATACGTGGTGAGGTTGAAATTCAAACACCACAATTAAGATATTGGTGGAGAGAAAAATAATCACTCTACCCTGAGACTAGCTAGAAGAATTAAATTGACAGGATCAATTAATAGGAGAAAATCAAATTTAATTATGTACATATCAGGACCCCACATAAACATGAGATTTCAAAGACCAGCAAAATGCAGTGTGTATGTCATCCTGAACTCAAGAGGAGGTAGGCATTTGGTACTTCAAAAGGAAGGAAAACAATTCAGGAAGATGAAAAAAAAAAAAAAAAACACTCAATATTTGCCCAAAATATGGCTGCTGGGCCATCCAGAAACAATGGGACAGAGAGAAGAATTTTTAAAAAGAGACTTTGCTAAGTTCCTCCCTGTCTACCAAGCCTAGTTCACATTATGCTGTAGTGATCTATGATGATCCTTTTCTTCCTGGAGCAGGTCCTCTACAGACTTTTAGGAATTTAATGGGGAGGATCAAGGAATCTTCCTGAGTCTTTTGGGTCTTGATTATTTTCTGCTTGAAATAATCTGCATGCCAAAGCAACACATCCTGGAGTGACTTGCCCTTGGCCTTCACAAGGTACAAAAACAAACACAAACAAGTAGCTCCTCTAAGTCTCTGAGCTTGAACAACTTCCTGGAGAGACCTCTTCCCTGTTGATGGAATGTAGGGGGAGGCAGAAGAGAAGAGGATGGAAGACAATTTTAAAATCAAAGTTAAGGGGCACCTGGGTGGCTCAGTGGGTTGAGCCTCTACCTTTGGCTCGGGTTGTGGTCTTGGGGTCCTGGGATCGAGCCCCAAGTCGGGCTCTCTACTCTCTGCTTGGCAGGGAGACTGCTTCCCCCTCTGTCTCTGCCTGCCTCTCTGCCTACTTGTGATCTCCCTCTTTGTCAAATAAATAAATGAAATCTTTAAAAAAAGAAAAAATATCTAAAATCAAAGTTAATTCAGTCTTTTCTGGTTTCAGATCATATTGTTTGAGTAAACACTCCATCAACTCAAAGTTTGAATTTCCTTTAAGGTCACTTCTGCTCTCCAAATGTCTTCTTGCTCCATATTCCTTTGGAAATGGTGTCTGGATCCAGGGGAATGTCATGATATTTTTATGATACTGTGGGAGATGAGTAACTAGTGGGTTCTGGCTCCTTATGCTCTGAAGTTGAGGGAAAATGTCCCTTTTCTAGATGGAGGTAGTCTCATGCCAGGGTGCCTGGCTGGGATTTGTAGTCTCGGTTTGTCACCTAGACTGGCACCTTCACGCAAATTTGTGATGGTGCATAGCAGTACTAAACATCTCTTATCAGTTGAAAAATTACTTATAAAAAGAGGTTCCCAGAGACAATTTTCAAATATCCAGTTGTCGGGCTGCTTAAGAGGCAATTTATGACTGCAAAGTATTATAAAACAGTAAAGCTA
Organism: Mustela nigripes; assembly: GCF_022355385.1. NCBI lineage: Eukaryota > Metazoa > Chordata > Mammalia > Carnivora > Mustelidae > Mustela > Mustela nigripes. Next base: position 80,879,759 of record NC_081558.1, on the reverse strand, counting down.
ATTTTATTTTCATATTGTCCTGAAAAAAGATGAGATGGACATAGTATATGTTTTGGGCATTTGCTTGATATTTTGTGCATTGTTGAGTTAGAAATAAAAATTCCTAGGGGCGCCTGGGTGGCTCAGTGGGTTAAGCCGCTGCCTTCGGTTCAGGTCATGATCTCAGAGTCCTGGGATCGAGTCCCGCATCGGGCTCTCTGCTCAGCAGAGAGCCTGCTTCCCTCTCTCTCTCTCTGCCTGCCTCTCCATCTACTTGTGATTTCTCTCTGTCAAATAAATAAATAAAATCTTTAAAAAAAAAAAAAAAAAAGAAATAAAAATTCCTATACCTGATTTTGCTAGTTTTAGTTCTGGCTTTCTTTAGATTCACTGCTAGACGTGGTCAACAAGTCTTAGGCTCTTTTTGATTATTCCATTCCCATGGAATTAGCTTGCTGACATTTTCCTTCAAACTAAATAATCTCAAGTCTGCAATATGGCTGCTGAAGCTCCAGTAATCATTTCTCACTCCAGACAGGAAGAAAGAAGATAAAGGTGATAAAAGAGAAGAGACAATGCCAGTTGGGAAGATCACTTTTGTTAGAAAACTAAAGGCGTTCCCAAAAAGTCTCCACTGAGTCCTCCTTATATCTCATATAAGGAGATATGAGATACAAATTAAATTATTAATTAAATTAATAATTAATTTATTAATTATCAATAAATGAAAATGGAATCTCATAGCTCCCTTAGCTGCTTTTCAAACCTCACTTTAAAGATAGGCAAGGGAAAACAGAGTTCAGATTGGCTATTTAATTAGCCAGCCCATCACTGTAATATTCCAATAAATGGAATATTATAACAGAAACCCAACCATTTAGAAGATTTATTATAGAAATGAGAAAATATATGGAAAACGAGATATCTGTCTTTAAATCTGAAAGGCTGCCAAGTGGAAAAAAGCTCAAATGTTATATGAAGCTCCATGAAGCAGAAACAATAGGTGGAAGTTAGACACTACAGATGTTGGCTCAACAAGCAAGAATTTTCTAATGATTAGAACTATTCAAGAGGAAATGGAATGCTTATAAAGTAGTAATCACCCTATTACTCCACAACCATATCTCAAAAATATATTGGAGAAAATTCCTGCAATGGATCTCTTCCAAGTTTAAGATCGTATGTACTAATTGACTACAATTAAAGTATGTTACGGATAATAATAATTACTTGATGTATGTTTACTCTATCTTTGACATTGTATTAAGTGCTTTACATGCATTATCTCATTTTCTACTACAAAAACCCTATGAAATAAGCAGTATCATTACTCCCACTAAAAGAAACTAAGATACAAATGAATAATAGACTTTGCTCAAGGTGACAAATCTCAGATGTGAGCCCAAGTAGTAGGATTTCAGAAATCATAATCTATTTTAACAACAATATCCTGGATTTAAAGAAATCCCACAATTTTCAACATTTAAGCAGTAAAATACAAATTCCTTTGTTAGCTATCAGTGCAGATTTGTACCTCACTGACTTCTAGCTACCTACAGTAATAAAGCCAAGTCTTTGAATACTCCATATGGACCTTTCCCATCTTCATTTTCATGGCTCCACTAAGATCACTGTTCTTCTAGAACCCAGCTTTAACAATTAAAGGATCTGTCAGGTAGGTTGACTTGACTTTTCCTTGGCTCTTTTCTCTTGGAAAATCATCTCACAGGAGTGACTGTCCCTCACTCTTCCTATGTACTAACACTGGAGTAAAAATCCTGAATGCTGGAAATATTTTCAGAGAAGAATGCATCTTTATTTCCAGCTCCTTGACTAACCTGGGAATAGGTTTGACAACTTGTCTATTCTCTCTCTCAGTTTTCAAATGCCCACAATGCTGAAACAAGGTAAATATTGACTTAAAAGTTGTTAAATGAAGGAATGAATTCATAGGTATTAATCACAACAGCTTTTTGAGCCCATATACAGGCTCACATGTATCAATCTTCTAATCATTTTTTCTTGACTGTGCACTAGCCTAGAAATAATAAACTATTCTACACACATTTGGTAGAAGTAAAACCATTTGTTTTCTTACAAAAGGTCTAATTGTAGAGAATCACTAGAGAATAATTCTACACCAAGAACTACCAATATTTGGGATCATGTAGGCAAAACAGATAACATAAAGAGGCATACCTGAAAACTGATTCCAACCTGAATGCTGGACCCAATCTTCCAGAATTGCATGCATGAACATGAGGGGAATGGCATGTTCAAAAACTAAGAACGAAACATAATTTTATAATTTTTAAATAAAGAATAGAGGTTAAAATGATGGACTGGCAAACAGATTCCCTAAGTTTAACAAGAGATCAGCAAGAAGAGAAGATGGCAGTCCCAAAACATAAAAGAATTCAACCAAGTGCCCCATAACATGATAGCAACAGCAACCCAGTCACATCTCTCAATTCAACAGTATTTGATACTAATGGTGTTCCTGAACACTGACACTGCTGGCATCCCCAAAAGGCCCATGTATTTCACTATTAAATTTGAATATTTCTGAAAATAAATGCGCTGGAAGAGAAATATATTCTTGCAAGAGGAAGCTTATCCTCATGACTTACAGCAACAATTATAGATGTCAAACTCATGTTCTGAAAATAGGTACAGTAAAAATTATGGATAGTGTTATTTAGAAATGAATACCAATGTGAATTCATAAAAATACAGTTGTTGGATCATTCTACTTTCTGGCATCAGACAGAAACAGAAAATGAACTGAATTTGTAGGTTTAAGATCACAAGAAAATGCATTTAAAAACAAAATTTTCCAACTGCTATGGTTTAAAAGTCAATGCTTAAAAAGCAACCAAAATCAAGTGCCCCTAGACTCTGAAGCCAGGATCATGCGTTCCTCTATTTTCTGTGTATAATACCAACAAAGTTGATGAAGCACTTCAAGGACACTCAAAATCCTAAAAACATTCAGGTTGACAGCTGAGAAATTATGGCAAACCCATCATTTTGATGTACAGCAATCAGAAACACAGTATTTCACATAGAATAAAAACTATCTGCTATCAGTTATGCAAAAAAAGACAGGATGTAACTAGGGATTTCAAGCACAGAAACAACTATTTATGTGCATAAAAGTGGAAAGGTCTGCAGATGATGAATCCATCTCTACAGTGACATCCTTGACCTTAGAATTTTAAAGTGGAAGAGAACTTCTGATTCACCCTCAGCTTTCAGAAATTAAAGAAACTAGTTAGCCATAGAAGCCAAGTGAATTTAAGGTTAACCATCTAACTGATGACAAAGCTAGAATGAGACACAGTCCAGTTTTCCTATGTTTCTCCTACACATGAGGGAGATTTTTTTGTCCCCAATCACAGAATGGGAATGGGAGGCAGGTAGGAGAAAGGCTAATTAATTTCTCTCCAGCAGCCCCCTCATTCTAAATCATAAACATGCACTAGAGCTTACTAGCACAAAGAGGAACATAAAAGGGCAAAAGGTAGAATACCTCTCCTCAGGAAACTTATATTTTAAGCTATGATTCCATGGAGGTAAACTATTGATTTCTTACACATTAGAATGCCATAGTCTTTAACAACATTTAACACCCTAAGATCTCAAGTCTCCACTCACTCCTAGCTTTCTAGGACATTGATTCTACTGTATCTGCTGCTCAAACCCTCCTTAAATTTTAAACATGCTTTTGATATAAAATATTATAATACAAAGGAATAAGGAATAATTAATTTTATAAGAAATATGTTTCTAGGGGCGCCTGGGTGGCTCAGTGGGTTAAGCCGCTGCCTTTGGCTCAGGTCATGATCTCACGGTCCTGGAATCAAGTCCCACATCGGGCTCTCTGCTCAGCAGGGAGCCTGCTTCCTCCTCTCTTTCTCTCTGCCTGCCTCTCTGCCTACTTGTGATCTCTCTCTGTCAAATAAATAAATAAAATCTTTTTAAAAAAAGAAAGAAATATGTTTCTACCACACATCTTGAGAAACAGAAGTTTCTTATGAAGTTCTTCCTGTGTACCTTCCCAGAAGTTTTGAACATAATTTTTTGTCATAGTTATACATACATACATGTACATAGTATATGGTTAAGTTTTATATATTTCAAACTTTATAAATGTTAACATTTTATTTATATATTTCTATGATCAGTATATTTATTCAACTTTATATTTTCAAGATGCAACCATTTTTGCAGGTAAACTATAACTCATTCATTTCCCTATTGTATATAATTATGGCGTATGAATATGATACAAGGTATTTGTTCATCTTAGAATAAGCCTTTAAGTAGCCTCTGATTATTTCATTGTTTTACTTATTTTACTTTTAATTTTATAAACAATGGTCTTTATTTTACAGATAAAATGTTGCACACATATAGGACCATCTTTTGGGGATGTGACGGTAACACCACGATGTCTTCCTAAATGGGTATACCCATATACTCCCAGAATCAGTGGAAAAAGCATTCCTATTTCTCAGTGTCCTTTGGTTCTTTGTAGCATCTGAGTTTTTAAATTTTGCCTATCTGGTTAGTGTAAATTGTATCATGGTATGGTTTTAATTTGCATTTCCCAGTTTACTGATATTGAGCATCTTTTTATACGCTTATCAGCCTTTCAGGTTTTGTCTTCTGTGAAATGCAAGTTCATGCCCTTTGCCCATTTTTCTGTTTGGTTGTTTTTCATTTTTTTATTGATTTGTAGCAGTGTTATTCTCAAAATTAATGACTCACTGATTATATGTGCTGTAAATATCTTCTCCCAGATTATAATTTGCATTTACAGTTTTCTACATTGTCTTTTGATAAATAGAACATTCAATTTTAATATAATGACATTACCATTTTTTCACTTATGGTTAGTGATTTTTGTGTCTTATTTATGAAATGTTTCCCTACAATGAAGCCATGAGAAAAGTGATCCATTCCTTTAGACCCTAATTTAATTCTACTCCTTATTAAGCCCTGCCAAATGCTATAGCATTCCAAACAGCCTCTGTGACTCCACCAATCTCTGTTACTAAATCTCTATACCAATTATAGCCAACTGCATGTCTCACATTTAGGTAGGACCACCTACAGTGGTGGTCCTAGGTCTTTTGTCCCCTCAGATTCATGCCTTCCCTTCCCTTCTTGATCTGTATGCTAGAGGGTGAGAGCTGAATCCTTAGCAGCATTCCCCAGGCTTCTGCTGTTTGTCCACTGGGAAACACTGGCTAGAGAGTGGAGGACTCTTTTTCCCCACTAACTCCCTAATGACTTAGCAACTCTGGCATTGGCTGCATTCCCTATCTGACAAGTCAGGCTCAAATGGACCTAGCTTCTACCAGTAATTCTGGTCCTGAGATGCAGCACTGTTGCCTTCTGTTGTTCCTCCAACCTAGGGAATTTATGGTTTCCTGCTTTGATAAGCATCTGGATTACCTCACTATCCCTTGTTGGGCTTTCTTTTTTTTTTTTTTTAAAGATTTTATTTATTTATTTGACAGACAGAGATCACAAGTAGGCAGAGAGGCGGGCAGAGAGAGAGAGGAGGAAGCAGGCTCCCTGCTGAGTAGAGAGCCCGATGCGGGACTCGATCCCAGGACTCTGAGATCATGACCTGAGCCGAAGGCAGTGGCTTAACCCACTGAGCCACCCAGGCGCCCCCCCTTGTGGGGCTTTCTATCCTCCATTTCCACTGGAGCTTGGTTCCTCCTGATGGAAATACTTGAAATGTATAGTTTTCCAGGTTTAGACACCAAGTGATGCTTTCCCCATAATTCATATTCTAATCATCTCACTTTGTTTATAAGACCCTTCAGAATTCAGCCCTGTTTCCCTCTCCAACTTTATCCCCTGCCTCTTCTGCCTTTAAAGTATGTGATATAGGGTTACCTGGGTGGCTCAGTTGATTAAGCATCCAGCTCCTGATTTTGGTTCAGGTAATGATCTCAGTCAGGGTCATGAGATGAAGCCGCAAGTCAGTTCCATGCCGGTCATGGAGACTGCTTAAGGTTTTCTCTCCCTTTCCCTTTGCCCTCTCTGCCTGTTATCTTGCTATATGAAACAATTAAATCGAACTTCAAAAAAAGAAAGTTTGTGATATAGAAAAGCCAAACTTTTTTTTTTCCTTTTTTAAAAAATAATTCCTTGGCTTCTCTGTCTAGAAGATGCCTCCACCACCATAAACCCCTCAGCCCCCCCCCCTTTTCTTACAAAAACTGTTTACTCTTCAAAACTCTGCTCACTCCATTGTAACTCCATCTCTACACTTCAATCAAAAAGAATTAATCAATCCTTCTTCTGTAAGAACACTTAGTGCTGCTGTTCTGAGCTATACAGGGAGGAGGGCGGGTTACAGCTTAACAGGTAAGCTTGAGGGCTCCTGATCCGGGTTTTCCCTGGTTCAAAGGCTAGCTGTATACAGCCTCAGGCAAATTACTCAACCTTCCTGAACTTCAGCTTCATCTTTAGAAAATGTGGAAAATAACAGTACCTATCTCATGAATAGTTGTCAGCATTTAATGAGTTAATACATTTAAGCATTCCATAAACAGCCTATTTGTACACAGTCTCAGATTTTTGGTTTAAATGCTCCTGCACACTTTTTAGTGTACCCACAAGCTCCTTGAGGATAGGGACCATGGGCTTTTGTTGTTCTTGCTCTTTTGTTTAGTAGCCCTTTGACTTAGCACTTTGCCTTGCGCCGAATGAGTGTTGTATGAGTATTTGTTAAACAGTCTAAGTCTGTTCCAATCCTTGGGCAGAGGAGGGCAGGGAGGCTAGACGGCATTCTCCTCTCCCCTCACCTTCCACTTGTCACAATCCTTTCAAAGAGTTTATATTTCTATTCTTACACATCCAATGTCTTACCTCTCAAATACATTTAAATGGCAAAAAATCAAACAATATAACCCATTTACCTTCCAGGGGTAGTGTACAAGCTGGAGATTTGCTCCATCTGTGAATGCTTCACTCTCCTGAGGACACACAGGACACCATTTACAAAATACATGTTAGTCTCAGAAACTAAGGGATGAATTTTTCCTTTTAAATGTTATCAACAGGGAAAGAGAAAGTCGGCAGGAGCTCAGATTCCCTGGTGATGCACCCAGCACAAAAGGGAGAACCACGCTGAGGCTTTTAAGACAAGAAAGTGATGCATCTGACAGAGGTTGCTAAGAAAGTTCACCTCAAGAGCAAGGTACCTTAAGGGCAGTCCAGATGACCAGTCTCTAAAGCCACTACCCAGAACCAGATCTGAATAACAAACGACTCAGCATAATAACCCAGATTGTTTAAATACTTTACAAGTCCCTCTTTCAATTGAGGGTATCTAACAACCAAAAATTCTTAGATCCATAAAATTCAGAATGACCTTTCCTATCAATCATTTACACCCTTGAAACAGGTAGTGTATAATTCCTAAAGAATTTGAAGTGACAGTTACATCTAACAGAGATCTATCTATTAGATTGGCAAGACACCAGAGGCATTTTAGACTTAACAACATAGGGAAAGAAATTATCCAAATTAGAGTTAACGTATTCAAGTTTTGCTAGTTCTAAAAAAGCCTAAGAGGAGTTTCAGCTCTTTAGTTAGTATGCGGAGTATTGGGGCAGCTTCTTTCTTCCATCATTCAGTAGGTCAAATGCAGCAAGTGCCAAAACAAATCAAGTTATCTTGTTATTAGCAAAAAAATCCAGTGTTGCACTACTAAAAATCTTGCAAAAATTTAGATTAAATATGAAAAGAACCCATATTCCTTCACTTAAAGCTTTTGCATATTATATGCCTTATAGAACTGATGCTGGTAAAATTCACTGCAATTAAAAAGAAGAAAATGAAATAGCGAGGGCAGTATAGGACTTATATCAATATTACTGACCAGCAAGTTTCCCAGCATCAGTAAACTTCTATGGAAAATTAATTTCATGCTTGTCTGCTCTGGTAAAACCCCTTACTGAGTTGTATAAAAAGAGAAAATTGAGATCAGCTGTAGGAATACCAAAAAGAGTTGATGCAGCTAAAAAGAATTGTCATGTTTACATATTTTATTGCTTTAAGACTCATGCCCACCTGGAATCCTTAGTAAGTTGCCTGACTGCTGACATCACAGCTCAAAAGTATTGCCCACTTACGTTCTCACAAAAATTCTACAAAGACGCATGTATACCCAAAGTAAATAATGATAACAGTGATAATAATAATAAATTATTAATCTATCTAAAGAACAGGTAGACAAAATGTTTATGTGAGAAACTAACCAATTATTGGCAGATCTGCAGAATTTACTGTACAGAGTTCATACCTCTATTCTATCACATTTCTGTTTGCTGTAATTTGTTTCAAAAGACTAATTCCAGGGTACATTCATTTAGGTTAGGAAGCTGCACAGCTTTTCAAAATTCATAGGAAAAATTCTTAGCAGACACTAAACATATTATTGTGTTTATCTTAGGAAGCAATTTGTCTCAAGGTGAAATTTCAGAAAATTCACCTTCCAAATGGTTTCACATCTTTTGTTATTACGCATTTGAAAACAGCTTGGGCATGACATACCACACCTTCTGCTCTTCTAAATAAGACTGAGGAACAGATGGCTACTGACCTTTATCTCCAATCAAATTCTGCCTGCTTGCATACTATCTTATTTGTAAAATTAATCTTCTTACCTTCCAATATTTTTTAGATTGGAACAGTTGATTAAAGAGCCTATCACTAATCATCACAATTATTAGAACCTTAACACACATGCATATTCTTCCATGAATTCCTGTATAGAAAATAAACTTCTAGGATTTTTAATAATCAAAAAACCCCAGTTGGAGATATAAAGCACTAAGTGTATTTGCAAAACTGGTGTGTCCACCCTAAAATGCTCTGGTATATTTATCAGACAAAGAGGCAGATCATTCAAATATCAATGTATTTGATATTTTCAATGGTGCATGTCAAAGAAAAATTTACCACCAGGAAAAAAAAACCTCATTATGTTATTCTAAAATATTTAATTATTAAAAGAAAGGCACTCCATAATGGAAATTCTTTGTGATTTACAATATTTCCTTAGCAGTTAAGCAGATATTTTATGAAGATGAAATTGATGTGCTTCATAGGCAACATTTCTAAGAACTTGGACTTTATAACTGCATGCCCATAGACACACACAGACCTTGGGAAGACTTAAAACAATGGTAACTATATGCTTATTCAGTAGGTTACAGATCCTTTAACACATGTTTTATCATTTCATCTTCACATGTTAAGTGGTAGATATTACATAGTTTCTGGTAGGTAGTTGTTTATATAATGGATATATATTTAAAAATTTGCAGTAATGGGGTGCCTACGTGGCTCAATCAGTTAAGTATGTGACCCTTGATTTCAGCTCAGGTCATGATCTCAGGACTGTGTGATGGAGTCCCAAGTTGGGCTATCTGCTCAGTACAGACTCTGCTTGATATTCTCTCTTTCCCTCTCCCTCTGCCACCTGCTTTCTCTCTAAAATAAATAAATAAAATCTTTTTAAAAATTTGCAGTAATTATATATTTCAGAAGGCATTTTTTAAGAACTGAATGCCTGAACTTATCCCTACTTTTACTTTGCATTTGAAGACCCAACCATCATGTGGCATATTCAGAAGGAATACAAAATGATAGTATAATATTTGAAGAGAATTACTACCCAAGAATTGTGTGACTGTTTAAAAAATTTTGTCAAATAAGTTTTAGGGTCAGGAAATAATCTTTCCCAAATTAACAGTAACTATTGTTATATAAATAGCCACTGGGAAAGGACTTAAGTTTTTGCTCTCTTTTTATTTAAAAAAAAAAAAAATTAAGCCAGGCTAAAAGGCATCTTTTTGAAAATAAAAAGTGACCTTTTTGTTGCCTATAAAACTTTATGCAGACTTTTTTTTTTTTTTAATGCTAGCATCATTATCCTGATATTTTCTGCTTGAAAAGAAAGCAAATTTTCATGGTGAATATTGCTGTAGAAATTTAATCTCTTGTCAGTGTGCCTACAGATTCAAGTCAGTATGACAATTTACAAATAACATTAAGTGTTACTCATTATATGGGAGTCTGTTGGAACTTTCATTTGATCCCAAAAGTAATTAAAATAATGTAGATGATAAGGTCAGAGTCCAGAATTCTATCCGCATGAGTTTTCATGAGAATTGACTACAAATACTCAAATACTCTTTGAAAAAAGAAATTATAATTGTTCACCTATCTTGGCTTATTAATAGCTTCAAGCAAAACTTAAAATTCAAGCAGCAATTATCATAAAAAAATAATGACACTAATATTTCCCTAAACTAATACTGAGAAATTAATACTAGGTCATCATTAAAATGAGCAATGTTATAGTCAAGATTATAATATTTTTATGGATAAATTTTGTTTAGTTTCATCTTTTAAAATTTAACAAAAAAGGATGGGTTTTAAGAAATGACACAACACCTAATTTAATATATGCTTAATGTCCTGTAATGCAAAAAACATGTAAACAATATATCCTAAATACTTTTTTTTTTAATTTTTAGTTTTGTTTATTTAAGTAATCCCTACACCCAGTGTGGGGCTCGAACTCATAATCCCAAGATCGAGAGTAGCATGGTCTTCTGACTGAACCAGCCAGGCACCCCCCAAATATATTTTTTTTCAAAACTTTGAAAATGTAATTTATATTAAGCTATTTTAATAGGGTATATATTATAAAGAGAACAAATATACTAATTTTGTTGATAACCAAGGATCTTAAGTAAAAGACATTATTGAGGGTATATATACTAATAAAAGCAGATACTGTAAAATTAATACATTTTAGCCCTAAAGGTCTGAGACTTCTCAAATTTCTTCCAAAATATATCTGAAGGTGTGACATGTACTCCAGCATATCTGAGGAACTAATCCAAAGGAGCCAAGGTATTAATTCCAATTTCTTTGAAGTCACATATTTTACCTTAAAATGTGATAATATATTTATCTATTATTTTTCAGATAATATCTCTTTTCCCAAACCTTTAAATAATACTGTGCTCCAGAAGTTATGTCCATGTTAATACTACAGATTTCTTTAAACACTTGTAGTCACAGAACCCTAAAGTCCTGGCATATGAGTATCCCTGAATAAAAAACATAGATTTGGGGCACCTGGGTGGCTCAGTGGGTTAAAGCCTTTGCCTTTGGCTCAGGTCACATTCCCAGGGTCCTGGCATGGAGTCCCTAATAGGGCTCTCTGCTCCTCGGGAAGCCTGCTTTCCCCCACAATCTCTCTCTGCCTGCCTCTCTGCCTACTTGTGATCTCTGCCTGTCAAATAAATAAATACTTCCTGGGGGAATTCTACCAAACATTTAAAGAAGAACTAATTCATATTCTCCTGAAACTGTTCCAAAAAATAGAAATGGAAGGAAAACTTCCAAACTCATGTTATGAGGCCAGCATCACCTTGATCCCAAAACCAGACAAGGATCCCACCAAAAAAGAGAGCTATAGATCAATATCCTTGATGAACACAGATGCGAAAATACTCCACAAAATACTAGCCAATAGGATTCAACAGTACATTAAAAAGATTATTCACCATGACCAAGTGGGATTTATTCCAGGGCTGCACGGTTGGTTCAACATCCGCAAATCAGTCAATGTGATACAACACATCAATAAAAGAAAGAACAAGAACCATATGATACTCTCAATAGATGCAGAAAAAGCATTTGACAAAGTACAGCATCCCTTCCTGATCAAAACTCTTCAAAGTGTAGGGATAGAGGGCACATACCTCAATATCATCAAAGCCATCTATGAAAAACCCACCGCAAATATCATTCTCAATGGAGAAAAACTGAAAGCTTTTCCGCTAAGGTCAGGAACACGGCAGGGATGTCCATTATCACCACTGCTATTCAACATAGTACTAGAGGTCCTAGCCTCAGCAATCAGAAAACAAAAGGAAATTAAAGGCATCCAAATCGGCAAAGAAGAAGTCAAATTATCACTCTTCGCAGATGATATGATACTATATGTAGAAAACCCAAAAGACTCCACTCCAAAACTGCTAGAACTTATACAGGAATTCAGTAAAGTGTCAGGATATAAAATCAACGCACAGAAATCAGTTGCATTTCTCTACACCAACAGCAAGACAGAAGAAAGAGAAATTAAGGAGTCTATCCCATTTACAATTGCACCCAAAACCATAAGATACCTAGGAATAAACCTAACCAAGGAGACACAGAATCTATACTCAAAAAACTATAAAGTACTCATGAAAGAAATTGAGGAAGACACAAAGAAATGGAAAAATGTTCCATGTTCATGGATTGGAAGAATAAATATTGTGAAAATGTCTATGCTACCTAAAGCAATCTACACATTTAATGCAATTCCTATCAAAGTACCATCCATCTTTTTCAAAGAAATGGAACAAATAATTCTAAAATTTATATGGAACCAGAAAAGACCTCGAATAGCCAAAGGCATATTGAGAAAGAAAGCCAAAGTTGGTGGCATCACAATTCCGGACTTCAAGCTCTATTACAAAGCTGTCATCAAGACAGCATGGTACTGGCACAAAAACAGACACATAGATCAATGGAACAGAATAGAGAGCCCAGAAAGAGACCCTCAACTCTATGGTCAACTAATCTTCGACAAAGCAGGAAAGAATGTCCAATGGAAAAAAGACAGCCTCTTCAATAAATGGTGCTGGGAAAATTGGACAGCCACATGCAGAAAAATGAAATTGGACCATTTCCTTACACCACACACAAAAATAGACTCAAAATGGATGAAGGACCTCAATGTGCGAAAGGAATCCATCAAAATCCTTGAGGAGAACACGGGCAGCAACTTCTTCGACCTCAGCTGCAGCAACATCTTCCTAGGAACAACGCCAAAGGCAAGGGAAGTAAGGGCAAAAATGAACTTTTGGGATTTCATCAAGATCAAAAGCTTTTGCACAGCAAAGGAAACAGTTAACAAAATCAAAAGACAACTGACAGAATGGGAGAAGATATTTGCAAACGACATATCAGATAAAGGACTAGTGTCCAGAATGTATAAAGAACTTAGCAAACTCAACACCCAAAGAACAAATAATCCAATCAAGAAATGGTCAGAGGACATGAACAGACATTTCTGCAAAGAAGACATCCAGATGGCCAACAGACACATGAAAAAGTGCTCTATATCACTCGGCATCAGGGAGATACAAATCAAAACCACAATGCGATATCACCTCACACCAGTCAGAATGGCTAAAATCAACAATTCAGGAAATGACAGATGCTGGCGAGGATGCGGAGAAAGGGGAACCCTCCTACACTGTTGGTGGGAATGCAAGCTGGTGCAGCCACTCTGGAAAACAGCATGGAGGTTCCTCAAAATGTTGAAAATAGAACTGCCCTATGACCCAGCAATTGCACTATTGGGTATTTACCCTAAAGATACAAACATAGTGATCCAAAGGGGCACGTGCACCCGAATGTTTATAGCAGCAATGTCCACAATAGCCAAACTATGGAAAGAACCTAGATGTCCATCAACAGATGAATGGATCAAGAAGATGTGGTATATATACACAATGGAATACTATGCAGCCATCAAAAGAAATGAAATCTTGCCATTTGCAACAACATGGATGGAACTAGAGCTTATCATGCTTAGCGAAATAAGTCAAGCAGAGAAAGACAACTATCATATGATCTCCCTGATATGAGGAAGTGGTGATGCAACATGGGGGCTTAAGTGTGTAGGAGAAGAATCAATGAAACAAGATGGGATTGGGAGGGAGACAAACCATAAGTGACTCTTAATCTCACAAAAGAAACTGAGGGTTGCTGGGGGGGGGGGGTTTGGGAGAAGGGGGGGGATTATGGACATTGGGGAGGGTATGTGCTTTGGTGAGTGCTGTGAAGTGTGTAAGCCTGGTGATTCACAGACCTGTACCCCTGGGGATAAAAATATATGTTTATAAAAAATTAAAAATTAAAAATTAAAAAAAAAACAACTGTGAATGAAAATTCAGAAAAAGACAACTATTTCTTCAGTGAAGTAACCCATGGAGGGGCAGGGTTGGGAGGGACTATGTAAATTGCTGGGAGGCAGGAAGAGGAGAGCCAGAGAGCAGAGAGCTCCATTCATAAAAAGAATTAAAATCCCGGTAGGTAGGCGAGAAGCTCCTTAGCAACAAGAACAATAGCAGTGCTCAGATTTCTGGTTCCAGAGCCTGAAGTGTGGCAGGTATGAGTTCTATCCCTCCAGAAGTCATATTGGGAAAGGCACAGAAAATAGCTCCCCACAAAAGGCAGAAGTGTGTGATTTTTACATGAACTACTTTAAAATTTAATAATTAGGAATCTCCCATAAAAATCAGAGTTTTTTTCTTTATTTAAATCTGGCAACCCTACGCCCTTCTGACAGAGTAGGCCTCTTCAGTTTACTAGAGGACGCCCTGTTTCTACATCAACCCAGTTCCAGTGCGATCTTCTAAAATGAACATTTTTTGTCTCTCTGGAATGTCTGCATCTCTTTCTTTCTCTGTCTCTCTCTATCCCTTCTCTCTTCCTCCCTCCCTCTCTCCCTCTCTCTTTTTCTTCTTTCTTTCTTTCTTTCTTTCTGAAATCACTCAAAATCCAAACTCTAGCAAGCCTGTCATGGCCTGGTACTGTGAACTTCTCTAGTGTAACTTCTGTTACACTTTTCCATATGCACCTCCAGCAAAAGAAATGCAGTGCTTTGAAAGCACGATGCCCTTGCTGCCCGTACACCCTCGCACAGGACGTCCCTTCTGTCCTGAGCACCTTTGCTCCACTCTTTCTACTAACTCCTTCACATCTTTCAAGGTCAGGAACCATTGCCCTGAGGATTCCTTCCATTACGCTAGTTTTGTACTTTTCTGTATCATGAGACTCATCTCATCTACATCGATGACCTGTCTGATAATTAGCCCAAATCTTTATCTCTAGCCAAAATTGCTCATTTTTGTACTATGTATGTTCCATAGCCTTATTTTTAAATTATATGTTCATCGTTCCAATTTGTCTACTTGAATGTGCCTCAGTCAAGTACAAGCTTGAACTCTGTATGTCCTCAAGTATCTTCCTATTTTAATAAATATTCCAGATGCTCAAGTGAGGAACCTGAGGGTTATCCCTGATGTCATCCATGGTGACCAGGAGAAAACACTCACAGATCACCAATTAGGGCTATAAGTGATGCACTTTGAAATTCAATTCCCACATTTACACTGACCCTATGATTCCCAAGAGCCATTGACAGAGGATATTAGGAATGCCATGGTAGAACCATTCTTGGAGAAAAGAGACTCTTCAGATGACCAAATTTAGCTTGAGTACTCACCAACAACTTTGTAGGAATTCTGTTAGACTATATGGTAATCTAGAACACTTGCACCTAACTTTCTCCCTCTCTCCTTCACTTAGGGTTAGACATGCCTCATAATCTGCTGGCTCTCCCAACTTCATTTAGCTCACTATTTTCTCTTACAAAGTTCCTTCCTCTAATAAAACTTTTTCATGTTTAATCTCATTCTTGATGTTGCTTCTTGGAGTATTTGGACTAATACACTATCTTATCCCACTTATCCAAGTCCAGTTGACCCTTTTTACTAAATATGTCCTGAATTTATTCCTGTTGCCATAATATGGTAGACCAGTCCACAGCAGATCTAGTCCTTTTTTTTTTTTTTAATTCTGTTTTTATTTTATAAAGGAAAATTGTCTGTTGTCATGGTTAGTGGAGGTGGGGGATAGGGGAAGGAATGACTTCTATGACGTTGTTATAGTCAAAGCAATATACTCTTTTGATGAAAGCATGGACAACCTGTGTTAATCTGGTTAGCAGTATGATCCATATCTTTAGCAAATGAGAAAGGATTCTCCTAAAATTAAGGGAAGTGGGGTTGGTATGAAGCCTTCTTGAGCTCTATAATAGAGCCACTTTAAGTAGTGTTTCAAGGCATTTGAGCCAACCTAAGTGTACATGAGTTGCTTAGAAGGTTGTCTTTTATTAGAGCAGAACCTTCAAATGTCCATCATACTAGCATCATAATATATTTGCTATTCGTCGTTCACTTAGAAACAGGATAGTTGATAAGCTTGTAGTAATAAAGATAATCTTTACAGCAAAGAACCAAACTATCAGGAACTGGTATTGGGACTCATCATTGTTCTCCCTCACCCTTCCCCCACCATCTTCATCAATCAAACAGGGAGCCCTTTGGGATTTAAGGACAATTTAAGAAGGAGAAGCCAGATGACTTACAGACACTTGATTGATTTCTCAATAACGCAATATCAACACTACGAACTCAAATACAACTCTGGTCCAAGGCTGAAAAAAAGAAGCCATAAGGATTTTACCAGCTCCACTTTTGCAAAGTAGTCTTCAGCCCCTCTCAATTCCTTCTTTCTGACCTTATCACCACATACATAATAAAGAGGGAAGCAGTGCTGTTTGGGATATTTATCTTACTCAGGGGCCTTTTCTTGTCCTTTGATTTTCATAATTTACACCACAAAAGAGTCATAGCCAGAATCCTTATCACCTTAGTCAATAAATCCAAAGTCCTAAGTTACACAGATGCTATTTTATATACCTGCTTGGGGAGGCATACATTCTTCATCTTCCCCAAATTGTATCCTTGCTCATAGCATGCCAAACCTGATCCTAGATACTATCTGAAGGGAAACTGTATGTATGGAATGTAACCTTTATAGTCATTATACGTAATTTCAATTAAAAGTCTAAATACAATTTTTTATCTTAAATCCCTTAAGCTCAATTTACAAAACTTGCTATTTTATTTATAAAATCTAGTGACTTGGGAATTAAAATGAAAAATACACACTTTCACGTTTTTTCTTGATTAGCTTATGAATCTGACAGTTTTATGTTCTCTAAACATTATCATATTTAATTGATTAAATTACTTTAAATAATTTAAATATTAATCATAATTTTCTAAGCAATTAAAATACCTACAAGTTAAATCTTAATTTTCCAAGAGATTGAAAACACCTTAGGAAGCAGAAAAGAAATCTACATAAATTATAAAATGTTTACAGAAATTGTTAATATAATTATAATTAAATTGAATTACTTTGGCTCATTTATTCATCATCTCTATCCCTATTTACATACAGGGACTGTATAGTCATCTAGTACTTATCGAGAGTAGAAGTCACTATATCAATTTCAACCATCTCTTAACAGTAGAAAATTTAAGAGTAGGATACAATTACAAATTTGGGCTATCAATCGGAGAGCTGTAACTGGGACACAGAAACCTGGGCACTTCTCAAGATAAGTTGAGTAGAACTGGTATGTAAGGGCTGTACCCTTACAATTGGTTTTCCCAAGTCCCTATTTTTCCCTCCAAACTGCACATCATTGATCCCCTGGATGTTCTTAGGTTTTCATCTTACATAACTATTACTGTGCCTTTCATGATAATTTTAAAAACTTTATCTTTTAACCTCTGTCACAACTTAATGTTACTTACTTTGACTACCCAAGGCTTTTTTTTTTTTTTTTTTTTTTTTTAAACTCCAAATCTTGGTTAAAAAACACTCTACAGGGACGCCTGGGTGGCTCAGTTGGTTAAGCAGCTGCCTTCAGCTCAGGTCATGATCCCGGCGTCCTGGGATCGAGTCCCACATCAGGCTCCTTGCTCGGCAGGGAGCCTGCTTCTCCCTCTGCCTGCCATTCTGTCTGCCTGTGCTCGCTCTCTCCCCCCCTCTCTCTCTGATAAATAAATAAAATCTTTAAAAAAAAAAAACAAAAAACAAAAAACACTCTACAGGGGTGCCTGGGTGGCTCAGTAGGTTAAGGCCTCTGCCGTCCTCTCAGGTCATGATCACAGGGTCCTAGGATTCAGCCCCTGTCTGACTTTCTGCTCAGCGGGGAGCCTGCTTCCCCACCCCACTCTGCCTGCCTCTCTGCCTTCTTGTGACCTCTGTCTGTCAAATAAATAAAT
Organism: Mustela nigripes; assembly: GCF_022355385.1. Classification (NCBI taxonomy): domain Eukaryota; kingdom Metazoa; phylum Chordata; class Mammalia; order Carnivora; family Mustelidae; genus Mustela; species Mustela nigripes. The sequence continues at coordinate 80,861,748 of NC_081558.1, read as the reverse complement.
AAAATCTTTAAAAAAAACACACACACAAACACTTTACAGTGGGTAGTGGCCATGCTTAGCTGCCTATCAGCTATCCTTTACACCATATTTTTTCCTAACAGAATCTGATTTTGTTCAGGAATTCATTCTAAATAATCAGAGGAATCTGTCCCCACCCTTAATTCAAGTGTGCTTCCTAATGAATCTAAGTCAATCAGAGCGAAAGCAGAGGAGGCTCTTGTTGGCCACCTAGAAGCAAGCATTGGGATAAAGCTGTCCAGAGCAGACTGAGGAGAGGGATTGGCAGAGCGGTTCTCTCTTCCTACTTAATTGCTGGGAGCCATCTTACCATCACGTAGACTCACAAGACAACCACCTTCACAGGGAAGCCAACACTTCATGACTAAATGACATGGAAAGTACAAGGGTCCTCGGCACCATGGGTACTAGAGCATAACCTACCACGGTCTTCTATGTAAGGTATTTTTTTTTTAACTTACTAGGTGCAATGGAAAATTTGAAAATTTTGCAGGTTTTAACTTTAGATGTTTAACAAAAATTAGAATGTAGTATGTGCACAGATGAAGCTGTTTAATATATATCCTTACATGATAACTTATTGGAAATTAACAGCTGTCTTCCTTTTATTTTTAAGATTTTTTAAAATCATTTATTTATTTGACAGAGATCACAAGTAGGCAGAGAGGCAGGCAGAGAAATGGGGGGAGTCAGGCTCCCCGCCGAGTGGAGAGCCCGCTGAAGGGCTCCATCCCAGGACCCCAGGATCCCAGGACCACAACTGGAGCCAAAGGCAGAGGCCCCAACCTACTGAGCCACCCAGGCGCCCTCAGCTGTCTTCTTTTTTAAAAACCTCTTATTATTTGCCTAATTTTGAGTATGATTAGGGATTCCTAGCTTTGGGGAATTATTGTTTTCTTTATAACATTTAAAATTTAACAACTTCCTTGTGGAAACCATTGTAACCGCTCCAACATTTTTAAAAACATCCCACTACCACCACTACTACCTTTATTTTTTAATTCTTATTATTCTTTTAATATTGTTTCTCTCTGGTAACAACAAGAAGGTCCTGGATCATCCTAAATTCGCTTTCACAATGAACTCTGGTTTTTTTTTGGGTAAAAAAGTATGAAAAACTAAAATCCAACTGCAAATAGGTTGTTCCACATGATTAATGACAGTTTTTAAAAAGATGACACCTCTTTTGGCCCATTTAATACTATAGCTAGAAATTATTTTTAAAGGTGATAAATTCATATTGATACTTCTATTATAATCCAGAAAAAGTTAAATTCTTTAAGAAACTTTATACCAGAATAAAAATATTTACAACACACTTACTTGGGATTTTTTTTAAACTTCTCACCCAAATTGTACATGGAGTCCTCTTATCTTTTAGAACCCTATCTGTCTTACGAGACATCAGTGTATAGTCAGTCTAACAACATACTCTAAAGTAATTAGTCAAAAGTAAAACTAGAAAGTTCCTTTTGTAGGAAAGGGCTTTTTAGCTTTAGAAAATATTAAAGAATGAGGGAGAAGATGTATGCAAGCTTTCCGGCTCTCTGAGTTCATTGCAGTTTTCCACTTGTGTTTGAATATAAAGATCTCCTTATGATTAATATTAGGGCTCTGTACCCATAATTCTCATCTTAACTTGCTAATATTTAATCACCCCGTGTGTACAAACCCTGAAATTTAAGTGGTCCATAAACGATAAACTGCAGTCTTCCCTTGCATTTGGGATTTACAATGCAGCAGTTCAGGGATGCATCCTGACTGAAATATACACAACATTTATAATGTTCCATAAAAAGCACAAGGCAGTAAGGCTATGTCTTTATATGCCAGGCAAATTTTAGAAGTAGCTTATACTACACTCATGCAATAAGTGAACTTGCAAACAGATCTAAAATGTGCCTTATATTTGAAGGAAGGAAAGGGAGGATCGGAATCCTGGAAATGTGCCCTCTGTAGTATCTACTGGACACACCAGCCCCATGCCTTCTTTACGGTCTCTAAAAGGAAAGAGACCTCTTTATGGTCTCTAAAAGATGCATATATATATATATATATATATATATATATATATATATAT
>NC_081558.1:80830836-80859550 GCF_022355385.1 Mustela nigripes | reverse complement strand
ATATATATATATATATATATATATATATATATATATATGTATATGCACAGAGAGGAAAATTTCAGATAGTAAACCTTTCAAATTTCATGCAAAATTCTTAGAAAACAGCAGTTTTATATCACATTGTATGATTACATGTCAAATAAAGGAATTTTATGAATGCTGAAAGTATAAGATTCTAGAATACTTAGGACCAAATATGGAAGGGAAATATTGGTCCATGCTGTGTTTAACACAACTTCATATTTTCTCAAAGAGGGCCTTTACCAAGGTGACTGAACACACTGCCTTCTCGAATGTGTCTATGATCAAAATGAAGCTATAGCTGGGTGTTTTCAAGTGAATATGAGGCAGAACTTTTTCACAGGGAAAGTTTCACTTATCACAGCAAGGGGGAGTACAAATGGATAGAAAAAAAAAGTTCATGTCAAGAAAAAATATCAGAGTACAAAGCATTTTACCATTAAAACAACTCAACTGAAGGAAACTGTCAATGGATTTCTTAAATTACTCTCAGAAGAATTGACAATTTCAGCTAGAAAAGGAACCCAGCACAATTCCATCTGACCCAGCCTTTGCACTAATTACTTGAACTCTACTGGCATATGTGATGCTTGAAGGAATAGAACTGGGGACTTCTCAGAGCCTCCAATCCAAGAAGGCACCCTTGAATCAGTTGCACATGGAAATTCACTAACACGTGACCCAAGAAATATCTCTGCCTTGAATGCAGTATCTTTAAATGCTTTGTAAGATGGGCTTTATAAAGGCCACAAAAGCATAATGTCCTTGACAAGCACAAATAGTTTAAAAGGCTTTAGAACTAGTCATATCTGGGCTCATATCCTCACTCTGTATGTGTTTGATACTAGCTGTATGTGTTTGATAAGAGACAAGTCTCTGGACCTCATTTTCTATGTCTAAGGAAGCATGATAATGGGGCTTGTAGCATGGTCAGGGGAAATAAAAGATACTATGCAGAGGCAAATAGCAGAGTACCAGAAGAATTAAGGCTATTTATAAAACCAATATAAGTTATCTGTACAAAAATGATAGAAAAAATTGCACGTTTTCAAGGGAACATTTATCATATTGCCTTAGCCATACTCTGCGGAGCGTATCCAGAAATTGTTAAAATAAAATTATTCTCAAGTTATACTCAATTTGGACACTGAAAGAATAGCAAGATGTAGCACACAGGTGTATAGTTGGCATAATTGATGAAAGTCAGCTAAAATAGTAGTAAAAAATCCATTCTAAGTCTTATGAGTCTTGAAAGCAAACAATGAGATATCCTGAGATGTTCCTTAATATCTGTATTAGCTAACTACTGCTACATAACAAATAACCCCAAACCTAGTGGCTTAAAACAACAATATTTGCTATTTCAGCTTCTGTGGATCAGAAATCCTGTACAGTTATTTTATATCTCTAAAATACTATTTAAAATACAGCCCCTGGGTGGCTCAGTAGGCTAAACACCTGCCTTCATCTCAGGTCAAAATCTCAGGGTCCTGGAATGGAGCCCTGCATCGGGCTCCCTACTCAATGGGCTTGCTTCTCCCTCTCCCTCTGTAGCTCCCCTGGCTTGTGCTCTCTCTCTCAAATGAATAAAATTTTTAAAAAATCTTTGAAATATACACATAGGCTATGGCAAAACTCAAGTTTTACAAATGTCCTTTTACAAAGTGGAGGAGCATAAGGAAAAGTGAGGCTTTGCACTTGGTCTCAGCTAACATTGGACAGAGGATACTAAGAGAACTATGGACCATGGGACATGCTACCCTGGCTACTTCCCTAATGGTCACTGTTTTATCCTCTGGACAGTGGACACACCCCAGGGACAGTAAGATGGAGAGACTACCTCACTGCCCTTGGTAGTTCCTATAAAGTAACATTTCAGTTTAAGCAAAAACTACCTGGCAGATTGCATACTTAGGCTTAGAAAGTATACAAGGACTAAAAGTGAATAAGTGACTTTCATGAAACAACCTTATCTAAAAATGTTGTTTTTCTTCCTCACTCCTTGAGATATGTATGTTATCCTCAGACTTAATTATGGAAGGATTTTGTGTAACTAAACCCATACATATGCTCCTTTAATGGAAGAAAAGGAAAATTAGACTAAATTTTTCACTAAGGAATTCATAGTTAATACAGTTTGGATTTATGTTTATTGATCATTTTGTTATTTAGAAAATGGATAGGTATTCAAAAATCACATTAATCATACAAAGTTCTCAAGGCAAGTAAACTTGATTTGTGGTAATAGTGCAGATTAAAGAATGCAATCTTTTTTTAAAATGTCACCCCTCAAAAGCTTTCCTTGACAAGTTTCAGCTCACCTTCATTTTTACTTTCTTTCTCTATCTCTTCACCGTAGTTAGCTGACTTTATGCCATCTGTTTCTGTTTAAATGACTCAAGCCTTTTCCTTGAGAGAATGTCTTCTTCATTATATGTAGTATCTATCTCTTTTGTGCCCCATTACTGTCTAATACAGTCCTCAACATTTATAGAGCACTGCATTCATTTTGCTAATTGACTGTAAGAGTTTGAAACTACTGTATCAGATTTTCTCATCCATAAATTATTTGATTGTGAGTTGACCAATTCATAAGCCGCATAAAGTTAAGAGTATCAGAACCTCATCTAGAAAATTACTGTTCAAATTTATGTAGCTTCCAAAGTACCCAGTTAATTCTTAAGATGTAATTTATTCCCTGGAATAATCTATTTTATTAAATTTATGTTCCTCCAAATTAAAAGATTATTTTAAAATAAAGGATGTTGCATACTCACTATCTCTTTGTTCTCCAAATGAGATACCTTAAATGTGATTGTAATTAGTTTAATCATTTTCCACAGTGTTTTATAGTTTTTAAAATACTTTCACATTTGTTCTACACACAACTTCTGTAAGCCAGCCAGATTTAGCATTTTCTACTTGATCTGAAAGTGTAAAATACAGTGACTTGGAGGGATTTTTCTAAGGTCACATCACTAATCAGAGGCAACACTGGCACCTCTTTCTAAGCTCTTTTCAGTATCCCACTCTGCTCTTTTTCCATCAATATATATGTATTTTTTATTTTATATACTCCACATGAGCATATACATCCATACCTAGTTTAGTTATAGGATAATGAAAGACCATTACTTTAAAACTCTCCTCTTATGGCAAGAAAAACCACCAGCCTCTACTGCACATATTTCTTCTACTGCAGCAGCAACTTTCCCAAGGTAAATATGCATTTAATGATACCCAACTGAACAGGGTGATGGAGAGCGAGGAACTCTTCTGCCAGTTTTAAGGACACTCTCCATTACCTCTTGTCTCCACTCCATTACGTACACCTTAGGGCTTGAGAAAACCAATCTGCACAGCTCACCATCAGCCAGCATGTTTGTAAATGAGCAAAAGGGGGAAAGAATCATTGTCCTCCAGAACTGTCAGGGTGAAAAGTTAGGCAGACGAGGACAGTGAAGCAAAGCTCTGTCTCTATCAGAGGCTCATATTCTCTTTGTGCTCACAATGACCATAAAGGGAAAGGAACAAAGACAATCTTGCAGACTTTCTTTTGAACTTGCATTTTGCAATCCTGTCAGACCAATACCTCCCAATAAAAAGAAAAATAAATATCAGAACAAATGTGACAACTACATTCTGAGGCCACAGGAGTATGGAGGACTGTCAAGCACCTGCTTTGCCTAACAATTGGAGTTGTGACATCATTGGATAAGATTCCTTTTGTATTTTAAATTCCCAACAACAACAACAACAACAACAAAAATGAAGGAAAAATACTTCAATATACTTAAAAAAACCCCAAAAACCTCCAGTGAATTCATTAGAACTTTCCTGTCCTAGAAACAAATGAAGGAACTCATTAAACATATGGCAAAGAAACCCAATCAGGAGGTTTATGTTTTTGATAAAAGGTTAATAAAGGTCCCAAAATATAAAGTTGCATTCTTCTGAGTGATTTTTGAACAGTTTCCACTAGGAAAACTTATTTTTATCATAATTTGACTGAATGAGTCACTTGACCTCTTTGGATCCCAGTTTATTCATTTCTGGGCACTCAGTAAATTTCCATCAGAATGAAGTAAATCAAGGTATGTGAAAGCACTTTCTAAATGTGCTTGTCTTACCTCTTCAAGACAAGAGTGAAAATGTGCTTGGTATACAGTCATATGATCGATGCCCATCATATTCTTCCCTAATAGAATATTTATGTTGTGATGATGACATCTGTGGCTTTTCTAGCTTAAGGTTTTTGGTGTCACTTGCATTTTTATGAACAGTTTTTTAAAGGTAGAACACCCTGGGTCAGTCAAATGCGAGGGTCAGATGGGCCTGTTACACCACCATGTCGAGTTTAGGACAACAGCCATCAGAGGTCTGTGGGTACATTAGGCAGACAGGGTTTTGCAACCAATTCAGGAATATTTAAACCTTCATCAATACGCAATGATTTATGTGGGGCCCACAATTCCTGTGGGAAAGATCTTGAACTTTGTCCACAATTTAGATTCAGACCTATACAAACAGATTGATTGGGGCTTTGGGAGTTTTAATTATCAAAAGCAGCCAATGAACGGAGCAAAGAAGCTTTAAAAAGGAAAATACATGTGGGTGAAGAAGAAATCTGACAGAATGGCTTAGAGTGAGTTGGGTTCCTTTCTTTCTTTCTTTCTTTTTTAATTAATTAATTAATCAATTAATCAATTTTTAAAATGATTTTATTTATTTATTTATTTAAGAGAAAATGAGTGAGAGAGAGTATGAGAGAAGAGAAGGTCAGAGGGAGAAGTAGACTTCCCAAGGAGCTGGGAGCCTAATGCGGGACTCGATCCCGGAAGTTCTGGATCATGACCTGAGCTGAAGGCAGTCGCTCAACCAACTGAACCACCCAGGCGCTCGTGACTTGGGTTTCTGAGGGGACTAATTCTAATTTCAAGGGTACATGCAACCAGGCCTTAGACCAGCTTCTCCAACCAAATGCCTATGCACCCTAGAAGAGTAGAAACCACAGTAGAAATGAAAACTGTATCCCCAGGAGCACAAACCACAGTGCTGGAGGACCAGACTCTCATAGAAATTGACACAAGAAAAGAAAAGATTTTTTACTATTATTATTATTATTATTATTATTATTATTTTACTGGCTAGAAAAAGGGATGAGCACCTATATTTCATGGACAGATTCTCTCCTGAGAAGTTCTGACATGACAGCTCAAGTTTATATAGACAGCTCAGAAAAGGCCCGCAAGAGCATAAAAATCCAGTGAGTGCCCTCACAAAACCCACATATTTATGCCCTATTCCTAGAAGCATCTGTCATCCCACCAACCTGATAAGAAAAGGAGAAGTAAAGGAGAAATTTCTAAATTTGGTGTCAAGACAGTCCTCCACCCCTACTGAATATCATCTTGGAAAATACACCTACATACTGGTGTAACAAGTTAAATGTAAAGAAGAGGACAAGGTCCAGCATTCAAGTGTGGAGGTGTAGTGGTAGTGTGGAAGTCAACAGGCTTCAGGAACCACCCTTTGAATCTTTTCAATAAATTTTATAATAAAATTTTAAAATGACACCCATTATGAAACTGGTTTCCTGCTTGGTTTTATGAACATGGTGGAACATCATGATACTTTTAAACAGCAGATACTTTTTAAAAAGTTCCACAGAATCTGCCTCATGCTAAGAGACTGAGCTCTTCAAGTGTTGGTCACCAGAGGTGACCAATAGCTTTAGGAAGGCAAGAGGTAGCAATAAATATTAAGTAGTAACAAGGGGCAGTTCAGACTCCAAATTCTCCAAGGTCACCCCAGGGTTCAAAGGGACACCAGCAACAGTGTGGGTAGAGAACTAGAGATTAAGGAGCCAACTGGCAGTGGGGTAAGTGATCCATAGTTAACCTAATAATCAGCAGTACATTAAAGCTTCAAAGGGAGCTGCAATGGCCCAAATCTAGCAGGGACCAAGAGCTGAATGAGAGAGAACACAGACATGTTTGTCTAAATTCCTTGTAGGTTCTATGAACCCTGTAGAAATAATATCTTTGCCTGAGAGTTCCAATAGCCACATACAGCTATTTAATTCAATTCCACAGTCACACTAACCACATATCAAGTGCTCAAAAATCCCATGTGGCTAGTAGCTATTACATGGAATAGTAAAGATATAGAACAGTCCCATCATCACAAAAAAACTCTCTTGATAAGCACTGATCTGGAAGTGACCTTACATATGACCAAGAAACTACTACCTAGAGGGGACTTGAGTTAAATGTATAAGAATTTTAAGTGATACCCAGATTTGACTGTATGCTAAATAATTGTTGAATAAAGGAAAGAAAAAAAGCATTAAAATACCAAAATGCGTACTATTCTAAAAAGGGGAATAGAAAGTATGAGTCATTGAAATATTACTGAGAAGGTGATCTCAAAGTACAAACCCAGAGTATTCCAACTAGATCTGTAAAAATACCCAGATGCTCTAGTAATAATGATGAAGACAGAGTAAAACTGTATTTGATCACACACAGTTGTAATTTCATAGCTAGAATGAGATGCCATTATGCTTGGGTGTTTTTAAGAAATTGTTTGCATATATAACATTTTTATTGTGTATGACTATATACTGCAATCACCATTATATTTTGGAATGGAAAAAAAATTGCAAGACAGACTTTAAGAGCATCTTGGCAAAAGCTTTCAGCTCTTCTGACCCTTCTTCCTAAATACGGTGAGTGAAAAACATGTATTAATAATGCTGTAAGACAAACTAAGAATTCATTTAGCTACAATGTCAGTAACTATTTTTACAGGTGTGAAATATTTCTAACATTCAGACTAGATAAATACAGTCAAGTGTTCCAGGTTAGTAAACAATGTTTTGTTTTAAAAGCCACTTTACACAGGAAAATATTGTTAAACCTTAAAATGGTTTTATGGACGTTTAGCCATTGGCTTCATTACATACCAAAGGGTAGTCTAGAAAAAATTCCTTTCAAGTAATAGAAATCAAATCAAATAAATAATACGCTGCCAGAGCTTTAGATATGTTTCTAATACTGATGTCCAGTCTAATGAAAACATGGATATGTAAGCTAAAAGAGACACATATACGATCCATTTTTCTTTCCTTTGGAATAAACCCATCCAAAACTTCTATACAAAAGCAGTGGCTACTGAAGCTTTATGGTAGTAAGAATTTCTATGGCTCACCCAGACTAGAAGAAGGACATCTAACTTAGGTATACAGAAATGGAGTTCACACTCTAACCCAAGGACAGATAAATAATTAAAACTGGATTCAAAGTGTGGAACTCTACTTTTTATCAGTTCCTCCATACACTCTCCAGTGAATTCAATAAATTTGCTTAAACAATACAAATCCTGTGTATGCATGATCTAATCTAAGATGTACAACAAAGCATTCATTATTCATAATGCACTTGGTCAAAATGATGCTAATGAAGCAAAATAAAGGAATCTCTCTATGTTGAAATTAGATTTAAATAAAGGACTATGTGTCCTATAAATGTAAAGTAAATCTTTTGTCCTGGCTTGCCTTCTCCCATATACAAAGAATTGATTGCAGTGTCACTGAGATAAATTAATGCAACTACTTCATTTTAAAAATACGAATTAAGTACCTATTATTTCCTATGGGGAAAAAAAAAAGACTATTCAAGAGACAAGTGCTGGGGGTAGATGAGATTGGCAATTTTAAATAGGTGGCAAAGGAAAATCTCCTTTGGAAGGCAGACATTTCAACAAAGATTCAGATATCATAGGGGAATGTGGTAGCAATGAGAATATTTCAGGGAGAGAGTAGCCCAGGGAAGAAGGAAAAGCGAGTGCACCCACTTCATAATGGTTGCTTGCCTCATGTGTTAAAGAAGAACAAGGAAACCAGTGCTGCTGGTGCCAAATGAATGTGGGAAAGAGATTTTGGAAGCAGCCAGAATGGCAAAAACATGAAGGATCACATAAAGCCGTATAGTTCCTCCTAAGTAACTTCTGCTTTTACTTACACTGAAATGGAAAGCTACTGAAGATTTAAGTAGAGAGGAATATTACTGGACATGACCTTAAAAGAATCATCCTGACTTCTTGGTAGAAAGAAAGGGGAAGGGGACAAAGCAGGGAGCCCAGCTAGTATGCTACTGACATCATCCAGGCAGAGATGATGATGTCTGAGCCTGGTGTGCTAATACTAGATGAGATGAAAAGTGATCAGATTATCCACTGGCTTAGAAGATAGAGTTAACAGAATTTTCTGATGTCTAGTATCAACAGTGTCTCGCTAATAAACTCCTGGAAAAAATAAATACACGTTTGTATTTATGTATGATAGATATACTGATATCACATCCTGGTTATAATATTGAGAAGGGACTTCTCTCTTCTTCTCCAGCAAATCGTCAATAAATACTGTAGATCCTGCAGAAGGGAGGTTGAAGCTTTAAACAAATCAAGAAAACTCTTCAAAGGGATGAAGTATTTTTGTAATCAAAGCTACTTGTACAGAGTTCATGTGGTCATGAGGAAGTGGCCTCTATGCTAGCTGCAGCTAGCCCTGGGGTATTACAGTAGTAAATGAAAATGTATCATAACCTTTGTTGTCTACATTTAAAAATATTAATAGCCATGGTCTCAATTTTTTAATTGAAGTGCTCCTGCTCCCAAGGATACAATAGATTCCTAATTGATCTATTTTTCAGGTTATACACTTGTGCTCTCTTTGATATTATCTTTTAATAACTAAAACTGTTTTACATCTCCCCCTTGAGAATATCTGAATCTTGCCTCTCATTAAAAAGTCTTTGGTAGTCTTCCTCGGATCTTGAGCTTGTGGAATAAAATAAAAACCTCTAAAGCCTTCGCCATTTTGATGAAATAAAAAAGAGATGTTTTTAGGTATTGACTATTGATATAATATTTGTAATGTATATTTAAATATCTCAAAGATAAACCCATTTTTAAATTTAATAACATCTGCAGAAAAGATATTGTCCATATATTTCCCTTAATCACAATTCTTGATAGGCAAATAGTATATCCATTAAAAATCAATGAAAATATATTTTAAGAGTACAGCTAACATGTGTTGTGTTGAATGTGGCATAATATTTTGAGGTTTTCTATATTAGATACATAGAATAGAAAATGTAATTTTAAACCTGTGCAAACAACTTTCTTTGCCTAGATAAGGTATGAACTCAAAAGTTTAAACACAGGGAAAAAATATTCTGTGATCTAAAATTACAAATAGGAAGCAATGAAACTTAAAATATGAAAATTAGGTGAAAAACACTTAGGTTATAACATAATTGGAAGCTTTTATATTTTGGAAGCAGAAAATTCTCTAAAAATTGTTCAATGGGATGACAGACAGCCAGGTGGCAGAAGGTATGGGACATGATCTTGCTCCCTAAGAATGTACATGCAGTGGGAGTGGACAAATTGTTAAAATAAGAATAACATGGGTGGAAATTTTCTGCAATGGAATATAGCATAAAAGTTTTTCATAAAAGTCCACAGTTTTTTTGTTGTTGTTGTTAGCTTGCTCATTGAAAAGAACAAAACCAGAAGAAAGCAGGTCAGAGCATTGTAAAGTCTTGTTCATCAGGTCATTAATGGCCGAAGGTTGGACACTTAAAATGGGACCAACTTAGTTATCCTAAGAGGAGAGATTAAAAATCTATTACTTGTTTCCCCAGAGGCAGAAGGCTTACAGAAAAAGTAAAGCTACTTGAAAGATAAAATGAATAGAACTGACAGGAGAAGCCAGCCAGCCTTACTTGACCTACTCAACATTCTTCATTATATATTCTGAAGGGCTATTCAAATGCAATGTATCTGATGATTAATGCAGGAGGGACAAAGCGGGTTGAACTACCTTTCCAAGATCGCAAATTACGAAAGATAATTCCTTCCCATTGTAACAACTTAGTGATACCAGTAATCCATGCCATTTGTAATTTCAGGTGGGTTTGGGTATAAGCCAATCTAATGTTTTCAGAGGGAGAGTGTATATTTTCAAGGCTAATAAATTAGCCCATCATAATATGGACTCACATAACATGAGAAGCCCCCATGTTTCCTGATCAATCCTGTAAGGCCTATTTTGTAGACTACCTCCACTCCTATGAAAAGACCGAAATATAAAATTCAAACGTGGGCTTCTGCTTCCAACAAAAATAAATCAGAAGTAGATTTAGGCTCTCATCTAAAACTGACCCTCCCCACCAAAAGGTAAAAGATTTGAAATGACGATTTGCAAGACAACAGAGGTCAGGTAATGAAGAATGGTGATCCTTGGGAAATGAGAAACAAGATGAGCCCTATGATTCCCCAGCTTGAGAGAGTTCCAAGGCTATAGCAAGGAGAGAGGGAACCAGGCAAAACTTGGGGATCTCAACAAATGAAGGAGATGCAAATGAGAGTCTGGGAAAACCCAAGACAACTTAGAGCTCCAGAGAGAAGAGAACTACACAGAAAAAAGAACTTTGGAGAACTGCAAAGGGTCTTGCCTATTTAGCTGAATACTAATCAACAAAAGAACATGAAGAAATTACTCAAAACCTGAAAAAGAATCATCTGAAAAGAACAAATGCAACAGTGCCTGCTACTCACATGGGGATAGAAACAGTGCCTGTTCCTGCTTCCAGAAGACAGACTGGAGAAGTTGATCATGCATAGGTAGCATGCTCAGGAAAGTCTTGCGTCAACAATGGGAAATGCTTCATTCCAGATGAGCATTAATTCAGATACATTTAACAAATCATAAAGCAAACCAGAAAGGATAAGACTGTTCCAAGTAATTTAACTTATGCCAGAAAAAAAGCACAAGAATATTAATAAAGATATAAAAATATCCATTACTCAACGAGTTAAGATTCCTATCTGCCATCTAATCAAAGACTATTAGGCATGCAAAGAAGCTAGGAAACATGACCCATTCTGAGGGAAATAAACAAAAATGACTCAGTATTGTCACAGGTGTTATAAATGACAGACAAGGAGATTTAAATACTATAATTGTAGTCTCTATGTTCAAAGCATTAAGTAACGAAATGGGAGATTTTTTTTAAGAATCAAATAAAACTTCTTAGAGGTAAAAACTGCAATATTTGATGTAAAACAAATATTAGGTGGAGTTAACAGAAGTTTAAACATTTCTGAAGAGAACAATAGGGAACTTGGAAACATAGTAGTAAAGCTATCTAAATGGAAACAGAAAAAAGAAAATTAAAGGAAAAAAAACACACACACAACTTCAGCAAACTTTGAAACTTTAAGCAGGTTAATTTGTATGTAATTAGGAATCCTCAAAGGAGAAAAGAACAAAAAATATTTGAGGAAATATGGCTGAAAAATGTCCAAAATTTGTAAAAAATATAAATGTGACTTTTTTTAAAAAAAAGATTTTATTTATTTATTTGACAGAGAGAGACACAGAGAGAGAGGGAACACAAGCAGGGGGAGTGGGAGAGGGAGAAGCAGCCTTCTTGCCGAACAGGGAACCCGTTGCAGGGCTCGACCCCAGGACCCCAGGATCACAGCCTGAGCCGAAGACAGATGCCCAACAAGGAAGCCACCCAGGTGTCCCTAAATGTGACGTTCTAAGGAACTTGACAAATCCCAAGAAAAAGAAACATAAAAGCACTTAATAATCATATTACTCAAAACCAGAGAAAGAGAAAAACTTACCATCAGCCAGAATAAAATAATGCCACGTACAGAAGAGAGACAAAGATGGCTGCACATTCATCATCAGAAACGAAATAAGCAAGACAACAGCAGCGAAGCAACTTTGAAGTACTAAGTACTAAGAAAGAAAAGAACCCATAACATCATGTGAACACTACTCAAAAAAAGGCTGCAGTGGCAGTTAATAAGATCAAAGTAGATTTTGTAGCAAAGAATGTTATTAGGACTATTAGAAGGTCAATTCATCAAAAGGTCATAGCAATCCTGAATATTTATGTATTAATTACAGAGCTTTGAAATACATGAAACAAAAATGAACTGCAAAAACAGACAAATCTACAGCTATAGTCAAACATTTCAATACCATCACTCAATAACTGATAGAAAAAGTAGGAAAAAAATCAGCAAAGCTATACTTGAGCAACATTATCAACCAACTTAACGTAATTGACTTTAAATAAACTTTCTACCCAACAACAGTAAAATATACTTTTTTTCCCAATAAATAAGGAACATTTACCGGCACATTCTGATTCATAATGCAAATCTTAGTAAGTCTTAAAAGATTCAAGTCAAACAAAGCATGTTCTTTGACTGAAGTGGAACAAATTAGATATCAATAATATACAGATGGTAGAAAAATATCCAAATATTTGAAAATTAAATAGCACATTTTAATTTATTTAATTTAAAGGTATTCAAAAGGCAAATTAGAAAATTCTTTGAAGTGAACAAAAATAAAAAACAGTATGTCACAACTTGTGGAATGCCTGTGAAGCTGTCCTTAGAGGAAACTTTAAAGCAATAAACCCCTCTATCCAGAAAGAAGAAAGATTTCAGGCGAGAGACCTCATTTTATACCTTAAGATACTATAAAAAAAAAAAGAGCAAATGATGCCCAAAATGAGCAGAAGAATGAAAATAATAAAGATAAACGTGGAAATCAATGAAATTAAGAACAAACAAACAAAAAACAGAAAAGTCAATGAAATTAAAAGCTGGTTCTTCAAGATCAGTATCATTGATAAACCTCCAGGCAGACTAATTAGAGGGTAAAGGGGAATGTAAGACACAAATGACCAATACCAGAAACGAGAAAGATGACCACTTTCAGATTCTAAAGACATTATTAGAAGGATAATAAGTAAGTATCTGTACCAACTCCATGCTTATAAATTTGACAATTTAGATGAAATGGATAAAGTCTTTTAAAGACACAAATTATCACTGCTCTCTCAAGGAGAAATAAATAGTCCTGTCTCTACTAAAGAAATTGAAATTATGGTCCATTTAAAGATTTATTTATTTGAGAGAGACAGAGAGCAGAGGGACAGAGGGGGAGGGGAGAGGGACAAGCAGACTCCATGCTGAGAACAATATCAATCTGGGCTTGATCCCAGGACCCCAATATTATGACCTGAGCCAAAATCAAGAGTCCTATGCTCAACTGACTGAATCACCTAGGTGCCCCAAAATTATAGTTCAAAAATCTTCTCAGAGAATTCCAGACTAATACGTCTTTATTTATTTAAGAAGGAAATATTACCAAGTCTATACAAAATTTTCCAAAAAATTAAAGAGGATTATTCCTAATACATTTTGTAAGATCAGCATTGCCCTGATAACAAAATCAAAGACATTACAAATATAATGACAGACCAATCTGTCTGAATATTGATATAAAAATCCTAAACAAGATTTTGGCAATTGGGATGTAACACTATATAAAAATATATTATAACCAAGAGCTAGCTATTTATCTTGAGAATGAACTTTAACATATAAAAATCAATGAATGTAATTTATGTAATTTAGCATATTAACAAGCTGTAAAAAAAGAAAGAAATTCAAACAAAACATAAAACCATTTCTACAAATTCACAAAATTTGACACATTTCAAATCCATTCTTTATTTTTAAAAAAAAATTTCAGCAAACTAGGAATAGAAGGGAACTATCTCAATCTGAAAAATGGTTCTACAAAATTCTATGGTTTCCCCTAATTGTAGCCACAAGGAAAAAATTTCTGCTCTATTTCCATCCATCATTACATTAGAGCAGTCACATAAAAAATAGAATAAAATAAAACAAGGAAAGTAAATTGAAAGAGAAAAAAAAGGAAGAACAGTCATCCAGACAAGGGGGTGGGGGACATATAAAATAGGGTTTCTTTACAGACACCATGATCATCTACATAGAAAATGTAATGGAATCAACCAAATATCAACTATATTTTTACATACTACAACAAATAATATTAAATTCAAATCAGAAATTATGTATACTGGCCTCAAAAATATTAAGGATAAATAGTATAAGTGAAAGGTCTATGTCCTGACAACTAAGACATTATTGAAAGAATGTAAGGAAGATCTAAATAAGAGTTAAGTCTTGTTTATGGGTTAGAAGACAAATATTGTTAAGATATATGTTCTCCTTGAATTGATCTATAGATTCAATGCAATCCCAATCAAAATATAAGATGACCTTTCAAATATAAAACCTAAAGGGATGTGTGGGAACTCAGGAATCTCTAAGGTTTAAATTCTGGTTCCATGTAGTAAATATTATTCAGACAGAGACAGAAGTTGTTTCTGGTTCTGTTTACTCAAAAGAACAAATTTGAAGGACTTAAAGAATTTTTTTTTTGTTCTTGCACAGAGCATGGGTTTGTCTTAGTAAGTGAATCAAGAGGCAATACATGTGTGTTTTACAGAAAAGTATACACACATGTAGCAAGAATAGGTAGAAACAGAATATGCCCCCAGAATAAACTTCCTGGTGAAAAAATACTTCTCAATAACATCACTTATAAGATAGGTTATATGGATAACAGTCTTGTTATTGAGTAAGAATCTATGTACATATGACCCAGATCCTCAACGATTTCTGCTTGTATTCTTTTTTTTTAACGAATTTTATTTATTTGAGAGAGAGTATAAGCAGGGGGAGGGGCAGAGGGAGAGGGAGAAGCAGGCTCCCAGCTGAGCAAGGAGTCCTACATGGGACTTGATCCCAGGATCCCAGGATCATGACCTGAGCCAAAGGCAGACGCTGAACCGGCTGAGCCACTCAGGTGTCCTCTGCATGTATTCTATTATCACTTATCATCAACCTTGAAGCAGTTCTTCATGAATCTTCCATGTATTCTACTTACAAAAATCATTATGGAGGAATGAAAAAGATATCAAAGATTTCACAGGGCAACACAGAAGACAGCTTATCAAAACAGAACAAATCCCATACAAAATCCACCTCTGTAGTCATCATCAGATTAAAGCAGGTACCCAAAGTTTCTTCGTCACATACCCTGCCACCTGAGGTAATCATTCTCAGGCACTCTAGTGTCCTATGTTTCAACTTGGTCCCACACTTACATACCGCATTCATATTGTTTTCTAGCAAAAACAAAAGCTCTCTAATTAATGGAGTACCTCCTGTTCCGTAAAGATAGCCTATTGGTCAGTGAGTATGCTCTTTGGCAGTTTCACTTCCTACCCCAAATAAGATAAAGTATTTATTCTAACCATAAGCAAGTCTCTCCTTCAAAGCATTCTGGTTAAGGGAAGAAAAAAAAATCTCCTCTGTCATTACTATGTCATTATATGCAATGTAAATAATAATCCTGTGTTTTATTTATGTAAATGACCATGCAGCCATCAATGTTTATAGTTATTCACAGCTAAAGAGTCACCCTGCTATACATTGGAGAAGGGGTAGGTGTTGATTCTGTTAGATTCACTCAGAAAGCCTAAATCAAAGTGTATCTATGCATACTTTGGAAGAACTTTGTTTATTGGTGGAATCGTGACCATTAAATCCGTAGAAATATCCTACTTTTCATTTTTAGTCCCTTTGCCTCACATCCCAGGCATTACAAGATTATCCATTTATTTCTCCACAGAGCACATACATCCAATGGGAGAGCTGTGCTCCAGAGCTATATGTTTCTTGGACCTTGATTAGAATAACTCACAATATGGATGAAATCCCTGATTCTCAGTTCCAGTTACAAAAGAAGAGAGGAGTTTGGTCATCTCTAATTTCAAAAACTTATACATTTCAATTTTTAAAATATTTCTTCAAGGGCGCCTGGGTGCCTCAGTTGATTAAGTGGATGCCTTCAGCTGAGGTCATGATCCCAGAGTCCTGGAATTGAGTCCTATATCAGGCTCTGCACTGCGGAGAACCTGCTTCTCCCTCTCCCTCAGCCTGCCCCTCTGCCTACTTGTGCTCACTATCTGTCAAGTAAATAAATAAAATCTTAAAAAATAAAATAAAATATTTCTTCAGTTTCTTATTTTTTCTCAGAATGAAATAAATTAAGTACATATTGTTTTCATTTAAGTAGTCATTACGTGACTAAGATACCAGACTGTCTCATATCCTTTTCCAAATGCAACAAAGAAATAATCCCAAGAAAAAGGATGAGCTTTTGTCCAAAATTTGATGCAGTTGGCATATTTACAAACATCAGCTGGAAAATCATGTTTCCAGTCTGAAGGAAACTGTTCCTTATTTGGTTTTAACATAGAGTCATTAAGCTAGTTTTTTTTAATAGAGAAATAAAAAATTAGAAGCAGAAAAAAGTCTTAATTCTAAATTTACTCTAATTTCAAAGGAAGTGAAATGATAATTAAATGCCCCTGACTTATTATTCTCCCTATATTTATATGATGTGTATAAACTTCAAAAGATAAAATATATTTAACAGCATCATTACATTGTTTCAAAAATAATTCATTAAAGTGAATTTTAGCAAATCAAGATATTATAATAATACCAGGAGCTCTTCAGGTGAAAACCTTTATAGTAACAATTATGGAAAGATGATTATTGCTTTCTAAAAGAGCCATTTAGATAATAATATTTTCTAATTTGATTTCATCTTTTACTCTGATATTTTGATCTTTTATATGCAATGGTTTTTCAATATGCAATAAAATATATTTTTTAAAATAATAAATAATTATATTTCACATATATAGTTTAGAAATGTAGCTTATTTGGCTAAACTTGAACTCTTCAGTTCAGTAGTCCTGATATCAAAATCTGCCTTTTAATTTATCCAAGTTATTCATTCAATTATTTATTGACAATATCCACACAAGCACTAACTTAGCAAATTGATATTGTTAATCTCAGTCACTGGGGGGAAAACAGTATCATTACTGTCAAATTACTGACAGCATGGTGTCTGGTCAAATTAAGTAAGTTTGCAGTTTCATAATAAATCAAGTTAATGGCATGCTATGCAAATATAAGTGTTAAAGTTAATCTTTCAATGGTATAAAATCATCATGTGAAATGACATAGCTTAACGATCAAAAAAGTATTCATTGGTCTTACCTAAAATCTTGAGCTGGGCAAGTCAAAACAGATTGTGAAATGTGTTACTTAACATTAAAAAATACATATCTGGGCTTAATTAAAATATTTTTCACATCAATGTGTGTATGTGTGTGTGTGCCCGCACGCACGCATATATAATTACAAGACAAGGGAAAGCAAAAAAAACAAAAAAACAAAAAAACTTAAAACCATATTCCCACCCTGATGTGTATTGATTTGTTTGAGTGCTTATGTAGATCAGGCACTTTGAGATATGCTAGGGATTTGAAATCAAATGAAGATAGCAGAACCTATCTCCACAGGTACAATACTAAGTTTTTTAGACAATGCGGTGAAAGGGGAGAATGGTTAGAAAGAAGAAATTTCTCCTCCAGTTTGATAAGTGTGGTGAGGGATGCAGTGCAGAAGCACCATAGAGGAAGGTGTGGGAAATTCCTGGGATGATGAAGCTGTGTCAGGATGAAGAGGTGGGGAAGAGGAAAAGAGTGTCTGGGTAGGGCTGAATACGTGATGGGACCTGGGTGAGCTTGTCTCAGTAGAGTGAAGAGTTTGTGTAGAGGCTCTCGGGTAAACCATCATTGATTTCAAGAATTTTAGTGTGGGGGTGCCTTCGTGGCTCAGTCATTTAAGCCTCTGATTCTTGATTTCAGCTCAGGACATGATTTCAGGGTTGTGAGATTGAGTCCAGTATTGGGCTCACATGCTGGGTATGGAGGCTACTTAAGATTCTCTCTCTCATTAGGAAAAAACAGGGGAATTTTAGCACAGAAAGGGCCTTGAGAACAATGAAGAAGTAGCAAAGAAAAGAACTAAAGCAGGGACTAAGTTTTTAGATTCTATTATTCTTTTCTCCTACCATAATCCCCATATTACTATTAATTTTTGACTTAGAGTTGAATGACTTTGTGAGCCATCCCAAGTTCTTTCCAACAGTCTCTTTATCTTTGGCTGGGTAATGTTTAACATCTGGTTTCTTTGAGAAGGTTTGCATGATCGAAACTATTTGTTGTCTTTATACCTGAATGTCCATTTGGCTAATTATAAACTCTAGAATATGTCATGTTTCATTTCCTTAAAGATTTTGAAGGCATTTTATCACTATGTTCTTGTGCGGAAAAGCTGAAGGTCAGATTTGTGTGGTCTGATATGAGTGGTTGTCTTATCAAAATTTCTACTGAATATTGGGGGTAATATGATGCTAGCAGACTAAATTTATAGATAATATATTTTTAATAAAACAGTATGTGAAAAAATGAAGGTTTCTAAGAAATAATCCTCAGTCAGAAGAGTTTGGTGAAGTTCCACTGCCTAGAAAATAGCAGGACCATGATTCCTTGAGACACCACTCTATGTCTCTTTTGAAGGGATGCAAATTTACAAATATCATATTCAAAGTGAAGATAAAATATATTTCTTCATTATTTCCTGAACTAATTTATTTTCCTCTGAACTCTTTATTAACTATCAGGGAAATATAAAGTTCTCAGTGAATGATATCTCTACCTCATTCTAGTGAAACAGTGTCTTCTTAGCTTAAAAAAATTCCTTGCAGGAAAATGCTGTTAGTTTTCAAATTTGCCCCACTCCATTTTGCCTTCCTTAATGACACCTGTAAGTAGAGACATAGGTTTGGGGTGGGGAGGGCTTATTACCTATTTCTGGAGCATGAGTAAGATTTTAGGTCTGCACATTTTATGCAGGTCTTTTGAATATCTTCTGTTTCCCTCCACAGGTGAACTTTGCTTTTGTCCCTTGGCCTCTGCTTCCCTAACTCTAACTACCATTGGTGGAAGTGTGGAGACTGTGTATCACCAGGCAGAGAATTTATATAAATAGGTAAGTATACAAAAGGTAAATAAACTAATCAGAAGTCTATTATAATAGTCCAGGAAAGAAATGAAGATACTCTTTGCTAAGGAAGTGGTAGTAGGAAACCAGACACAAAGATTACAAACACTGTTTTAACAATAAATAAATAAAACAATAACTTTATGGCTCGAGTGGCATGTATTATTATACCTGCAAAGTTGGTAAGAAAATAGGTTCAGAGACTTTAATAAATTGTGCAAAACCTCTTAGTTGATACATTGATCTACCTGACCATTAGTGAATATGTGCATCAATGAGTTTCTCTACTGGTCAATCAATGCATCAAGAAATCAAAGAAAGACATTTGTGTCTGGGAGTTCAGCAGAGAGGACCATCAACAATTATGGGGTGCCTGATTCTTGAAGCCCTGGTAGGTGGTAACTACCCAGCCAGTATCTTCACAATGAGCTAAGAAGAACAAATTTTAAAAGATTACTCTGAAAAGGGCATGGGAAATACTATTAGGGTAGTCAAATTTAGGCTATTTATATTACATTTCTCAACTTTTACCCTGAAGAAATTCCATGAGTGGAGCTTAACTTCAGTTTCTTTACCCCTTAGTGAGCCACAGGTCAAGATGAGTCTGAATTCCTAGTCCTGCCTGAGAGAAGTCCGTCAAATCCCACCATGTTAACTAGTCAGCTTGCTTTGTTTTTAACTGTCCAGAGCCTGAGAGCGCACAGGTCAAGGCAGGTTCTGAAGGTCCCTGTCATTCAATATTCTATTTTTTGGGTATTAAAATTCTAAACAGTCTTACTGGACACTTTGGTTTGTTTACTCAGTCTAATGATTTGGCTATTCTCTCCTATTTGTATGTTCAAATTTAATCTGAATTCCAGTGACACGCTTTGATTAAAAGATAATGACTTTAAGACCATAAGAAATTTAAAATGAATCAGGTGTTAATGTCACACAAGCTATTCCAACTTTGATATTAAACGTAAATGACTCTCAAAGAAAATAACAATTGGACTAAGCCTCTTTGAAGTCAAATTATCTTTTTCCCTAGCTTTTTAAACCTATTGAATCAAGATTTAGGAGGATGTTTGTCTTTATGAATTTTCCCCACTTAACACTGGCCTACAAAGAAATATCTGTATGTGTGACTCTCGTAGCTCTATGCATAGCTTTTAAGTAACCCCTACATTGGCATTAAATGAAAACACTGACTTCCATAAAGATAACTTGTAAAAAAAATAATAAATTAAAAATACAAAGGAAAATTAACACAACAAAATACAAAATACCACTACATACCTATTAGGATGGTCAAATCTAGAACGCTGACATCTAGAACACTGACATTACCAACACTGGTGAGGACATGGAGCAACAGAAATCTTTCATTACTGTTGAAAATTTAAAACCGTACAGCCACTTCGGAAGACAGTTTGATGGTTTCTTACAAAACTAAACATACTTTACCATATGATCCAGTAATTACACTCCTTGATATCTACCCTAAAAAGTTGAAAGCTTACGTCTCCACAAAAACCTACCCATGAATGTCTATTGCAGCTTTATTCATAAGTTTCCAAACTTGGAAAGCAAGCATCTGTCCTTCAACAGATGAATGTACAAACAAATTGTGGAATTCATGTATTGGAATGTTAATCAGTACTAAAAAGAACTAAGATATCAAGCCATAAGAAGACATTGAAAAAACTTAAATATATATTGCTAAGTAAAAGAAATCAATCTGAAAAGGCTATGTACTGTAAGATATGACATTCTAGAAAAGAAAAAAATCTATGGATGGCAAAAATGTGATTTCAGTTTAGGAGGAGGAGGGGGATAAGGGGAAGGAGGGGTCATCAGGTAGACCATAGGGGATTTTTGTGGGAGTGAAAACATTCTATATGATATAGTGATGGACACACGCCTGTACATATTTGCTAAAACTCATAGAGCAGTGCCTAGGTGGCTCAGTAGTTTAAGTGTCCCCTTAGGCTCAGGTCATGAACTCAGGGTCCTGTGATCAAGCCCTGTATCAGGCTCCCTGCTCAGTGGGGAACCTGTTTCTCCCCCTCACTTGTGCTCACATTCTCTCTCAAATAAATAAAATCTTAAAAAAAAAAAAAAACTTATACAATGTACCACAAAAAAAGTGAGACCAAATATAGAGTATGGGCTTTAGTTGATAATGATGTATCAATTTTGGTTCATCAATTGCAGCAAATGCATCCACCACACTAATGCAAAATGCTAATAAGGGAAAATGGAAGGGGGTGACAAGGTACATGGGAATTCTACTCTCCACCTCTATTTCTGTGAACTTCTTACATCTCTGCAAAATAACATCTATTAATTTTTTTAAATATATAGAGAAGATACTACTTCCTATGTGATTCCATCCACTAAGTATATCAATTATTATCTTCTTTCCATAAGGTTTAAAATAAAATTTTCCCTTTTGCTCCTTTCTTGACAATCAGTAGTTAATATTTGAAAAGAGTGTTATTGAAATGATCACTCTCAATAGAGAGATGGGTAACTTCTGTCAGTTCTAGGCACTGGGACACAACCTTCCTACAAGATACAGCATAGTGTCCCTATGTCCCGTAGCTATTCACTGACATGTATTCACAGATGCTAAGAGAGCAAGACAGCAGAACATGTAAGATTATCAAAATGGAAAAAAAAATACGATTTATCCAACATAACAAAAACATTCCTGATCCAAATTCTCACCTCAGGTCAATAGTACTACTCTTAAAAAATGAACCATGTGGACCTGAGAAACAAACTGAGGGTTTTGGAGGGGAGGCGGGTGGGGAGCAGCCTGGTGGTGGGTATTATGAAGAGACGTATTGCATGGAGCACTGGGTATGGTACAAAAACAAGGAATTTTGGAACACTGGAAAAAAATCTATTTAAATAAGTAATTAATTAAATAGTAAAAAATGAAAAAAAAAATCAACCATAGTGTTGTAATAGATTTTTTGAGATACAAAAATGTATGGCCTAAACATAAAATGAGTAGCAGTTACTTTTGTTTAAGCTAAGACGAAGGAAGGAAAAGCTGTTTTATCTTGCATGCTGCACAAATAAATTTTACACAACATTGATGATAATAAACCCTAATTGTGTCATATTTTGTCTTCTCTTTTGACATTAAGTCCCACTAATTTTTATTATATTTAGCAATAATATGAGATGTCTGTCACATTGAATGTTTATCTAGCACTTGCTGATGTTTACAGACATTTTATACTGGAGGCTTTTGTTGATTAATCAAATGCATGTTGAATCATAGAGCAGAGAAATATATTCGTCTTACTGTTAGAATAATTAAAAGTTAATCAAAAACATCACACAAATTTTTCTTAGACACTGCTAATTCAACCCCAGAATAGGTTCAATTATTATCCAACAAAAATATATGAGAAAATGTCGTTTTGTTTCTTTCTTTATTTATTTACTTGACAGAGATCACAAGTAGGCAGAGAGGCAGACAGAGAGAGAGAGAGAGGAGGAAGCAGGCTCCCAGCGGAGCAGAGAGCCCAATGCGGGACTTGATCTCATGACACTGGGATCATGACCTAAGCCCAAGGCAGAGGCTTTAACCCACTGAGCCACCCAGGCACCCCGTCTTTTTATTTCTTATTCATGGGGCTACTATAGCCAACTCAGAAAAGTAGAAAACAAGTTCCAAATTTTATTTTTGTGAACTATAAATTACTTATTACAAATAAGGCAAATATAATCCAAAACATTTGCAAACTACATGTACTATATGCATAATGTTTGATTTCTGTTATCGTAAAATTTCTCTAATAGAATAGTATAATGAATATTTTCTATATTCTAAGGGTTGTCATAGTATACTAGCTTGTTTAAGCTTCACAAACACCTTATGAAATAGGAATGATTACTTACTCTGCTTTACAGATGAGGAAACTGATTAACAGGAAGTTAAGAGAAATGTTCAAGGTCCTGTCAAGTGACTAGAGAACAAGGATTCAAACCCAGGCAGTTAGACTCCAGTACTGGTCCTCATAACCCATACATTATACTTAATGAATAGCCAAAACAAGCAGTTTGTAGGCATTCAGAGAACACCACTGAAAGACTCCAAAGCAATTCGTGGCAAACTTTATATAGCAAGAGAAGAAATCTTATATTCCCATTAAGGGAAACATGATTTTATACCTACTCAATTTATCTATTTTTTAAGCTTTTATTTAAAATTCCAGTTAGTTACCATACAGTGTAATATTAGTTTTGGGTGTACAATATAGGGATTCAACACTGCCATACAATACCCAGTGCTCATCACAGTAAGTGCCCTCCTTAATCCTCTTCACCCATTTAACCCAGTCCTCTCACCCACCTCCCTTCTGCTAACCATCAGTTTGTATAGTTACCAGTTTGTTTCTTGGTTTGTCCCTCACCCTCTCTCTCCCTTTGCTCTTTTGTTTTGTTTCTTAAATTTCACATATGAGTGAAATCATATCATATTTGTCTTTCTCTAACTTATTTTGCTTAGCATAATACTCTCTAGCTCCATCTGTGTCATTGTAAATGATAAGATTTCCATCTTTTTTATAGTTGAGGAATATCCCATTGTGTGTGTGTGTGAGAGAGAGAGAGAGAGAGAGAGAGATCTATAGAAGGATAGATAGATAGATAGATAGATATCTCACACAATATTAAAGGGAACTCTGAGTTCATAGGAGAGACCAAAAGTGACAGAGACAAGAAAGGATCAGAGAAAATCTCCAGAAACAATGACCAAACAAGGAATAAAATGGCAATAAATACATATCTATCAATAATTATATCTACCCAATTTTAAGTTTTGAAGTTTCTAGAATCATTGATTCAAACACTTTGCTAGAATGAAACATATGGTTTTAACCCAGTGTTCCCATCTCAATTTACGGTGTACTTTTACTAATGCAGTAGAATTAGGAGAACATCCTTAATGTTTAAATTTTGAGTTTAAACCCAGATTTCTACCTTCCTTTTTTAAAAGATAAGTCAATGACATTTTCTAAAAAAGCGAAGTATGAGAAAAAGAATATTGCTTGTACAATTATATAAAATACTGGTTATCCACTATTACTATTATTGTTTAAGAAAACCATTAATTGAGCATTTATCATCTAGAGAGATATAGAAAGAAGAATATGGATTAGAGATGAAGAGGTATTGTTACAAGTAGACAGAGATATAGATTATAATAGACACATAAATTATAAATAATAGATTTAATAAACAGTTGGATACTCAAAATGACCCTGTGAGGAGGGTTTATCATTTCCACTTTATAGATGAGGAAGAACAGAAAAGTAAAGTAACTAGCTCAAGGTTACACTGCTGGTCAGTTTGGCTAGGATTCCAGTCCAGGGCTGTAAAGGCTCTTTGCCATGCATACACTAACTTCCTTTAATATTTTTATTGCTAGCAAAGAAATAAAAAGAACAGGTGGCAGGTATGGTGAAAGACCTAGCCCTTTGCCTCTCTATTCAAGGTGCTACAAAGAATGATAAAAGTGAATGTAAGCACTCACAGATGCTAACGAGTTTGTACACTGAGAAGATAAATCAGAGAACACTCAGGTGGGGGATTTGCCTGTGAGAGGAAACAGAAACAGGGAAACTAACACTAAGATGGGGTGAAGGAACTAGCAGATGTTAGATTTTTTCTTTTCCTTTTCTTTGTCACTTTCAAAAGATTCTGAGTCTAGAAGTAAAGAGAGGGACTGAGAATTTAGCTTTAGTACCTGAAATGATTACAGAAAATGAAGAAGAAAACTGAAGACCAACAAGGAATAGGAGAATGAAAAGTTACTAACCCCCATGACCACCCAATGGGAAAGAGGATGGCTGTCCACAGCATAAGTGGGCCCAGATGCTTAAATAATCTTTGCAAATTGATATATATCATACAGAAAGACTTTAAAATATTGGTTTTCAACTTGGGATGATTTTGTCCCCATCCTCACCCTCACCAAGAACATTTGAATATGTCTGGAGACATTTTTGGTGGTTGAGACCCAGGGAGGAGTGGTACTGGTATTTGTACACAGAGCCCAAAAACACTGCTCAATATCCTACAAGGCATTGGACATCCCCTCAAAATAAAGAATTATCCAGCTTGAAGTGTCAATGGATCCTGACATGGGTCTAGCACTTTTTAAAAAAAAGATTTTATTTTATTTATTTGACAGACAGATCACAAGTAGGCAGAGAGGCAGGCAGAGAGAGAGGAGGAAGCAGGCTCCCAGCTGAGCAGAGAGCCCAATGCGGGGCTTGATCCCAGGACCCTGGAATCATGACCTGAGCCGAAGACAGAGCCTTTAACCCACTGTGCCACCCAGGTGCCCCTGGATCTAGCATTTTAAGAATGTTTTTAGCCTAATCATTAGTAGTTTAAACATAGTAATCATCAACATACACAGTTTCCACAAATGACTTTGTGAAGAGGACAACTTCAGAAGGTAACTGGGGCTGTAGATACATAACAATGTGGGTGAGCAATACACAGTGACTATCACTGGCAGATGAGCATATGAACATGTCATTAAACCCTAATCCTCTACCCCCATGACTGTCAGAAATACTTGAGTTGGGGCAGTTTGAGCAGTGGGGGTGGCTAGCTGGACCACGACTAAGAAGGATTTATTCCTGGGCTACAGGGAAGGTTCAACATCCACAAATCAGTGTGATACACCACATTAATAAAAGAAAGTATAAGAACCATATGATCCTCTCAATGATGCAGAAGAAGCTTTTGGCAAAATATAGCATCCTTTCCTGATAAAAACTCTCCACCATGTAGGAACAGAGGGAAAGTACCTCCACATCATAAAAGCTCTATATGAACAACTACAGCAAATATCATCCTCAATGAAGAAAAACCGAGAGCATTTCCCCTAAGGTCAGGAATACAAGTACATCTACTCTCATCCCTGTTGTTCAACATCATACTGGAAGTCCTAGCCTCAGCAATCAGACAACAAAAAGAAATAAAAAGCATCCAAATTGGCAACAAAGAAGTCAAACTTTCATTTTCATAAACAACATTATACTCTATGAAGAAAACCTAAAAGAATCCACAAAAAAAAAGTTGTTAGAACTGATTCAGGAATTTAGCAAAGTCACAAGTATAAAATCAATACAAGGAAATCAGTTGTGTTTCTGTAGACTAACAATAAAACAGTAGAAAGAGAAATAAAGGATTTGATGTCATTTACAATTGCACCAAAACAACCCGTAACATACCTAGGAATAAACCTAGCCAAAGAGGTAAAAGACCTGTACTCTGATAAGTATAGAACAATCATGAAAGAAATTGAGAAAGACACAAAGAAATGGAAAAACATTCCATGCTCATGGATTAGAAGAATAAATATTGTTAAAGTATCTATGCTACCCAAAGAAATCTATACATTCAATGAAATTCCTATTAAAACACCATCAATATTTTTCACAGAGCTAGAACAAACAATTCTAAAATTTGTGTGAAAGCACAAAGGAGCCCAAATAGCCACAGGAATGTTGAAAAGAAAACCAAAGCTCAAGGCATCACAATCCCAGACTTTAAGCTGTATTACAAAGCTACAATCATCAAGACAATATGGTACTGGCATAAAAACAGACACATAGAACAAAGGAACAGAATACAGAACCTGGGTATTGACCCTCAACTCTGTGGTCAACTAATCTTCAACAAAGCAAGAAAGAATATCCAATGGAAAAAGGACAGTTTCTTCAACAAATGCTGTTGGGAAAATTGGACACCACATGCAGAAGAATAAAACTGAACTATGTTCTTATGCCATATACAAAAATAAACTCAAAATGGATAAAAGACCTAAATGTGAGACAGGAATCCATCAAAATCCTAGAGGAGAACACAGGCAGCAACCTCTTTAACCTTGTCCCCAGAAGCTTCTTGCTAGACATGTCTATGAAGGCAAGGGAAACAAAAACAAAAATGAACTATTAGGACTTCAGCAGGATAAAAGCTTTTGCACAGGAAAGGAAACAATCAATGAAACTAAAAGGCAACCTATAGAATGGGAGAAGATATCTGCAAATGACATATGAGATAAAGGGTAGTATCCAAAATTATAAAGAACTTATCAAACTCAACACTCAAAAAACAAAGAATCCAGTCAAGAAATTGGCAGAAGACATGAACAGACATTCTCCAAAGAAGACTTACAAATGGCCAACAGACACAAGAATAAATGCTTAACATCACTTGGCATCAGGGAAATACAAATCAAAACCCCAATGAGATATCACCTCACACAAGTCAGAATGGCTAAATTAATAAGTCAGGCAATGACAGATGTTGGTGAGGATGCAGAGAAAGGGGAATCTTCTTCCACTGTTCGTGGGAATGCAAACTGGTGCAGCCACTCTGGAAAACTGTAGAAGTTCCTCAGAACGTTAAAAATAGAACTACCCTATGACACAATTGTACTATTAGACATTTACCCAAAGGATACAAGAACAGTAATTTGAAGGTGCATGTGCACCCCAATGTTTATAGCAGCAATTTCCACAATAGTGAAAATATGAAAAGAGTCAGATATAAATCAACAGATAAATAGATAAAAAATATGGCGTGTGTGTGTTGAGATAGAGTATTACTCAGCCATCTAGATGAATGAAATCTTGCCAAGTGGAATTAGAGTGTATTACACTAAGTGAAATAAGTTAGTCAGAGAAAGACAAATACCATGTGATTTCACTCATATGTGGAAATTTAGAAATGAAACATAGGGGAAGGGGAAAAAAATAAGATAAAAATAGAGAGAAGACAAACCATAAGAGACTCTTAACTCTAAGAAACAAACTGAGGGTGGCTAGAGGGGAGGGGTGGATGGGATAACTGTGTGATCGGCATTAATAAGGAGAGCACTTAAGATGGCGGAGAAGTAGCAGGCTGAGACTACTTCAGCTAGCCAGAGATCAGCTAGATAGCTTATCTAAAGATTGCAAATGCCTGAAAATCCATCGGCAGATTGAAGAGAAGAACAGCAATTCTGGAAACAGAAAAACAACCACTTTCTGAAAGGTAGGACCGGCGGAGAAGTGAATCCAAAGCACGGGAAGATAGAACCCAGGGGGAGGGGCCAGCTCCCGGCAAGCGGCGGAGCAACGGAGCACAAAATCAGGACTTTTAAAAGTCTGTTCCGCTGAGGGACATCGCTCCAGAGGCTAAACCGGGGCGAAGCCCACGCAGGGTCAGCGTGGCCTCAGGTCCCGCAGGGTCACAGAAGGATCGGGGGTGTCTGAGTGTCACAGAGCTTGCGGGTATTGGAACGGGAAAGCCGGCTACAGAGACAGAGCCAACAGTAAGCTTACAGCTCGGTGTTACCTTGAACCAGTCGCAGGCTCGGTGAGCTCGGAGCTCGGCCGGAGGTCAGGCAGACGGGAGTTACTGGGCGCTGTTCTCTGAGGGCGCACTGAGGAGTGGGGCTCCGGGCTCTCGGCTCCTCCGGGCCGGAGACCAGGAGGCCGCCATTTGTATTCCCAGTCCTCCAGAACTCTAGGGAAAGCGCTCAGGGAACAAAAGCTCCTGAAAGCAAACCTGAGCAGATTACTCACCCCAGCCCCAGGTAAGGGTGGTGCAATTCTGCCTGGGGAAAAGACACTTGTGAATCACTACAGCAGGCCCCTCCCCCAGAAGATCAACAAGAAATCCAGCTGAGACCAAGTTCACCTACCAAAGAGTGCGGTTTCAATACCAAGGAGAGCAGCAGAATTCCAGAGGAGGAGAAAGCAAAGCACGGAACTCATTG
>NC_081558.1:80780908-80830736 GCF_022355385.1 Mustela nigripes | reverse complement strand
CAAAAGCTCCTGAAAGCAAACCTGAGCAGATTACTCACCCCAGCCCCAGGTAAGGGTGGTGCAATTCTGCCTGGGGAAAAGACACTTGTGAATCACTACAGCAGGCCCCTCCCCCAGAAGATCAACAAGAAATCCAGCTGAGACCAAGTTCACCTACCAAAGAGTGCGGTTTCAATACCAAGGAGAGCAGCAGAATTCCAGAGGAGGAGAAAGCAAAGCACGGAACTCATGTCTTTTTCCCTGTGATTTTTTTTTTAGTCTTGCAGTTAATTTAACTTTTTTCTTTTTCAATTTTTGTTTTTTTTTCTCACCTTCTGGTTAAATTTTTTTTTAACTTTTACCTTTTTCTTTTTTAACGTTTTTTAACTAGTTTGTCTAATATATATATTTTTTCTTTTTTATATTTTTCTTATTTGTTTTCTTTTTTAAAAAATTCTTTCCTTTTTTTTTCTTTTTTCTTTTTCTTTTCTTTCTTCCTTTTTGAACCTCTTTTTATCCCCTTTCTCCCCCTCATGATTTGGGATCTCTTCTAATTTGGTTAAAGCATATTTTCCTGGGGTTGTTGCCACCCTTTTAGTATTTTACTTGCTCCTTCATATACTCTTATCTGGACAAAATGACAAGACGGAAAAATTCAACGCAAAAAAAAGAACAAGAGGCAGTACCGAAGGCTAGGGACATAATCAATACAGACATTGGTAATATGTCAGATCTAGAGTTCAGAATGACAATTCTCAAGGTTCTAGCCGGGCTCGAAAAAGGCATGGAAGATATTAGAGAAACCCTCTCGAGAGATATAAAAGCCCTTTCTGGAGAAATAAAAGAACTAAAATCTAACCAAGTTGAAATCAAGAAAGCTATTAATGAGGTGCAATCAAAAATGGAGGCTCTCACTGCTAGGATAAATGAGGCAGAAGAAAGAATAAGTGATACAGAAGACCAAATTACAGAGAATAAAGAAGCTGAGCAAAAGAGGGACAAATAGGTACTGGACCATGAGGGGAGAATTCGAGAGATAAGTGACACCATAAGACGAAACAACATTAGAATAATTGGGATTCCAGAAGAAGAAGAAAGACAGAGGGGAGCAGAAGGTATACTGGAGAGAATTATTGGGGAGAATTTCCCCAATATAGCAAAGGGAACGAGCATCAAAATTCAGGAGGTTCAGAGAACGCCCCTCAAAATCAATAAGAATAGGCCCACACCCCGTCACCTAATAGTAAAATTTACAAGTCTCAGTGACAAAGAGAAAATCCTGAAAGCAGCCCGGGAAAAGAAGTCTGTAACATACAATGGTAAAAATATTAGATTGGCAGCTGACTTATCCACAGAGACCTGGCAGGCCAGAAAGAGCTCGCATGATATTTTCAGAGCACTAAACGAGAAAAACATGCAGCCAAGAATACTATATCCAGCTAGGCTATCATTGAAAAATAGAAGGAGAGATTAAAAGCTTCCAGGACAAACAAAAACTGAAAGAATTTGCAAACACCAAACCAGCTCTACAGGAAATATTGAAAGGGGTCCTCTAAGCAAAGAGAGAGCCTACAAGTGGTAGATCAGAAAGGAACAGAGACCATATACAGTAACAGTCACCTTACAGGCAATACAATGGCACTAAATTCATTTCTCTCAATAGTTACCCTGAATGTTAATGGGCTAAATGCCCCAATCAAAAGACACAGGGTATCAGAATGGATAAAAAAACAAAACCCATCTATATGTTGCCTCCAAGAAACTCATTTTAAGCCCGAAGACACCTACAGATTTAAAGTGAGGGGGTGGAAAAGAATTTACCATGCTAATGGACATCAGAAGAAAGCAGGAGTGGCAATTCTTATATCAGATCAATTAGATTTTAAGCCAAAGATTATAATAAGAGATGAGGAAGCACACTATATCATACTCAAAGGGTCTGTCCAACAAGAAGATTTAACAATTTTAAATATCTATGCCCCCAACGTGGGAGCAGCCAACTATATAAACCAATTAATAACAAAATCAAAGAAACACATCAACAATAATACAATAATAGTAGGGGACTTTAACACTCCCCTCACTGAAATGGAGAGATCATCCAAGCAAAAGATCAGCAAGGAAATAAAGGCCTTAAACGACACACTGGACCAGATGCACATCACAGATATATTCAGAACATTTCATCCCAAAGCAACAGAATACACATTCTTCTCTAGTGCACATGGAACATTCTTCAGAATAGATCACATCCTCGGTCCTAAATCAGGACTCAACCTGTATCAAAAGATTGGGATCATTCCCTGCATATTTTCAGACCACAATGCTCTAAAGCTAGAACTCAACCACAAAAGGAAGTTTGGAAAGAACCCAAATACATGGAGACTACACAGCATCCTTCTAAAGAATGAAGGGGTCAACCGGGAAATTAAAGAAGAATTGAAAAAAATCATGGAAACAAATGATAATGAAAATACAATGGTTCAAAATCTGTGGGACACAACAAAGGCAGTCCTGAGAGGAAAATATATAGCGGTACAAGCCCATCTCAAGAAACAAGAAAGGTCTCAAGTACACAACCTAACCCTACACCTAAAGGAGTTGGAGAAAGAACAAGAAAGAAACCCTAAGCCCAGCAGGAGAAGAGAAATCATAAAGATCAGAGCAGAAATCAATGAAATCGAAACCAAAAAAACAATAGAACAAATCAATGAAACTAGGAGCTGGTTCTTTGAAAGAATTAATAAAATTGATAAACCCCTGGCCTGACTTATCAAAAAGAAAAGAGAAAGGACCCAAATAAATAAAATCATGAATGAAAGAGGAGAGATCACAACTAACACCAAAGAAATACAAACTATTATAAGAACATACTATGAGCAACTCTACGCCAATAAATTTGACAATCTGGAAGAAATGGATGCATTCCTAGAAACATATAAACTACCACAACTGAACCAGGAAGAAATAGAAAGCCTGAACAGACCCATAACCAGTAAGGAGATTGAAACAGTCATTAAAAATCTCCAAAACAACAGCCCAGGGCCAGACGGCTTCCCGGGGGAATTCTACCAAACATTTAAAGAAGAACTAATTCCTATTCTCCTGAAACTGTTCCAAAAAATAGAAATGGAAGGACAACTTCCAAACTCATTTTATGAGGCCAGCATCACCTTGATCCCAAAACCAGACAAGGATCCCACCAAAAAAGAGAGCTATAGACCAATATCCTTGATGAACACAGATGCGAAAATACTCAACAAAATACTAGCCAATAGGATTCAACAGTACATTAAAAGGATTATTCACCACGACCAAGTGGGATTTATTCCAGGGCTGCAAGGTTGGTTCAACATCCACAAATCAGTTACTGTGATACATACAACACATCAATAAAAAAAAAACAAGAACCATATGATACTCTCAATAGATGCAGAAAAAGCATTTGACAAAGTACAGCATCCCTTCCTGATCAAAACTCTTCAAAGTGTAGGGATAGAGGGCACATACCTCAATATCATCAAAGCCATCTATGAAAAACCCACCGCAAATATCATTCTCAATGGAGAAAAACTGAAAGCTTTTCCGCTAAGGTCAGGAACACGGCAGGGATGTCCATTATCACCACTGCTATTCAACATAGTACTAGAGGTCCTAGCCTCAGCAATCAGAAAACAAAAGGAAATTAAAGGCATCCAAATCGGCAAAGAAGTCAAATTATCACTCTTCGCAGATGATATGATACTATAGGTGGAAAACCCAAAAGACTCCACTCCAAAACTGCTAGAACTTATACAGGAATTCAGTAAAGTGTCAGGATATAAAATCAATGCACAGAAATCAGTTGCATTTCTCTACACCAACAGCAAGACAGAAGAAAGAGATATTAAGGAGTCAATCCCATTTACAATTGCATCCAAAACCATAAGATACCTAGGAATAAACCTAACCAAAGAGACACAGAATCTATACTCAGAAAACTATAAAGTACTCATGAAAGAAATTGAGGAAGACACAAAGAAATGGAAAAATGTTCCATGCTCCTGGATTGGAAGAATAAATATTGTGAAAATGTCTATGCTACCTAAAGCAATCTACACATTTAATGCAATTCCTATCAAAGTACCATCCATCTTTTTCAAAGAAATGGAACAAATAATTCTAAAATTTATATGGAATCAGAAAAGACCTCGAATAGCCAAAGGGATATTGAGAAAGAAAGCCAAAGTTGGTGGCATCACAATTCCGGACTTCAAGCTCTATTACAAAGCTGTCATCATCAAGACAGCATGGTACTGGCACAAAAACAGACACATAGATCAATGGAACAGAATAGAGAGCCCAGAAATAGACCCTCAACTCTATGGTCAACTAATCTTCGACAAAGCAGGAAACAATATCCAATGGAAAAAAGACAGCCTCTTCAATAAATGGTGCTGGGAAAATTGGACAGCCACATGCAGAAAAATGAAATTGGACCATTTCCTTACACCACACACAAAAATAGACTCAAAATGGATGAAGGACCTCAATGTGCGAAAGGAATCCATCAAAATCCTTGAGGAGAACACGGGCAGCAACCTCTTCGACCTCTGCCGCAGCAACATCTTCCTAGGAACAACGCCAAAGGCAAGGGAAGTAAGGGCAAAAATGAACTATTGGGATTTCATCAAGATCAAAAGCTTTTGCACAGCAAAGGAAACAGTTAACAAAATCAAAAGACAACTGACAGAATGGGAGAAGATATTTGCAAACGACATATCAGATAAAGGACTAGTGTCCAGAATCTATAAAGAACTTAGCAAACTCAACACCCAAAGAACAAATAATCCAATCAAGAAATGGTCAGAGGACATGAACAGACATTTCTGCAAAGAAGACATCCAGATGGCCAACAGACACATGAGAAATTGCTCCATATCACTCGGCATCAGGGAAATACAAATCAAAACCACAATGAGTTATCACCTCACACCAGTCAGAATGGTTAAAATCAACAATTCAGGAAATGACAGATGCTGGCGAGGATGCGGAGAAAGGGGAACCCTCCTACACTGTTGGTGGGAATGCAAGCTGGTGCAGCCACTCTGGAAAACAGCATGGAGGTTCCTTAAAATGTTGAAAATAGAACTGCCCTATGACCCAGCAATTGCACTATTGGGTATTTACCCTAAAGATACAAACGTAGTGATCCAAAGGGGCACGTGCACCCGAATGTTTATAGCAGCAATGTCCACAATAGCCAAACTATGGAAAGAACCTAGATGTCCATCAACAGATGAATGGATCAAGAAGATGTGGTATATATACACAATGGAATACTATGCAGCCATCAAAAGAAATGAAATCTTGCCATTTGCGACAACATGTATGGAACTAGAGCTTATCATGCTTAGCGCAATAAGTCAAGCAGAGAAAGCCAACTATCATATGATCTCCCTGATATGAGGAAGTGGTGATGCAACATGGGGGCTTAAGTGTGTAGGAGAAGAATCAATGAAACAAGATGGGATTGGGAGGGAGACAAACCATAAGTGACTCTTAATCTCACAAAACAAACTGAGGGTTGCTGGGGGGAGGGGGTTTGGGAGAAGGGGGTGGGATTATGGACATTGGGGAGGGTATGTGCTTTGGTGAGTGCTGTGAAGTGTGTAAACCTGGTGATTCACAGACCTATACTCCTGGGGATAAAAATATATGTTTATAAAAAATAAAAAATTAAAAAAAAAATAAGGAGAGCACTTGATGGAATGAACAGTGGGTGTTACATGCAACTGATGAATCACTAAATGCTACCACTGAAACTAACAATACACTATGTATTAACTAATTGAATTTAAATTAAAAAAAATTTTTAAAAGAACCCCAGGGGTGCCTGGGTGGCTCAGTGAGTTGGAGCTCTTCTTTGGCTCAGGTCATGATTCTAGGGTCCTGGGAACGAGCCTGGCATTGGGCTCTCTGCTCAGCAGGGAGTCTGCTCTCACACCCTCCTTACCTCGCTCTCTCTGCCTGCCTCTCTGCCTACTTGTGATTTCTGTCAAATAAATAAATAAATAAATAAAATATTAAAAAATATAAAAATAAAAAAAGGAAGAAGCCCAAGATCTTTCATCATGGATAACATATTAGTCACTTTTAAATACAAAGAAACAGGCAAATGGATTACACATTTGAGAAAAAACTTGATAATAGAAGGCAAACACTAAGAAGAAAGCAAGCAAGCAAGCAAGCAGGCAAGCTACATCACTAAAATAAAGGCCTTACAGAGAGAAATAATCTTTAAACAAAAATATGATCTATTAATTTAGATTTGAACATTCAACTGAAGATTTGGAATACCCAGAACAAAGGAAAAAAGATGAATGATAGAGAAAAGATAAAATTAGAGAAATCTACAGGAGGTCCAACATTCAATTAATAGCAGTTCTAGAAAGAAAGTTGAAAGAAAATTTAAGAAAGAAACAGCATCAACGAAATACATGAGGAAAACTTTAAAAACAAAATGGTTACATAGAAAAAATGGGAATAAGAATTGGCTCAACACTAAAACCTGGAAAAATAATGGATAAAGAACTTCAAAATTCTTAAGAATTATTTCCAACGAAACCAAGCTACTACATATGGGTAGGTAATCTACAGAAATTTTCAGAAAATCAAAACTTCTCAAAAATTGCCATCCCATACATGGCTTATAAGGAAATAACTGGAGGTATTCCAGCAATAACTCATAAAAGAGGAAGTGCATCCATACAGAAGGCAACCATTCTGGGTCAAAGACTCCAATACTCTAATAAAATTTATTCTAATCAAAGATGATTAAGGCTCAGTGAGGTATAAAGCCTCTGCCTTCTGCTCAGGTCATGATCTCAGGGTCCTGGGATCGAGCTGGGATGGAGAGCATTGGGCTCTCCATTCAACTGGGAGCCCCCCACCCCACCCGCCTCTCTGCCTACTTGTGATCTCTGTCTGCCAAAGAAATAAATGTCTAAAAAAAAAAAAGTGGACTAAGAAAATGAAATAATTTAAGCACCTCAAATACTGAAATGAATTTTACCCGAAGGAGAAAGAGACAAAGACTAAGTACTCACAAAAGTAAGCAAACAGAATTAGGCAGTTATTACTAACAAAGGGGAAAAGTTGGGCCAGAAAGGAAAAGTAATCATTGCAAACAGCATAGGTCAGCTGAATAACATTTACATAATCATTACATAGTCATCCATTTACATAGTCATAAAAACATAAGGACTATTAATCTAAACAAAATTATGATATAACTGTATTTGGAAGATGGGGGTAAAAGTGTACTCATCTGTGGTCTGGGCCAGGGCAGTGAAAAAGAACGATGTTTTCATCTGCCACAATGGGAAGCTGATATGCCTAAAACTCTTAAATGAAGAACTGGCAAAATAAGTATTTTTTCAGAAAGATGTGAAGATAAATACCAAAAAGCTAAAAAAGAATTGCAAGTGCTTATTTCTGGAAATAAGGAGGAAATGTGAGCAGGGGAAGAACAAGAGTCCACTGCTTTCCTTAAGTTTTGTTGACTACGTCTTTTTAAAAAATGTGTGTATATATAATGGCTGAGACTAGAGAACTACATTAAAAAAATTAAAATACAAGCCAAGAGACTTTATGCTGACAAAACTATGGGCAAAGTCATGCAGTGGAAGAGATTAGAAGATCTACTAGACACTGGATAGCTGGGACAATGGGCAGTATCACCACTACCACCACCCAAAAGATTTAGGACAGTCTTTTTAAAATCAGTGGGAAATAGGCAAATAATGTGCTAGTGTTTTTATTAAATTAGTTTCGATGTTGTGAACTAATAGTATTAACATCACACCTTAAACCTTGTCAGATATGCAAATTCTTGAACTTGCCATCCCAGACTACTTCATCACAATCTGGGATGGGGGGTGGGAGCCCTCAGCTGAACTTGCCATTTCACAAACCCTCCAGGCAATTCTGAGGCAAGTATAACGTGAAAATTATTGCTCTAGACCACTGGTTCTCAAATACAAGCATTGATCAAAACTACATGCGAGGCTTATTAAAACAGATTGGTAGGCTCCACGTCTCATTCATACATCTCAGAGAGACTTTGCATTTCTAACAAATGCCCAGATGATGCTGTTATGATAGATCTGGGAATTATACAACAGTGGTACTCTACTGTTGTCACAGAACCCCGTTATATTCTTACATTTTTCTGAGGATGCCAAAGAGATTCTGTTTATATGATCTATCTCTATTAATATTTAATGAATTAGAAATTAAAATAATTTTAAATATTTATGTATTCTTTCTTTTAAAATAAACATATTACATGTTAGCACAAAAATTTTTAAAGATTTTTATTCTTTTTTTTTTTTTTTTTTTGAGATAGAGAGATAGGAGCAGAGGAAGGACAAACAGACTCCACACTGAATACAGGACCCAACACAGAGCTTGATCCCACAACCCTGAGATCACGACCCGAGCCAAAATCAAGAGTCAGACACTCAACCAACTGAACCACCCAGGGCCCCTAGCACAAATATTTTTAATAACTATATTTTCTAAAGGAAACAAATTTAGTGAAAATGATACTTTTTTGCATTTTTAAAAAATCTTTTCCATGTCTGATAGCTGGATTCTCCTAGCTTCTGCAGCAGTCTGTTGTAATAGCACATGTCATGTGACCTCTAGAAAATTCCACTGTAAGCCCATGATAAAATCAGTGGGAAATAGGCAAATAATGTGCTAGTGTTTTTATGAAATTAGTTTTGATATTGTGAATCCTCCTGGTAGGGTTCTAGGGACCTATGGAGATTCCTGAACAATCCTCTAAGAACTGCTCCTCTAGACTATCTCTATTTTTTATGTTCTCATTCCTCGATTAAATTCCAGGCAAGAGCACCCATTTGGCTGGGCTTTAGAAGCCAGAGGTCAAGAAAAGCAGGCATCTAGCCTTTTGTTTCTCTGGTAGGAATGACAGGTAGAATTCTGCTTCCTACCATAATTTATGCAACTTCAGTTTTGCCAAACCCAAGAAAAGTCTTCAGAAATTGGTGAAAAAATAAAAGTCAATGCAATACTGAGTTTTACGAGAATTCATCTGACAGCCATGTTGGGCATTGCATGCAGAACAATTGCTCATCTAACAAGGAACACTAGGTTAAAAGAAAAACATGGTTTGTGAGCACCATTGCAATGATTCTTGATATGGTGTAGAACTGGAGATATTAAAAAACAGGCCATTAAAAAAAGACCCATTATTTTCAGAATAACTGGTAGAAAAATAAATTTGCCATAAATCCTAATGCAAATATAAGACATTAGATCCTTCACTGAGCAGACAGGGAGTTTTCCTACCCAAACATAAAGACTGAAGTTATAATTTCTCATCAGGATAAGCAAATTCATTGATCACAACCTATCCACTTCATTACCTGTTTACAATTATCCTTTCATTTTTCTTCCTTGAGAATGGTCTAGAGAAACATTTCATATGCATTTGTATTATAGTTTATATTTTCAATTAGTTTAGATCCTATTTTTAAAAGAGCTCACATTATATTGGACATTTTTTTGCACATGAACTGTTTTTCAAACAACTATTTCTTCTCTGACATGGCAGGGTTTGGTTGTTTAATACTGTTTATACACATCACTGTTAGTTTGGTAGTTAGAAGTTATCTTTAGATCCAATTGACAAAGTGTCTGCAATTTAATAGCATCTTTAATAGTGGTGATGTTATTCTAATGGAATTGTTGTTATAATTCTGTGCATCAGGAGAGTAAGGAAAAATCTTGTTCACAGAGCCACAGGACTGAGGGATTCTCCTTCAAGTGTGTGGAGGTTGACCTAAAGAAGAATGCAAACTAGTGGTAAACTTAATTTGTGAGCTCTGTAAGGACAAAGCTATGGAAGTAATGGATTTAAAAATGGATTCCTTTAAACATTGTTTCATCAGCTAGCAACACTGTGCATAAAAGTGGAAGGAAAAGAAAACACTGGATTTCAAAGAAAATAATGTGACATGTCACAGTATGAATAGCTAATAATGAGCACCATATTTCACATGAAATGCCAAAAAAGTGAAAATCTGGGTG
This sequence comes from Mustela nigripes, assembly GCF_022355385.1. Taxonomy (NCBI): domain Eukaryota; kingdom Metazoa; phylum Chordata; class Mammalia; order Carnivora; family Mustelidae; genus Mustela; species Mustela nigripes. The sequence goes on along the minus strand of NC_081558.1, from coordinate 80,820,659 downwards.
TTAAGCCACCTGTTCTTTTCAATATTTGTGTAGATATTAAACAATGAATGGTATGCCAACTCAAAAACATAATTAGATAAAAAACACTTAACACTATTAGAAATTCTAATATGCTACATAATACAAGGTAAAATACTCTTCTTCACTGAAGATGATGTTTTTGTCTACTTCATTTCTTTGACAATCATCCCAGTTTAAATAACTGAAAGAACTGAAGGGTCAGAATCTGTATCCTACAGGTGAATTAATTTTCTTTAGGCATTATAATTCTATGATACCAGTGTTAGTATCTTAATAAAGAATAGATTCCAGGGACGCCTGGGTGGCTCAGTTGGTTAAGCAGCTGCCTTCGGCTCAGGTCATGATCCCAGCGTCCTGGGATCGAGTCCCACATAGGGCTCCTTGCTCCGCAGGGAGCCTGCTTCTCCCTCTGCCACTCTGTCTGCCTGTGTGCTCTCTCTCTCTCTCACAAATAAATAAAATCTTTAAAAAATAATAATAATAATAAAAAAAGAATAGATTCCAGTGAAAACTTTGCTGTGATCACCAACAAGCCACTGAGGACCCAATATGATACCACTTTACCTACTCTGTAATGCCAGCATCAGGTCATTTCCCAAAGCTTTGAATTCAGTTCATAATAGCTACCTATTAAACTCACCTGCCAAAATTCCAGAAATCTATAAGGATTCATATTCAGAAGGTAAAATCTTTAACAAATCATCAAGACAGAGATAAAAAGTGAGAAAACTCATTGTACAGATGGGGATAAATGACAACTAATGGTAAAAATCAGCTTGAGCCAATTATGACTGCTATAAAGAATTTCTTTTGTGAGGTGCCTGGGTAGCTCAGTGGTTTAAAGCCTCTGCCTTTGGCTTACATCACGATCTCAGGGTCCTGGGATCAAGCCTCAACATCGGGCTCTCCGCTCAGGAGGGGAGTCTGCTTCCTCTCCTCTCTCTCTCTCTCTGCCTGACTCTCTGCCTAGTTGTGATCTCTATCAAATAAATAAATAAAATTAAAAAAAAAAAGAATTTCTTTTGTTTGTGAACTTGGTTAGGAGCAATTATATTCAGATGTGAGAGTGATATAGGATGCACAAAAATATAATTCAACATCATCAAACAAATAGGTTGGGATAACATGAGGCAAAAAGAGGAACATAAGGTGAGTCATCTTCGAAGAATATGGGATTATGTTAAAGATAGGGCTAACTTCTAGAAACAGCTATAGAGCATAAGAAACAATCTTTGCAAAATGCTACTATTATCACCCATTAACAAAGTATCAGGTGGTGACTCTTCAGAGAGAACGTGCCATGATAAAATGAAAGGGAAGGCAAGGATCTTCGCTATACTCAGAGCTGCTTATTTTCACTTTGCACTACAGCTTCCATACGAAACTGTAGCTCTGCATGCAAGCTCGGATCTGTGTTCATGTGCTCCTGAGTACGTGATTCCATGACCCAAAGGTTTCCATAAACACATTTTAGAACTATCAAACTATCCTAAATGAGTCTTATGGACACATTCTCTATCTGCAACGTAATTGTGCTCTCAAAGGCTCTTCCTTTCTGACAAGCCATACAGAACAGAAACATTAATTTCTAGAAAAGTCATTAAATAAAAAAGTTATTATCAAATAAAATTCAAAGATATAGGAGTTCTTTAATTTGAAATGTCAATTCAAATAACAGGTTTCATAGGATGAAACCCTACAACTCATAAATTTGCTTTCACTCTATAGGTTGGGCTCTGAAAGGCTCTGAAATGAGGTGCCTTTCAATTCATGCCAATGACTATCAGGGTGATCCAACAAAATAGACACTACCCAGATAATAGGCCTCAAATATTCTAATATATGAATTCTTAATTACACTTTTCCTTTCGAAGTAGGACTCCATCAATAAATGTCATTTGCTATCTATTTAAATAGATAGTGGAAAACAGACAACTTATGTATACCTAGACACTCCTGAGTAGCTTGCTTCTCCATTCTAATCTAACTCAATGCTGGTTTTACCTGGCTTAACTAGAGTAAACCTCTTCCTCACCCTAATCTTCTCATTTTACCATTTGGGACTTGACGATATCTTCAAAACTCCCAAAATGCAAAGTATGGAAAACCTTGGCAATGTTTTGGCAAGTCTTCTGTCCTACACTCCAGACCCAATTAGAACTTATCATGGGAAAAGATCCATTTGTCCATCTGAGTTTTCTGTTCCATCTTCTTGGGAGCCACAAAGATAAATAAAATAAATAATTGATAGGAAACACACTCAACTACCTGAACAACTCCATGATAACTGTCCCCCAAGAAGAATACTCTTGGAACTGCTTTACTGGACTCATTTTGGTAGCATACATTTATTTGATTCAGTCTTTTTTTTTTTTTATGTTACATTAGTCACCATATAGTACATCATTAGTTTATGTGTAGTGGTCCATGATTCACTGTTCTGTAGAACACCAGTGCTCCAGTGATATTCTACAAGGTAAACTGAAGCTAACACTCCTATGTTACTTTATAGCATTTTATTTAAAAAAAAATACAGTATTTAAAAACATAATAAGGGTCTAGAGTGTTGTTTATTATTCTAAACCATGATATGAAGCAAGGTTGCCCCACAGAACTACATATTTCTTCTAGAAATCAGATTAGTACTTCACCCTCAGCCTTGCACTCAAGTGCCATTTGAAGCAACTGTCCTATTAGACAAGGATCTTAGCAACTCAGCCCTAAATCAGATATGATCCTTATTACTCAGTCATTTTTGATGCACCTAATGCTCTAAACCATTCCTACCTACAATACAGGTGCATTAGGCCTTTAGGATTAGTTACTGTGTGAATTGCTTCTAGCTAGGTGCATGGACCTTGCTTTTACAAAAAAAAAAAAAATTAATTTTAGGATAGCTCTTTCTTTCACTGAAGGGAGAAAAGTCTAAGTAGAACTCTAAAATATTCATAAGTACTGAAATCTGTTCTGTTAAAATTAGAAAGAATTATGGCCCAGATAGATTTAATGTGAGACTGCTTCTAAAGGTCAGTTATCTCCTGTTTTGCCTCGATTAGTCACATGATTTAATCAAAGTAGAGGGACCATGTGATGGAACACTTCTAATTAATAGACCAAACATGTTCATCATTTCATCACAGCTAAATAATTTACAGCTTAACCCAGAAATCTTGAGCAGAGATTACTGTAACCTATTACATTTTTCATCTAATAAAAGTCTTACAGAATAGTCGCAGAAAGAAGAGTGCCTCAAACTTTTCCATTCCTGCATCAATAACCATTTACTATTAGTTTGTAGGGTGATTCTTACAAGTAACTGCAAAGCTCCTGTTTGGTTGATCTTACCATGCTAGCAAGTCTGTAGTAACAAATAGAGCAAAGAATTAACTTTCTAAAGGGAATGCAACAAAAATTCTGCAACAAAACTTCAGGTTTATTAAAGAAGATTTTCCTTTTCTTTATTTTATTTTTCCTACCCTGACTTTCAGTAGGCCTTGGGTGTGTTAGCCGGGCAAAAATGAACATGTCAGCTCTCATTGCAAATCATTGCCCAGCTAAAATGGGATTTTGAAAAGATGTGCCACCTGCTTCATTAATAATAACATCAAATTCTTTTTTTCTTGGTTTGCTTTATAGACATAGCCTTCTCAGTTCCACAAATCATTTCCTTATGTGACTGTGGATCTAAAAAAAAAAAAAAAAAAGACTGAAGAAGAATGATTTTTTTTTTTTTTACTCTGTTACTGTGAATTACATAAATATAAGATACAGCAAAGTCTTTCTGCTTTAAATACCAGGAAATCTCTTCCAAAAAAATCTCCTTCCAAGAAAGCAAAAGAGAAAAAGTAGAAGGAATCAAGCAAACAGCAAGAAAAGGAGGAGGAAAGAAAGAGGAGGAGGAGAAAAGGAAGAAGGTGCTCCGTACGAATAAATTTAAATATGCAAAATGATATCAGAAGCAAGCATACCAAAAGGCTCAATTCTCAAGAAATGGAAGTTGTTAATTCGATCTGCTAGCTTATTTACAAGCACTTTTATTACTGATGATGCAAGATTCAGAAACCAGAATAATGTTAAAGCTCAAAGCTTCATGATTTTGCATCCTATGCATGATGGGACATTGGTGACTGCAGTACTTACAAGACACAGATGGGCTGAACTTGAGTATAACCCCAATAACAATTAACTTAGCTTATGATATGTGAGTTATCTATGGTTATTATGGATTGTCTTTTTTTCCTTATCAGCATTTGTCTGCTGTTTACATGGACCAATTAATACAAGGCATTTGTATTTCACAGGCACAGCCATCAGACTGTCACTTCTGCCAAGAGGTAAACATGCATGCTTTGAGGCAATTGTTCTTTATCATTTCCATACCAACCTCTCTGATTGATGGAATGCCAGAGCTATAAAATGTTTCAGTAAAACAGAAACTTGGTTCCAGGTGTTTGTGATTTTTATGATTTTGACTTTCAAGGTCAAAGCACTACCTCTGTAGTCAGGCTTCATCATAGCTTAAGGGAAAAGTGGTGAGGTCCAGTGGAAAGTGCCAGAGTCTTCTCAACTCAGGAACTCCAGAGCAGCAGCCTCAGGAACCCCTGCTAGACATGCAGAATCTCGGGCTGAGCCAGTGACCTGCCCCATCCAGAATCAACACTTAAGCAATTTCTAGGGATTCACAATGTATTTTAATGTATGAAAAGTTGGCTAGAAAGATTGCCCCCTAGTGTGCAATATATTCCAGCAGTTCAAAGCCCTTCAGGTGGATTTCAAGAACAGCCCCTCCCAACCTGAATCTGAAATTGTTTTAACTGTGTCACTTGTATTGAAGGGTTAATCTCTCATGATAATCCAATACAAAATGACTTTCTTATGTGTGCAATTCTTACATCTCTGCCAATTAATTATCCAGCCTGATTTTGATTTTGAAATTCTTTGATTTCATTTATAAAAACAAAACTTTCACATTCTGAATATCTCATGAGGCAGCATATCTGGGAAAAAAAACAGTAATTAGGTATGCTTCAAAGTTAGTTAAATGTATTATTATTTAATTATGTGTGCATTTAAATGAGGAGTCTACAATTTTTTTTTTCTGATCAAGGGCAAGATGATAAATATTTTAGGCTTTATGGACCAACAAGAAATATGACTTCATTTGTATCCAAATTTAATATTCTCTCCATCAAAGTTTAGAAGTCATTCTTAGGTCTTGGCCATACAGAAAAAGTCAGTGGTCAGAATTTGGCTCATAGTCTATAGTTTGCTGATCCATTATTTGGGTCAGCAATCTAAAATGTAGAGACTGAGGATCTGAGAGCTAAGAGATACCATTCTGGAACAGGACCCAGAAACCACTCCCATTCTTCTTCTGTAGATAGAGCAAGTCTAGTTGTCACTGCGGCCCTAACCCCTACCAAGGCTCTGGTGTGGGGAGGCCAAGAGGCAATGTGACATATTTGTGATTGTGAAGAGAAAGGATAAGGACAAGACAGGTTTAGTTATATGTCTTATTACATTAGAAATGAATATGCACCCCTTTGATACTTGAAGTAAGTTTCACTAAACAAAAGAAAATGCCTCCTCTAAAACAGAGAGCAAACTTACTGGACTCTGAAACACAGAGTGAAAAGGATTTAAATTTTTTAATTTTTATTATTTATTTGAGAGAGAGAATGGGAGAGAGAGAACATGAGAGGAAAGCAAGAAAAATGTCTGCAGAAGAAGCAGACTTCCTGCTAGTAGGGATCCTGACTCTGGGACTCAATCCCAGGACTCCAGGATCATGATCTGAGCTGAAGGCAATTGCATAACAAACTATGCCACCCAGGCTCCCTAAAAAACCACTTTAAATACTGAATAGAATACAAGTGTCAAAGATCAGTTGAATGAAAATTTGTTCAGTACCATAGCTAAGAAATTTATAATTTTGCATTTCTTTTTTCTAGGAAACGTAATTAGAGAGAGGTCCTAAACAGGTTATGTTCAAGGTTCAGGGGGAATACTTTGCAACTGTCCTTTACAATTTTTTAAGTTATTTTATTTGTGTGTGCATGGACTTCTACCAATGCTACTGCATTATTACTACCAGCAGGGGTGTCTTGCATGGGTTGGTGGGGTGCTGGATTCCGGGTAAGTGTGCACTGTGAGGAACAGAAAATTAGGAGGCTGGAAGGAAAGGGGGTGGGTGGTCTGGAGGCCAGGCCCAAGAGCCCTTCAATTTTACTTCTGGAAATAGACGATATCATGAAGGAATCATGGTAAGCTATGGCCATGCCACCAGTAAGATTAAGAAATTCTTGGAAATCCATCTGCTCCCCAGAGTTAAGGTCCAGTTTATTCATCATGTTGTCAAGGACATGAGGATCCCTCTGGTTCTTTGTGAAGACAACCAGTTCTGTATTCATAACGTGAAGAACTCGTTCTTGAAGAGTCTACAGCTGTTAACTTTGGGGGCCGAGTGGAGTGGAGCACAGAATCTGTGATCCAGTAGTGGCATCGTAAGCTCTGTCCTTTAACTTTACATATCAGTCTTAGGGGCTACTGAAACTCACTTTCCCACCCACACCCTGAGCAAATATGGTTAATCCATCATAGCACAATCCCTTGAGCCTAAGTGCTCTCAGACTGCAAATCAACTGATCTGGCAATGGAGAGGAAGCCTAGGGCTGTCCTTAGCTGTAGACACACTTCACAGAGCAAGGAGCTTAGTATTAAAAGCAAAGACAATACAGTGGGCATTAAGGATGTGTATTTGACTCCTGTATCAATTCTCCTATCCTCTGTGTCACTGACTTAAGATGAGATATAGGAAGAACCTACCTTAACACCACAGACAATAATCAGGCAAGAAGGACCCAGCTTCTTCAGGAAAACCTGCTTTATGCTCTCTGGGGTCCAGTAATGTCCAGGTGTCACTGTATGCTACTTCTAGCTTGTATTACCTAATATCCACTGAGAGGAAGTAAATAGGACCTATTCTAAAAGTACAGCATTTTGGAGCTACCCTATGACCTAGCAATTGCACTACTGGGTATTTACCCTAAAGATACAAACTCAGTGATCTGAAGGGGCACATGCACCTGAAAGTTTATAGCAGCAATGTCCACAATAGTCAAACTATGGAAAGAACCTAGATGTCCAACAACAGATGAATGGATAAAGAAGATGTGGTGTGTGTGTGTGTGTGTGTATATATATACACTATATATATATATATATATATATATATATATATATATATATATACACACAATGGAATACTATGCAGCCATCAAAAGAAATGAAATCTTGCCATTTGAGATGACATGGATGGAACTAGAGGGTATTATGCTGAGAAAAATAAGTCAATCAGAGAAAGACAACTATCATGTGATCTCCCTGATATGAGGAAGTGGAGATACAACATGGGTGGTGTGGGGGTAGGAGAAGAATAAATGAAATAAGATGGGATTGGCAGGGAGACAAAGAGACTCTTTATCTCACAAAACAAACTGAGGGTTGCCAGGAGGAGGGGGAGAGAGAGAGGGTGGTGGAGTTACGGACATTGGGGAGGGTATGTGCTATGGTGAATGCTGTGAAGTGTGTAAACCTGGAGATTCACAGACCTGTACCCCTGGGGATAAAAATACATTATATGTCTATTTAAAAATTTAAAAATTTAATAAAAAATATATAAAAATAAAAGTAGAGCATTTTGTACAAACACTTAATTTTTGCAAAGACTCTTTAGGTTAATATGTTTATTGCCTAAATAGTCTTGGGAAAATCCCATTAGCAGATTTCTTGAAATTTAGTATAAAAATTTATAATACCAAGATACATAACTTTGATATAAAAGAATAGAGCTCCCTCTTCCTAAATGTCAGAACTCGGAATCCCATTAATGGAATCTTTAGGTTTCATAGTGGAACGAAGTAGGGGGAGGGTGAATAATAAAAGTTTAGGTTCTATTAAAATAATACATCCTAGAACTTTTCCAGGGGAGGTGGCAAGAAAAATGTCTGTGTTGGCTGTCATTTCAGTGAGGAAGATGTTAATTCTTCTTTCTGCTTGTCAAGATACTTTTTATTCTGTTTAAGTCAATCTATGTACACCTGATACGCACATACAAGGTTGTACAGAAACACACAAAACTGCATTTTGCCTTTGCCTCAGAATTCCACAGTCAGCTGTTCTGCCTCTGGTCCAAGTTGTCTTCCCAACTCAGTCTTGTTGACAGTTGGTTCCTAAACCTTCACCCAACTTTGGCCCTGTTCTTAGGTTGCTGCTTCATGTCTAGCTGCTTAAAAACTGGAATCTGACTTTGAACTGTGTATTGTCTTCAACTGTCATCCTCCAGAAAATTATTTCTAATATTCTCAATAGATCAAATTACCAATGTTTCAAAACATAAGCAAAAAAATTTAACCACCCAGACATCATTTCTAATCCCTTAACCAAAAAGATGAGAAATAAAGAATGGGAGGCCCTAGAGGCTTTTGACTAGTCCAGGAGGTCAGCATCACCTCCTCGAATCTCTGAAGGCTTCCACCACTATCATTTCCAACATAAATGAGAAGCATTTCAGATTTCAATTGTTACTAGTAGAGCTAGGTAATTTCTACGCTCAAACAGATGGTGTCTTTCACAGTCCCATTGCCATCTTTGGTTCTGAAACTTAACCAAGAATTATGGCCAATCTCTGGTTTCTTTGCAGACCTGCAGATCTGCACAGAAACCCCCATGTGAAGTCACAACACCTTGTCTGAACTCACTCCGCAAAGAACGTTCACCAACAGAATCTAGATACCAGCAATGAAAGCCAAGAAGGGGATTCTGCCATTAACGGAAGTAAAGGCAGAGGAAATATTATGCCAACAAATCTGAATGACTCAAAAGACAGATTTGGAATGACAAGAGCAAAGGGAAAACTCCTTAAATTGCTTTTCAGCTTTCTCTAAAAAAAGATAATGCTTTTCAAAATCCAAGTGATATAAAAGAACACCTAAACGGCATAGCTGTTCTTTCGCATCACATAAGGATACACTGTTCAGCTGTCTCAAGGACTAGCAGTAGGTAACATACATTTCTAATACATTCCTGGTCACCCAAGATTTTGAAGATTATTTACTCTAGGGAGAATCCTCATACTTGTTATACTTTAGTCTCCATTTTTGAAACTAAAAATCTCATGACCACCTGGAAATTCTGCTATGCCTTCCAAGTGGTATTCTAAGTAAGAATATTAAGAAGTAAGTAAGAATATTATTAAGATATTAACTTGAAAATATCTGTGGAGCTCTTACTATGTGCCAGGTGTTACTCTACACATTTGGTATTCACCATGGATAAAACAATGATCTCTGTCTGCACGGAGCTTACACTCAAGTCAGAGGGAGGAAGAATGGAAGAAGGGAGAGCAGCAGGAAAACTCTAATCAGTAGAAATAATAAATTAATAAATAAGGCAGGATAGAAGACAGTCCAGGCCAGAGTCCATGTAAGAAGAGTACAAAAAGGCTTAAAGACAATGTTGTAGATTGTAGGAACTCATCTTTCCTCTGAACCCACAGCACCTTGCAGCTTTTATTTCTATTGGTAAGTAGAACATCTTTTTTTCCCTATTAAAATCTTTATTGGGGCACCTGGGCGGCTCAGTGGGTTAGGCCTCTGCCTTCAGCTCAGGTCGTGATCTCAGGGTTCTGGGATCGAGCCCTGCATCGGGCTCTCTGCTCAATGGGGAGCGTGCTTCCCTCTCTCTGCCTACTTGTGGTCTCTCTCTCTCTCTCCGTAAAATAAATAAATAAAATCTTAAAAAAAAAATCTTTATTAAGGTAGCTTAGCCAAGTAGCTAAGCACCTGAATTTGGAGTCAAACCTAAGATCCAGTCCCTGGCCCACTATTTATTAGCTGTGAGCTAATAAATTTGGCAAGCTATTTGGCATCTGTAAAGCTTAGCTTCTATCAATCAGTTGTGGGTTTGGGGAGGAGTAAAGGAAATTTTTTAAATTGGACCTTGAAGTAATTCCTAGATATATTAAGAACTAAATAGATGGTATATAGTATTGCCTTATGCATACAAAGTATTCTGCATTTTTAATCATTTGTCCACCAGTCATTTCCTCCTCTCATATAGATCCAGAGAGCTCCTAAGAACAGGTCTGTATTCACTGCAACAGCACCTAGTAGTAGAAACCCTGAATTCCTAAAAGAAGACACACATTATAGCCCAAAATCTGGGTTTCAGATTTCTTAATCAGTAAAATGAGAACTTTCTAATAATATCTCACAAATTCATAAAACAAATTAAGGTATTAAAACTCTGTTATGCAAGATAAATGCTCAAGAAATGTTTCCTGAATTGAGTCAGTAAAGACTCAAAGACTATAATGGATTTCACTGGAGAGTATTTTCCTGATAAACAGCTGAAGTTTGTTCACTGTAGAGAATCGAGGATTAGACATTGATAGTCTTCTCATCTTCTCTGGGATTGACAGTGATTCTTTAAAGAAGTCTCTAAAATAAGACTTTGAAAGTGGCTCCTTTGCTACAGTGTGTGGATATAAAGTTGCCCTGTAACTTTGAGTAAAAGAAAAAAGAGTAGGATGAATGCCCTTGCCAAAGTTCCTTTTCCCTAAACCCAAGGTTAGGTTCCAGGATGCAGTGGGGTGGTCACCTGCCCTGTGAAATTTTGGGAGAGAAAAGTGTTCATATAATATTTTATAATTTGCTCATATAATATTTTAAAATAAAATGGAATTTCATGGATAATAGTGCTTCCTGTAGCAACCTCTCTCCCACTCTCTCTGGTAAACTAACCGAGAGTTTCTTTTTTCTCTGTACCCCAGATGCCGCCTCGTGACTGTGTGTGTCTGTGAGCTCCTTCCAGATGGACTTCCACAGTTCTTACCACTGCAACTGCTATTACTGGCTCACTGCTGCTGGCAAGTCTATCAGAAAATAAAGATATGTTATGGAAGCTAATAATAGTCTGTCACCATCCCAGTCGAGTAACAGCTGTGTAACATACTCAATAATGGACTAAAACTTAGAGTACAAGTAACTTTGTCATCATGTAAGTGAAAGGAAAACATGGACAGGGCCAGAAACATACATCTAACAAGAAAAAAAAAAAAATATGGGAAAAAATTACTATAGGATACATATAGTGTCCTCTACTTAACTTAAAAGTTGTATTTTTTTTTTCTAGAGTGAGCCTGTTCTCTTGACTCTATTTTTTAAGAATATCAGAGTTCTTCAATTAGCATGTATCATTATGTGTGGCTAATATTTTAAGCTGACGACCCAACTGTATATCTTTGTTTAATTCTTTTTTTTTATCATGCTTCCTAAGAGGGCTTTTCATACATTTTCTCTCCAGACAGATGGAGAGATTGTGTTTTCTTGATCTTTCATGGCCATAGGACTTGTTTGGTCAATCAAATGTAAGTGAAAGTAAATATGTCACTTCTGAGAAGTTGTAGAAGCAAGCACAGGATTGTCATTTTCCCTTTGCCCCTTTATGGTAATCACAAAGACATGTGTGAGTTGGAAATTCTGTCATCCTTGGTTCCTGACTGTTAACAATGAATAGAACACTATCAGTAGATATATAACAAGCTTGAGAAGTAAGATTTTGGGGTTGTGATAGCAGCACAAGGTAATAAATCCTGACTGATATAGAGGCTTAATCATTAATTTTAAATGATTAATTTTAAAGCATTTAATGTGAACTTGATGATGGTCTGGGTATCAAGTGTTTTAAAGTTGAAAGTCTTCAGTAAAAGATTAGGATAGCAAAGATCAAAGCATATCTCCAGAATGCTCAACTCTGAATCAGTCTGAAGCAGAACATGGGATGACACAGAGAACACATTTCCATAAACAGTGAAGGATAAAAAGCATCCCTCGGCCCCATCCTCTGATAATGGCTTACTTAGTTAAAGACACATGTCTTGACCACACCAATTCTGTTAAATTTAGTTTAAAATCTTTGGTGAAGGGCAAGAACTAACCAGAACTAATTAGCCAAGGCCCTTTGTTGGAGCTACAAGTTGGAAAGAGACAAAAACAGTGGGCGTGTGTTAGGTTCCAGGATCATCAGGTGGAGCCATGGCTGGCAGTGACGCGTACAATGAAAGGAAGAAAGACAACTTGTTGAGGTGGACACTAGGGTGAATCTGTATGTTGATTATGCATCAAGTGTATAGCTAAGAAAAGGCAGGAAAGCAAATAAAAGGGCTTGGATAAAGACAAAAGAATTTCGAAAGAATAATTAGATTATAGGGGCACCTGGGTGGCTCAGTGGGTTAAAGCCTCTGCCTTCAGCTCAGGTCATGATTTCAGGGTCCTGGGATCGAGCCCCACATTGGGCTCTCTGCTCAGCAGGGAGCCTGCTTCCTCTTCTCTCTCTCTCTGCCTGTCTCTCTGCCTGCTTGTGATCTCTGTCCATTGAATAAATAAAATCTTTTAAAAAAAATAATCCAATTATAATAATACCAGCTCAAAACAAACAAATGAACATATTACCTTTTCTCAGCAGTCTTTAGTCAAAGGGGGACAATCATAATTTTAAAGGCTGATTTGGCACAGCATACTGTTATAAAATTAATAGTGACAGTCCTAATGAAATCCTTTAATGTGATTAAAAAGACCCTATGAAAGAAAGTACACATATCATCTAAAAATGCATTCTTAGCCCTGGAGAAATGAAGGTTAGGTGAGTGATCTGAGCTTTTCAAACTTTTTTTCAGTAATAATAGTTTACACCTGTGTAGAGATTTTAACTTTTTATGATGCACTTTCCTAACTTCCACTTAATTATATCCTTACCTTGACATCTCTGTCAAGTGGTCATGGGTGGGGGGGGATAACCATTCCCATTTGTCATCAAGAAACCTACTTCCAAAAGAAATTATTAAGAGACTTACTCAAGGCCAAGGAAATCAGTGGGAGACTGGTCTGGGAAACCATGTTATGTAACTTCAAATCCAGGCCTCTCTCACATAGATAAACCAACACCAGTGAGTAATAATATCTCCTGCTGGGGATACTCATTCTCATAAAGAAGACCGTATTCCATTCTGAGAACCAGCACTTGAATAAAAAGGAAACTTGGAGATGGTTTAGAAACAAATAATAAAAATGATCCATATTTGGGAAATACACTAGAGAAGATGGTACCCTGAAACTGATTTATTGGGGAATTTTAGTCTGTGTGCAAAAAATAAGCAAGGATTTACAACCTACAGCATTTTCTGTTTAAAATTTAAAACAGAATGGCAAGTATTTTACATCAGAAGATAAGGTCATGTTGGGTTGCTAAGAATATCCTAGGATGAGAATTACCAGATGCCTGTACTACCAGGTGGCTTATGCCAATCTGTTCCTGAGAGATTGTCAAGGCTGAGTAGAGAGTGCCGCCAATTTGGGTGTAAGAGGCTCCAAAGTCAAAAGGATGCATTTGGTAATTCTCTACCCTCCATCGTCTCTAAAATAAGACCTTAGTCTAATGGAATGGAGCCTCTCTTGAGTCACACTGAAGTTTGGTCACTTTACTCTGCATACAGAGTCATTCCTTCAGAACTCCCAGAAGTCTCAGAACTAACCAAACCAGCAGGAACATATATATCCAGAAAAATTTGTATCCATACAAGTATGCAAAAGATAAGCATAAAAGAGACAAGTTGATGGTACTAAACCAGTTCTCTATGTTTGCAGTTGATCTGGGAGGTTGGTGAGGCACTGGGTACATGTTTGTAGCATTCACCTTAAGTTTCAAATGCTTGAAACTATAATTATGTATACATATATGTATATATATATGTATATATGGAATTACATATATAATATATATATTTAGAATATATATATATTGATCACTATATGTATGGTGATCAATAATTCCAAAGGGTGTACTTCGTATGAAGGGGATTTTAAAAATATTTTTAAAAAGATGGTGACAATTTATTCTGAAAACAAAATACAAGAAAAAAGCAAAGACAATTCACATGGTTTTCTAACTCTAGGCATCATCATCTTCACTAATTGCAAAGAAGCAGCCAGTAAATTCAGGCATCATATGGTGTGTGTGTGTGTGTGTGTGTGTGTGTGTGTGTGTGTGTGTGTGTATGTTATATATATTTGAAAGTTTTGGAAACTTAATGGAAAAATTTGAAGATGGCAATAGATATGTAGAAAATGACCAATCTACTCTTTGGAACAAGAACTGTGAGGCAGTTTATCATGCATTTGATTATATAAAATGACCTTAAAAACAGGTTTGAGGGAGGCCTGGGTGGCTCAGTTGGTTAAGCGGCTGCTTCGGCTCAGGTCATGATCCCGGCGTCCTGGAATCGAGTTCCGCATCGGGCTCCTTGCTCTGCAGGGAGCCTGCTTCTCCCTCTGACTCTGCCTGTGCTCGCTCTTGCTCTCTCTGACAAATAAATAAATAAAATCTTTAAAAAAAAATAGATTTGAAATCAATTTCCAGTTCTTTACTATAGAACTTGTGCACCCCCTTTACTATATTCCTAAAAGAATAAATTTGGTTAATCAAGGATATTTCTGTACTCTGTAATGAAGATCTTAACAGTTGACAATTTACTGAGTCCCAAGAAAATGTTTAAGTGTTTGTTAACTGGTTAACTGGTTGATCAGGTAAGGCCAGTAATAACTATGACGTGGCTCTGTATTCTCCTCTAACCTGAGCATTCTTCTTATTCTATAGCAAGGGTATAGTAAATCAGGTTAGAAAATGTTCCTAAAAAGTACTTTTTTCCCCTCTCTAAGATGCTATCAATTCTAAGACTCACCACCAGTTTAGTCAATAGTGGTTTTGTTTTTGTTTGGGGAATGGCCACTGCCACAGTAAATATGCACATAGTGTCAAGTTCATCCTAGTATCAGAACTGCTTAAAAGTATCCAAGGTATTTTAAGAATTACAGAACCACAGTAGCTCCTGCTCAGAATTGAGTTGAAAATAAATAATTCACTCTGCTATATCCTATTGCTTCTTAAATTATATACAAACCTCTATCCTAATACAGGAGCTCAGTAAATGGCTGATATCCCATTCTATATTCAATATTGTGATCTCTGCACAGGGCTAAGTAGAGACCATGTAGCATTACTGTGATATCTGAATAGAAATCAACTTTTCTTATTATTTCTATTCGTAGATCCTCTTTTTTCTTCACATGTCTCCTTCACTTTAAGATCAGGCTTTAGCCAATAAGGATTTGTTAAGAGGCAGGAAGAAGCAAAAATATATTGCCATTTTATCAGTAATGATATGGTCAATTTATTATACAGTGATTATACTTACCTTACAGAATTGATGTGAGGATTAAATAATTGGCACATGAGCATCTAATATTGAGCTAGACATTTCATAAGCAATAAGTTATAGTAACTATTAGTTTTCCTCACACTCTACAGCTTCTCCAAAACCTCCTATAGCAGTTTCTTCTATTTCCTTGAGGAGCCTATGATTTTTCCAAGAAATCTGTATAACAAACATCCCAAAGAGCTGGTCTGGCAATGGTAGAGCCCTCAGTGGAGAGCAAGGGAGAAGAAGAAAGTAAGTGAGCAATGCCAGAATGTTCTTTCTTAGACGGATGAAGCAAAGAGAAAGAATACCCAAGTTCTCAGACATTCTATCTGTCTTATCTCTGAGGACCAGTCTTCTATAACAATGCAGACTGTGACAAACAATATAAACCCAGTCACCATCCCTCAGAGCTCAGATTCTAGACTGTGCTAATTACTAAGTATGATGTGTCCACAGGATGAAATATAACTTAGTTTATGTTTGTCTGTGATGGTGGTAAAGTATGGTGCACTGGTCAAGGAAAGCTCTTCTGAGTAATATTTATGTTGGGATTTGAGAGAGACTTAATTGGAGGGCAGGGTACAAACCATTCCAGACAGAGGAAACACCATGTAGGACCATAAGTTTCAAATGACCTTCAAAGAAGTGAGTGCCAGTGTAGATGTTCACAAATGTTTATAGACTGAGAAATGAACTACTTCTAGAAGCAAGAAGTGTGTTACTCACACAAGGATGACTTGGCTACAGAACTTCTATCAAGTAACTGTCTAGGGGTCTGATTTTCAGGCTCCAAACCTTCCCTCCCCGTTTCCCTCCCACTTTTGCTCCATTTATATTGTCTCTGGACTCTGTTCCCTATCAGCCTCTGTGGCAATTCTCGTAACAATCATAGCAATTGAAGTAGGTGACCATCATGGTCAAATATTCCATAACAAATGCATCTTAGACATAACATAATCTCTCTGGGGTCAACCAGGCCCACATTCAATCCAGGTTCTACAAGAGTGGTGGCAACTGGAAGAAGAAAAAAAAGTATATGAGCAGGGATATGGGAAGATGAAACAAAAGTAGCAAAATATTGACACTTATTGAATCTCTGAGTGAGGGAACACAGGGTTCTTAATATTAGTCTAATTTTGTGCATCCTTGAAATTTTCCATAATAAAAAAGATTTTGGAAACCTCCCTTCCATTACTTATAAATAGTTTAATTCTATGTGAGTAATTTAACTCTTCTGAATCCCAGTTCTATGATTTAATAAATAAGGGTAATGTCTACATCACAAAGTTGATGTAAAGATTAAGAGAAAACATAGAAGAAAAGGACTAGGGATAGTGTCCATATGAGGAAGGAGCTCTACAGGCATGAGTCCCCTTCAAGTTGACCAATTAAAGATTAACCAAAATTTGGGTCTTCTAGCACTGGCCTTGGGCCCTAGAATGTCTCAAATCTTAATGAACCCATGAAACACCTGAAGACCTTGTTAAAATAAGGAAGTACAGATTATAATTCACTTAATCTTGGAAAGCCCAAGATACTGCATTTCTAGTAAGTAGCTACGTCATGCTGTAGCTCCTGGACCATGGATCATAATTCCTGAAGAAGACCCTTGTTTTTGCTTTATTTTTGAAACAAAGTTTCCAGTTGTGCCCTCTTCCAATTACTGGATTTCTGTTTTATTCTCCTGTTCTGTGTCCTTGGTTAGGTAATTCTAATCCCTCCAAGACTGAGGTCCTAGATACATGCTAATAATTCCTCTCAGAGTCTGCAAACTTGTTTCTGAATTTAGGAATAGAAGTTACTCTCAACAAGGCCCTAGACTCTGATTTCCTTTGTGAATCCCTGAAGAATTCATGCTTGTAAATCCACTGTTGCTATGTTGCCTCGATTGCTTCATTATCCCTACATGCACCTCTCTTCCTTACACTAAAGTGGGTACCAAATGCTTCCCTGGAGCACCACAGGTAGTCTTGGCACAGTATGGATGTGTCCAAAGGAAAATCTTCCAATTGCCCACATGTGGATTTGTCCCCTCAGTATTTCTCAAGCCCAGTGGGTAGTTTCACTCTAGATCCTTTCCTGTAAAGGAAATCTGTAGTTTACTTTTCAGAGAGCTATTGCCAACAAACTTAAAGCCCAAATCATGTGATATATTATATGCCCTAGGGTCTGAAATGAAAATAAAGCAAAAAACGTGTAAGAAATAAACTGTAACAGTAAAAAGGAGCTTCAAGAGAGAGGAGATATATGCACAGAAGTAAGTCACCATCACCACCATTTTCTGGCAGCCAAAGCTTTCACACCCATTTGTGGCAAGAGAAACCATTTCAATATTGGAAGAGGAGAAAGAAGCTTAAACCCATCAAAGGTATGCCATTAGTAATGTGTGTATTCATAAGCAGATGCTTTATTTGAAAGCAGTCTTCAATGTGCGAGCATGAAAGTTACATAAACTAGTTTACGCAGAACTCTAGAACAAGGCTTAGAATTATCTTTTCTAATCCACCCATTATAATCACCCTTCTAACTTTCAGAAGAGCTGTATGTATAAATTCTGAAAACTTGCTAGGGAAAGAAACCCATTAGCTCTGTTACTTGTAGTTAGATTATAAGATTATATTCTGGCAAGGTTAATGGAAAGTGTCATCTACTATATATACATATTTTCCATTCCCCCCAGAACAATCACAAAAGCCATTAAAAACCATGACAAAAATCAAACATTGAGAATAATGCACTCATGTTTAAACATGACTCTTCCAATTGACAGGAGTAACCTTGACAAGCTGCCACCCATCAACACTCTCTAAACTGATAGGGGTATTCCACATCTTTCCTGCAACAATAAAAGACAGTTTGCAAAATTATCAACTCACAGTGAGCTTGAAAGGAAGTTTCTCATCCTAATAAAACAGTATCTCTTAAGGTTCAAGGAAACTCAACATTCATGAATAGTTTAAAGTGCTTTGCATATAACTCACACCTGCTCTTGAGACTTACTTCTGTGCATATATTTCCTCTCTCTTGAAGCTCCTTTTTACTGTTACAGTTTATTTCTTACATGTTTTTTGCTTTATTTTCATTTCAGACCCTAGGGCATATAATATATCACATGATTTAGGCTTTAAGTTTGTTGGCAATAGCTCTCTGAAAAGGAAACTACAGATTTAAATAGTAATGATGGATGTGCACAGGGTTTTAGTTTTTGAAAGAAAAACATTTAGTTTGGAAGAAAAACATCTAGTTTTGGAAGAAAAACATTTCCAGTTACACTCAGAGAAAAGGCTGTCTCTGAACCCATTCATAGAGATATCTTGTGGGGCTTAGCTGCTACTGACTCCACTCTAGCTGCATTTCCATAAGGCTTGACTTGGCCACGGTGACTGATCCAGAACCAATGAGAATAGAGACTTCTACTGGGCTCCAAAGAGAGAGGCAAGTGCTTTTTCCTGATCTTGAACATGAGAGAATATAAGCTAGAACTACTCCAGCCCTCTTGCCATCAGGCAGGAAGGGCAAATCAGAGATATTGACCAAAGTAAAAAAAAGTGTAAGTGAGAGGTAGAGAGGAAGCTTGAGAGTTGCCTGAGCTCCTGGCCTGAAGCAAGCCCTATGGCTGATTCTTTAATTACCTGGATCAATAAATCCCATTTTTGCTTAAGCCAGCTTAAGTTGGGTTTTCAGCCACATACAGTCAAGAGGAATACTAATTAATGCTGTTTGTTCAGTGTGGCTGGAATGAAGAGATTGAGAATACACAAGAAATAAAATCCTTCCTAGGCAAAACCCTCCATTACCAGTATGTAGAGAATGTGGGAAAATAATGTAATTAAATGTGAATATTTTTCCTTTTCACAATTTTAACTCCATGAGCCAAAGGTCTTTTCAATTATTTAATTGTTTTGGTATCATTTAGACATATACACATTAGTTACAAAAGCAGAGTATGCAGAAGTCACATCAACACAGACTATATAAGCATATTTATTAGGAGGGAAATTAAAACTAAATGATGTCATTTTACTTAAAGATTTTACCCATAATCAAAAGAAGAGTTGGGCTAGTGTCAACTTTTTGAACACTAGCTCTCTCACAATTATTCTTTTTTCACTCTGCAATAATATATTATATCAGATAGTGAGTTTTTTTATCAATATGTTTTATATTGTTTGAGGCTTATTTTTATTTTATTTATTATTATTATTATTTTTTTTTCAAGAGAGGGAGGGAGAATGGGAGATAGGGGGGGGCAAAGGGAGAGGGAGAGAGGGAATCCCAGGCAAGCTCCATGCCTAGCATGGAGCCTGGAGTGGGGCTTAGTCTCACAGCCCTGACATCATGACTTGAGCCAAAATCAAGAGTCAGACACTTAACTGACTGAGCTACCCAGGTGTCCTATTTGAGACTTATTTAAAAAAAAATAAGAGATGGGTATTATATATATTCCACATCAGTAACCCTGGTTCTATATATAATATATAATCCACATCAGTAATCAGTAACCCCCATTCCAGCCAAGGATCACTTCCCAAATTCCAGAACAATAGACACTGTGATTCACAGATTTAATAGAAGAGCCATGCTTTAGCAAAATATGTATACACACTGCATTTTAGATGGGAAACTCTTACCTTGTGGGTTCAGGCCACTACTTAGTCTATATAATGTGCCACATTATCTCAGATCTGTAATATAGATTCAAAGAAACAGTTCAAGATGATCGGGTTTAGTATTGGCATCACTCTGCTATGGTATAGTCATGAATCTAGAACTAAACTATAAAGCTATTACATAATTCAAGACAGCATCATAATTTCAGATGGACATTATCCAGGTGGTCATATCCTTAGAACAGAGAGAAGGAAGAGCTCAGACTTTGGTCAGACAGCTAAGAATCTGGCTATACCCACTTACTGCTGTATGATGTCGACCAAGTTAATTCTCTAAGACTTTATCTCCTCATGGTAAAAATGGAAAAACCATAATTACTAACTCCAGAATTACTGTTATGATTATACAAGAGAGGTCATGTAAGGCACATTGGCCAGTGCCCGATTATGGGGTTCTATCTCCAGACAGGCACACAGATCTTCTTCCACTGTTCTTGGCAGTTCACGGCTCTCAGCTGAGTCACTCAATGGGAATTGCTCTCAAAGAGCTGTCTCTTCCTGGGGGTATCCTATTTCCAATGCTTGGTCAGTGACATCTACTGTATCATTTCAGGACAACTCTGAAAGGCCAGATCCTGAGCTACCCATGGAGTGGCAGAGAAGACTGTACTAAAATCCAGCTTCTCTTTCTGGACATCCCTCATTCTCTTACAGGTGATGATCACAATACCATTTCCTAACGAACTTCATGTACAACCATCTCCATCTTAAAAAGTCTACTTCAAGGGAAACCTGACCTAAGACACTATTATCCAGAAAAGGCTTCGTCAACTTTAGCTTTGATGAGGCCCATGACTGTGAAGCAGAAAGGGGTATAGACAAACCATGAGAGACTGTGGACTCTGAGAAACTGAGGGTTTTGGAGGGAAGGGAGGGGAGGGGATGGGTAAGCATTGTGGTGGGTATCAAGGAGAACACGTATTGCATGGAGCACTGGGTGTGGTGCATAAACAATGAATCTTGGAACACTGAAAAAATAAAATAATATATATATATGTATATACATATATACACATATATATTTGAAAGAAGGGGTTATGGAAACATGAAGCTGATTACT
Organism: Mustela nigripes; assembly: GCF_022355385.1. Lineage (NCBI taxonomy): Eukaryota > Metazoa > Chordata > Mammalia > Carnivora > Mustelidae > Mustela > Mustela nigripes. The sequence continues at coordinate 80,799,592 of NC_081558.1, read as the reverse complement.
TTCTTTTGATAAAATTTGATCTTAAACATGCACAGAAACTATTTCCTAAAATTATATTTTCTAATAGTGTAGGACAAGTTCCATGTTAAAAGTAGAACTGCTGACAATTATGACTGGCTATTCTTCAGTAACAATCAGCTTAATTAGTGGATTGTATCTAAATTGACACTTCCATTTTCAACTCAGTGATTGTGTGGCTATTTCTATTTTGGAGCTTTTATCACCCTGGATAAGTGTTGATCCAAATTTTAAAAAAGCAAATTCCCTTAAACAGCAGCTCCTCTAAGGGCCCTTTATACTCTAATATTTCATGATTCTATAATTTTGATGATGGCAATATCTGAATAATGCATTCTCTGAGAAACAAAGTCATTTAAATATTAAATTGTCCTTGAAAACAACACTTTATAAAGTATGAAAAGTAGTGATAGTATGAATCAAATAATTCAAGTGACAGCAGGCACACTGCACTTGGGGAGTAAAGTTGTTGGAAAGAACAATCCCAGGTTTTATCCTAACAGAACCATAGAAGCAATGATGCAGAGTATGGCCTAGCCTTGGATGTTGGAACAATATAATGATAAACTACAGCACAGGACAGGACCCTGGAAATCACCAGCCCAAATCTTCTCTCTTCGTTAATAAATGAACTGAAGGCCAGTAAAACTAAATTACTTTCTCATGACCATACAACTAGTGATAGAAAGCCCCTTCTCAAAACCAGCTCTTTCCAATTCACCTTGACCCCAGGCACAGACCCTTTCTCTCAGACCCTTGGCCAATCCAAGAAAACTCCTTCCTTTATCCATCATTTCATGTTCTCTGCCTGATCAGGCAGGTCTTCTTTTCACTAACATCTCTTCATAAAATTTCCATCTGAGAAATTCTCCAAGATATACCTTTTGCCTTTCATATCTGAAATAACTTTAGCTATATTAAATAACATATGATACCATAACACACACATGCAGCTGCTTTTAATAAATCCATTTGCTTTCTATATAATTTCTACTGATTGTAACAATATTACAAATGTGGTGAGGTTAAAATAATCTCCTTCATTTACTGGTTAGTATAGTCTTGGAACAAAGATTAGAGGAAAATATTTTGCCTTGTTCACAAAACGTTCTTTTAATGTAAATGTGGACACACGTTTACATTAAATGTAACAATCAACATGATAGCAGGTTTTGTAAATGCTTTCTTTTTTCTAAGCATTTTACAAGTTCTGACAAGTAATACTCTAAACTACATCTTAAAATGGTTCTCAAAAACGCTTAGTAGAAACTATTAGAAGGTACCAAGAAAATGAATTTAGAAGAGGCTGAATATCAGTGTTTTAAACAATTATTTTGAGGACATGCTGATAAAAATGATCTGAAATGCTTCTGTGGATGAGATTTTCAAGTCTGAAACAGGGTAATCATAACGAACTGAAATTAAGTCAAATGTTCCTGAGGAGTGTGTTTCCCATAGAATTGAAAAATAAGACACATTTAAGTTAATCCATAAAATCTCTAAACATATATTATTTATCTACACTGAAGATGTCCTCTGAGGCACAAACATAATTTAGTCTAGTGGCAGTTGTGAAGGCAGATGTTTCTTAATGGGCTGACACTAAGCGCAATCATTACATGTGCAGTGAATTACATATAATACACATACTATCTCTGCCTGATCCTTCTGAATTACTCATAAACTAGCTCTTTTGAGTGTTCCATATGCGTCTATCTTTATTTTTGAAATTAAAAAACACATGCATGCTACAAATGAGAAGCACATTTCATATTTCCACATAATCCTGGGTGGGTGTGAGGGGGGACCACTCTATTTCTAATCATTTCATTCTATAATGTCTTCCAATTATGCTATCTTGGTGTGCTTTGGGAAGAATAAAAGGTGGTGAGGCTGAGAATCTATCCTATGCTTAGTTCTTTTTTTAATTTTTAAATTTATTAAGTTTTTTGTCTTAATTCCAGTGTAGTTAACATACAGTGTTATATTAATTTCATGTGTACAGTACAGTGATTCAACAATTCTACACATCACTCAGTGTTCATTGTGATAAGTATACTCTTAATCCCCTTCACCGGTTTCACCCATCCCCCCACACTTCTCTCCAATAACCATAAATTTGTCCTTTACAGTTGAGAGTCTGTTTCTTGGTTTGTCTCTTTTTCCCCCTCCTCTCTACTGGTTTCTTAAATTCTCCATTTGAGTGAAATACGGTATTTGTCTTTCTCTGACTTAATTTTCTTAGCATTATACTCTTTGGCTCCATCAATATCATTGCAAATGCGAGATCTCGTTCTTTCTAACGGCTGAATAATATTCCATTGTATGTGTACATCACATCTTGTTTATCCATTCATCTGTTGGTGGATACTGGGGTTGTTTCCATAATTAGGCTATTGTAAATAATGCTGCAATAAACATAGGGGTACATGGGTCACTTTGAATTAATATTTTTATATTTTGGGGACAAACGCCCAGTAATGCAATTACTGAATCATAGGGTGGATCTGTTTTTAACTTTCTGAGGAACCTCCATACTGTTTTCCAGATTGGCTGTACCAGTTTGCTATTCACCAATAGTACACAAGGCTTCCTTTTTTTCTCTGTATTCTTGCCAATACTCATTGTTTCTTGTCCTATCTTAGTTCTTGACAATGACTCATATACTGCCCAAGGCATGTTCTCCTTTCTAATTTAAAATTTTCCTTACCACATATTATTTATAAAAATATATGAAGAAATAAACCCTTTCAGCCAATATTTTTAAAACCATGCATGTTTCTATATTCCTGTGGCAACCATCAGAACATGTGTACATGTGCTAAGTCAAAAACAATAAAAAACCAAAAAAAAAATCATCACTGTTCAAATGATTTATATCTGTAGTAGGAAAAATAGTTAAATTTTTAAAAAGCAGTCAGGTTCAATCTTTTCACTTATTCAGTTAATTCTATCAAAATAGTCAATAATTTACCCAATTGACAGAGTTAATAGTCAACTGGGTAAAGTGCTTAATAGATATGCTCTAATAAGTGTAATTTAAAAATCCTACTATTTGTTTTCCTTAATTTTATGACTGCCACTTATCTAGTTCTGGTTTAGCGCTGTTTATATTTATGAAAATCCCCACAGCAGCATTACAAGGTAGGTGGTGCCATTCCCATTTCACAAAAGAGTAAAGTAAGACTTAGAAAGAGAAGCTTTGCCTAGTGACAGGCAAAAAGCGAATCACGGAGCTGTGGTTGAAGCCCTTGACTATCTGGCGCCAAAGCTCTTGTGATTTTTTTTTATCTGGCATGCTGCATTCCTGATATGTCACGTGCAAGGATTACAACTAGAGCATAAAAGTCACATACCATGACACATCTGCCTCTTTCCCCAAACCAGTGCCGCCCTCAGAGCCATTTCCCAGTCCTCCCCAACAGCCAGTGGAGCTGAAACAAATGGAGGTAAGGCTGACTGCATGTATGTGCACACACGTGGGTCTGTCATGTATACACTCAATCCCTAAGGGATTGTGATATATCCACCATGAGTCAAACACTGCACTTCACAAAAGGGGGTGAGGGGGGCTGAGCCCTCCAATGTAAATTTTCCTAAAGTCTTAGTCATCTCTTCCTGAGCCCAAGCCACACCCCCTTGGGCAGTCCTGTACCCCAAGTTCCTCAAGTATTATACTCTGAAGCTGAGCATTGTTCCCTCATCTCTTCTAAACGTGTACAAGCACTTTAAGAATTTCCTAGGAACTTGCAAAACTCAGAGATGCCCCAAAACCTCAAACAAGGTTAAAAGGCAGAAAGATGTAAGCAAAATTAACAGAGAGGGAGAAACCATCCTGATTCTGTTATTAAACTTGATACTTAATGCTGGTCATTCCTAAAGAACAAATGGCTTGCTGACAGTTTTCTATTTAAATACCACTGTCTGTGCTGTAGAATGACTGGTGCCTACGTGTCAGCTGTGCAAATCACAGGCTGTGTTTGTCTTTTGTTGATTCATTTAGGTATCTGTACATGTCAAGGTTCCCACAATCTGTTGCTAAAATGAATCGTTATACTCTGATTAATGGTTTTACCACTTTTCTTTACTACTGAATTCAGTAACAAGAACAGCAAAATAGGAACCAAATAATATGCTGCTCATTTACCTCTACAAGCAGAAGCAAATACTCAGGGTGGAAGCATGCTTTACTCAAAGTTTACTCATTAAAACAGAGGCTGAATGTGTAAAACTCAGATTAATTACCCCCAAATGACTGGCTGAGACTGAATAAAATATATACTCATTAACATTCAACAGTGTTGCTTAGAAAAGAAAGGAGGGGAAAGAAAAATTAAAGTTAGATGAGAACAAGTACATTTTCAGTATTTCAGTTGAGTTTTTCAAAGATAAATTCTTCCTTTACACCAAAACAAATTCTGTTGATAAGCTATGCATGAAAAGGCAGACTTGAATGACAGATTCCTTGGGTTTGAATTCTTGCTTTACTAGCCACATAACTTAAATAATTTACTTAATATCTCTGTGCCTCAGCTTCTTCATCTGTTAAAATAAAGATTATGACACTGTCCAGGGTTGTGTTCGTTATGAAATGACTTGAAACTCATAGGGCTGTTTTGATAATGAAATGACTTAAAACTCATGTAAAGTATGTAAACATGCCTAAAACAGAGCTATTTGTAAATTAGTATAGCCATGATTTAAAGAGCCATCCTATCACATGGGATGGAGGATTCATAGTCCTTATTTCTCAATAGTTTCAGCTACATCTAGATGTGTTTTCATTTCCAGGCCTTTTGTATTTATCTTTTCACCGTGACAGACTTTATTGTTACTGCTGTTCTTTTGAGAGCTGGAAAACATCCCTTTGGATCAAATAGTGAAAGTATTTTGAAAAGCATTAAGTTATATAAGAGTAAGGCAAAAGACTAGTAGCAAAGGAGAGAAAGTACTCATGTCTTTTTAGCAAATAATGACTTTTACTAAGATAACAAAAAAGATTATACCATCTGTTTGTCTAACCAAAAGATAGTTTCCAAACCACTGCTGGGTTATCTTCAAACACACCATTTCTAGAGAAGAATTATGCTATCTACCTTAATAAAAGATAAAAAAAAAATTCTGGCTATCTTCATTCCCCATTTTCCAATGAATAACTCATGATTTCAAAAAATCAATTTCATTTAAATGCCGCACTCCCTTGCTAAGGCTGATAACACCGCTGACGATATGTGGATGGGTGCTTGGGATAGCTGGTTGGAGCCTATTTTGCATTCTTTGAACAATCTATTCATTTAGGTGACAAGAGCTGAAGATGCCAGATAAGAGACAAGGAGGGAGGTGAGAACTGTAACATAACACAAAGAATGGACGATAATTATTAATTATGACTAATGTCTACATGTGGCCGATGTATCATTTTTGTGTCCAAACATGAATGTGCACTTGTCATAACCAGAGACCACTTCTTATTTGGATATTAAGCTCATGCTGTTGACACAAACCTTTAACTCATATCTTCCTCTGTTTGGGCTGTTATAACAAACTCCCATAGACTGGGTAGCTTATCAATCACAGAAATTTATTTCTCACAGTTCCTCACAGAGACTGGGAAGTTCAAGATCAAGGTGCCAGCACATCCACTATCTGGTTAGGGCTGGCTCCTGGTTCATAGATGGCTATCTTTTGCTGTGTTCTCACATGGTGAAGGGTCTCTTTCACAAGGTCACTAACGCCATTCATGAGTACTCTACCCTCATGGCCTACCACCTCCCAGAACCATCACATGGAATATTAAGATTTAACTTTTGAAGTTGAAGGGGACACATTCAGTCAACAGAAACCTGCAAAATTAAAGAATCAAATAGTACAACAAAAGTTAAAAGTTGTCTGGTTCCTGAGATTTCTTTTTAAGATTCCGGAGATGAATGAGCACCATGTCTTTGAAAGGGCCACTCCCTAAAATAATTCTATTTGAACTGTGTCTGCACCAAGTGAAGCTGTTTTATATTGAGCTGAGTCTCATTTAAAAGTTCTGCTTTTATGTCCCAACTGACGTTACACAAGGGAGAACAAAATACAGAGTCAGCGATATTTGCAATTTAAAATGCTGGAACATATCCAAATACATATCATAAGTCTGAGACACTCTAGGCCTTGCTTTTTTGCTAAGCATTTATTTACTAGAGATGCATATATACACACATGTTCCTTCCACATCCCTTCTACCCGCCCCCCCTGCCACACATCCCTGTTGGGAGTCTTGGAAATTTATTGTAGATATTTTTCTGTTACTATTAATAGACAATTACACTTATGCAGGAAGTATTTCATAACCTATACAATGTACAAACTGCAATGGGGTTTTATCTGTATTACCATTCAAAGACAGGATCTTATACTCTTAAATTTATGACAGTATTATTTTGTACACCCAACAGTTTCAGTTGTGCCAAGCAATAATTCAGGGCTTCAGGAACTGTGGTAATTAACACTTGAAAATGTTATAATTCCTGCAGAGTTATAATTGCAGCCCTCACCTTTTCAAGCCATGCCTGATCCCTAATAAGAGATTATGGGTAGTGGCTTCTGGACCCATTCTCTTCTCCCCTCTTAAGGTGATTACCCTTTCCTGTCAATGTTGCAGGCAGATATCCTTTTTAAAGTCATACAACTGTCTTGCTGGGAAATCAACTTTTTATAAGATGGTTTATAAGGATAGCATGGAAGGAGAAAAGGGTGCTAAAATTCTTGCTTTTTTTTTTTTTAAGATTTTATTTATTTATTTGACAGACAGAGATCACAAGTAGGCAGAGAGGCAGGCAGAGAGAGAGGGGGAAGCAGGTTCTCTGTTGAGCAGAGCCCAACACGGGGCTCAATCTCATGACCCTGGGACCATGACCTGAGCCGAAGGGAGATGCTTTAACCCACTGAGCCACCCAGGCACCCCAAAATTCTTGCTTTTGTTTCCTACAAATTTACACATGTCTGAGTTTTAGTTCCTTTATCAAGTAAAATATCACCAGCAACAATGGTCTATTTCATAGGACTATGGAGAGAGTTACAGGAAATCAAACAATAAAGCCATAAAATATACTACAAGTATAAGAGATGGTTATATTCCTACCTTCTGCCCTTTTTTTTTTTTTTTTTTTTTTTTTTTTTAAGGAATACTGAGGCATTGTCACAAGACTCGGCTGAAAAGCCAAGGGTAACTGAACGAATGCTTGGTTGGGATTATTAAATAAGACACTAAGTGCTCTTGGCTGAGAGCAGATGCTTCTCTCCCCTGGAGAGAAGGGGTAGATGATTCCACTCAGGAAAGACAAAAGGCAGGAGAAATAGACAGGAGTTAAGGGTTTTTCATGTTGTTCAAATCAGGTCCTTTTTTTGTGTGTTTTTATTTGTTGCTCCATCTTTTACTGAATAAATTTGATGTGTAACATAGCATAAGTTTAGGGTGTACAGGTGTTGCCTTGATATGTTTGTATATTATAATATGATTGCCATTGTAGTGATATTTATCATAGTACATAGTGATGTTTAAAATAATATTGTCTATATTCATCATACTGTATATTAGTTCTCTATGCTTTATTTAATACTTGTTACAAGTGTGCAAGCTCAACAAAGCTATTCCCCACCCCTAATCAGAGAGGAACAGTACAGATAGATATTCTAAAGATTAGAGAGGGTTAAAGGACTAAAGCCACACAAACAGCACAACTCTTCCTAGAGACATCAGCCACTGGAGCAGGCATTTTGAAAATTATGTTAAAGATGAAGTCATCTTAAATCCTATAAGCATATATCTACACAATAGCTGGAACAGTAAAAAGGCAGTTGTTGAAAACCCTGTGTTTAACACTAGACTTTTCAGAGACTGAAAATTCTCTGGAACTGACAAAAAGCCTCTTGATACATGCTTGCTACAGGGAGTGTACAGAAAGTTTCTATAGCCTTCAATTCTTACTGAGGTTTAGTGACTATTATAAAGCCCAAAGTAGATGAGATAAAGAAATAGGTAGATAAAACCTAGTTGACAGGGGGAGATGACAAACTGATTGGATAAGCAAGCAACACCACTTACAGAATGGAGTCTTATCACAGGTTAGCACCATTAACTTCTGCTACAAGTTACATATACTATGTGGAAAATTGTTTCTTGACAAAACAGTATGCAGATTGCAATGGGATTTTACCTGCCCCACTATCCAAAGACAGGATTTTATACACTTAAATTTATGTCAAGGTCATGTCTATATCCACAGCTTCAGTTGTTCCAAGATGTATCAAAAAGGCAGACATTCTGGGTTGTATGCACTAGGATGGCACATCTTGATTACCTGGAGCTCATAGGTGGCTGTCATAAGAAGCCATACTACCAAACTCTTTATCGAGTAGTCCAGATGTTGTAGTTATCTAGCCCATGTGGGAAATGAAATCTACAGCCCATGTCTCAAAAGTAGGAAGTTATTACCAATTGTGCTGACGGCTCACACTACTAAAATTTAACAAAGGAGTACCATGACATTCTTTAATTCTGACGGGTCATCATTTACAAGGGTTATAAGTTTATTCCTTCTGAGGTATTTAGAGTAAGCCTGACTTTTGCACATTTCTTTTATTCATTGGCTAGTTTAAATCATTTTTTACTTGAAAGAATCACATATTATTAATTTGCTTTCTTAGGTACAATCAACTCTCTTTTGTCCATTTATTTAATAACTTTAAGTATACACACAGACCTCATACCTATATACTCACTGTATCACAGCCGAACTAAATAAAATATTCTAACAATCTACTTATAGCAAGAAATTTTTCTAATCACATCTTCTCTGAACACTTGCTTTCCTCTGACAACCTGATTTCCTTTTAAATTACATGTGATGGCTTCTTTCCCTTGTTTCTTCTATGAGTATCTTATTTCTGATCCACTCACTGGCTTTCCTGTAATTTTTTCAACTCAATATATCCAACAAGAGCATTTTATAATCAAGCAAAAGTAATATTTCTCCACCTTTTTCCTTGGTACTTCTAGCTTAACTGACAGGATACTTTATTGAAATGAAACTCACATGAAGAATGAGGGAATCCAAAAATCTTGTCAGAGTACATAGGCTCTTGAAATGAGATTAAGAGGGAAACAATGAAACCTACTGGGTCTTGGTAACAATACAACTAACAACTTGAATTTCTTCCAAGATTCTGTTGGAAAATTTCATTTAAAAACTCTAACTCCTCATGACCAGAAATGTAGAAGGAAGAGGGATTCTTCATTTTTGTCTTTGAATTATGTATCACTTCCAAAGCACCTTTCCCATCCAGTGCAACATGGGACACCTCTGAATCGAAATCTGGATGCTCAAATATCTAGGTGGCTTTAAAGCAAAACGTGGGTGTATGAGGATTTATTTTTATTATTTCAGAGACTTAATAAATATTGCTATTTTTTTCCAAACTCAGGATAGACAGACAGACTGTCACCAGCTATAGTTCTTCAACCTAAGATCATTATTCACTTCCCCTTGTGGTCATTAGAAACTCTCGCTGCTATTTTGTGTCCACAGGTTCAACATAAAGAGGAGAAAAATGAATTATTACCTTATAACCTTTTTTGCTTCATAAGCACCATTTCTCAACATATCATGTCCACTCATATATACATAATTCAGTACTTCTCTATTGGTAGAAAATTTGGAAAATTATGAATCCCTGAGATTCTGGTCATTTTTCTATCCTTTGAAATTCCTTTTAACTATACACATTTTAAAATATGTCCTAGAAATCTATTGATTTGCTCCCCAGACACATCATCTAGAGACCTCCGTCAAACTCCTAAGATAATGTATTAATACCTCCATTCTCTATCCCTTATGTAAACACTCTAGAGTTCAATATTCTCCAACAGTAACTACCTGTTCACTTTTTTAAAATTCCAAGAAAAAAAAGCAGTTATAGTATATGAATTAATATATATACTGCTTCTTCACCATATTCTATTGTACTGACTCAATTACTTCTTTGTTTCCTATCTGTATTAATAATCTATTCAGTTCAAACCACAACACATACTCCCTTGTATTTTATTTATTGTCCCTAGTCAGTTCCTTGGCAGAAATATATTTTCATTTCTGTCATTCCTCCCAATTACTTCATCATAAAACTAGATATTTTGTCCATCTGTGTCACAAACACCTTTGGCTAATCTATACTTGGTATTCAGTTTTTTTTTTCCCAAGACTGATAGTATTTCTTCATTCTGAAATGAAATTACACAATAAATAACTTCCTATGTGTATGCCCCAAGTTTTCCCAAATTTACCCTCAGAAGTTTTAACTTCTGGATTCTTATGGCTATTTTCTGACTGGGCCTATACATTGCCCTTGTGAACACACACACAGCAGCAGCTGACAAAGCAGGATTCTGCAAAGTGTGAAGAATCCTAAAATTAAAAGAATGACACTACCTAAAACACCTCGCTCCCACTGAAACATCTGAGACACAGCCATGGGGAAAAAGAAAGAAAGAAATCCACCTCTAAAGTTAGAATATGTCGATGTCAAGAGGAATCTGTTCTTTCAGAGGGATCAGGAAAAGGGCAAAAGACTAATCCCAGAAGCTGGAAGGAGCCAGACTGTAACTGTAACAACACCAAAAATGTTATAATTTTATGATAGTTTTCAAGTGGTTTTTAAAATGATAAAGCAAGATTTGAGGTATGAATAAAATATCTCAACACAAAATGAAGTATCAAATATATACAGATCCTAAGTCATAAATGCCTGGTGGGGGTTGTAAGAGCTATCAGTCAACTACTCAGAAGGCAGAGAGGGGGTTCTGGCACTGGGTTGGAGTGTACAGTCTTAGAACCAATGTGTTCAGGGATGAGTTAGTGGATGCTACACGTGGCACAGACCCTGAAACTGGATTCATCAGGAATTAAGGGAAAATCAGTAAGTGTCCCCTTAAAAATCTATACGGAGAAACAGAAATGTGCCAGAAATATAGGTTAGATCATATAGAACTAGTTGTAACCATCTGATTAGGTAGCTCTGAGTATTTTAACAGTAGCAACTAGTGGGCAAACCCAAAGCTGACCATCCAGAAAGAAGCAGGATGATTCCAAGTTTTGCATGCAACCATTGCTGGCAGGCACCCATCAAATTCACAAAGTATCCTGTAGTCAAGCCAGCCTTCATGGCACCACCAGAATACACACTTTGGGAAGAGCTCTGGTTTACCTAAATGGGAGCACCCACTTCCTCCCATAGACCAAAATCTTTTATTCTTTTGCTGGTTTAATGCTCAGGTCAGGTCTCAACCCTTTCAAAATAAAACTGAAATCCTTGTCTGAATTCTTGTGCCTTTAATTCCTTCCCTGGTGCTTTTTCACTTCAGTGTTAAACTTTTCAACAATTCATATAAGTCTGGCTTCATTTTAACACTGACATGGTCTTCCTGACTCCAATCAACAGCACTCAAACAGCTTTGAATCCCGGAGTTTACTTCAATTTCTCTCCCGTTTGACCATGATTATTCAGCACCTTAAAATTTATTAAACCCTACTTTATTCTTTCTCCAAATATAACTTTCTGACTCAAGCTGTTCTCATCAGGAAACCCCTATTTCATCGTTTTACACTATACTTATGGAAACAGCCTTCTTTGATTCCTTGGCTCTGGTTCCTGACCTATTCCAGTCCATTATTCACACATGGCTGCCAAAATAATTTCCCCCAACATTTTCCATTGCATCCCTTCAATCAAATATTACAGAGGTGATTTCTCTGGCTAAACTCAGCAAATTGAATGCATGTGTTTATCTCCATTATTTCCTGAAACCCCATTAAAACGACAGTAGACATTTCAAAAAAAAAAAAAATGTAACTAGCAAGGACAATGAAAATAGGAGAAAAGGAGCAGAGATGTCCACCAGCGTGGGGACACTGGACAGCAGAGGGAGGAGTGACATCTGACTTCACAGAGCACTGAATGTAAGCACCCAGGGTTGTGGGAGGTGGATACCAGCCAGATCCTCAGAGTCTCCTTAACCACCAAGAAGAGGAAAAAGCAGAAATGGGTGATTGATTGGGTTGAATTAAGAGGACTCTCTTAGTCTGTTGGATACCTGTAACAAAAATACCACAGACTTGGTGGTTTAAACAGTATTTATTTCTCATGGTTCTGGAGGCTGCAAGGCAAATCAAGGTATTGACAGTGTGTGGGGAGAGCCTACTTCCTAGTTCACACGAGGCCATTTTCTACCCCTGTCCTCACATGATGGAAAGGGCAAGAAAAGTCTCTGGGGTTCTTTTGTAAACGCACTAATCCCATTCATGCAGGCTCCATTATCATGACCTAACCATCTCCCAAAGGCCTCACCTCCTAATACCACCACATTGGGTGTTAGAATTTCAAGGAACAAATCTGTGTGAGGCAGAGCACTAGAATTCAGTTTCTAACAATGACTTATTAAAAACCCACACAAGGAACTCCCCTAAGTCACTTCTCCTCTTCCAACTAAGCCAACTAACAAAATGAATAGATGCTGAGAAGTCAAAAAACAGCAGAGATCCATTATAGAAAACTCCCTTAAAAAGTAAATACGTGCCTTTAGCGGTTTTAAATATATTACAATCCATTAGAGTAGAACAGAATCTTTATTATTCTCTACTGTAACACTTCTGATAAAGATGAGGAAATGTAGGCTTATTTATGGAATTTTTAGACCTATCTGTGGCAGTGCCTTGCTCAAGTCCCCTGTCTAATTACTGACAAAACCAAGATTTGAATATGGGCCTCAATTCCCAACCCAATGCTCTGAAATGGCTTTACAACTATTAACTTCAGGATTGTCAGAGAAACAATGATCAAACGAGAATGTGATCCTGGTCTAAGAAATGAGCAGCAAAAGGCAAGAAGGAAGGAGTGTTTATCCTGTACCTGCTGGAGGAGATGAGATTTTTACATGATGAGTTTCAGGCCCCTACACAGATAGTTCTAGAGTTTAGAATTACATTTCATCAACTTACTTTGGAAAGAAAGGATATCAATTCCTTTGGAGGAGATTTAATATGCAAGAAAAAATCATTTGCTTTATCTCCTGAGCCAAAGTAACTTCTTGCACTGATGCTTGCTGTCCTCTTACCAAATCTCCACTCTATTTCCCTCACCCACCAGGCCTCACTAGTTCTCAGGTGAAGCAAATTTCCTACTGTAAAATTATTCTGACTTGAGTCATTCTCTTATGATATTGTCCATATGAATCAACTTGCCAGAGGCTGATGATGTCTTGGTGTATTCATGGAATTGAATGGCTTATTGTGTAAAGCTAAGTAACAGACAGCTGAACCTACCAACCACTACAAGTGTGCCCTGAAATACCAAGAAACTTCCCTCCATCTCTCAATACCCACCTCGTCAGCCCTGAACTTTTCCAGCAGCTCCAGTTACCTTCTCTATGTCCCAAAAAGCCCCCTCTGAACAGACCCATTCATCTCCTTCCCTAATCTTGCTTATTCTACTGTTCCCACAACTTTGCCTGAGTTATTCTGCAATTCTTTTGGGGCTAAGTTCAAATACCTTTTTATCAAGTAGCAGAATCTGCTCATTTTAGTTACTTATAGGACTTCCCTCCAAACTTGGAAGACTGGGGTCTAAATTCTAGCTTTACCCCTTACCTATTTGGATCAATCATTTCATCAATTCCCTAAGTTCATATTCCTCATCTATAAAACCCAGAACAGTTTTATATACTCAGAGTACATTGTAAAATTAATGAAATAATAAAAATGAAGTCTTCAGCAAGGCACAAAACTAATATTTGCTCCTACAGCTGGAAATATAGTAAGTCAAAAACGAAAGGTGAAAATCGCAAAGAAATTGGACTTAGAAGACTAAGTTCCAGAACCGACATTATTTACTTGGTAAAGGATTCAAGATAAGTAATTCAACTTCTCTGAACTCTATTAATATCATTTGAAAATGCATTCCCTTAACAAATATTTACTGTGAGCTTTTTATAACCAGACAGTACACTAGAGTCTTGGGAGACAGTATAAACAAAACAAAAAAGGATCACTATCCTCATAGGATGGGAATGACCATAAAACTAACATCATAGCACTACTGTGAAGAATGAGATGCTTGAAGGCAGAAGTACTTTCCAAACAGAGTTGTGTCATTATTGTCCACACTCATAAAGTCGTAAGACGGAGTGAATAGTACATAGGATCTCATCAAACAATCTCATTCTAGCAGTGAAGAAACAGAGGCTTGGATGTGACATCTGCATTCACACAGCCACTGAGTTGATACAAAAATCTGAATCTCGTACCTAGCACTGTACCTTTTCCCTGCCACCACAGTGGCTCAGTATATCGAGATGCCAAGTGCACACGGGCCGTAAGGAAGACGTAAGAGGGAGCATTGTGGAGATTTAAAGATGATAAACCCAACTGAAATCAATCTGCTTTATGGCCTTGAACACATGTGTAAACAATTCATAGCAGCATTTTTCACAATAGCCAAAAGGTGAGTCTGTGACCGTACCACCCTGAATGCGCCCGATTTCGTCCGATCTCGTCTGATCTCGGAAGCTAAGCAGGGTCGGGCCTGGTTATTACTGATGGGACACAATAGCCAAAAGGCGGAAACAACCCCAATGTCCACCAATGGTTAAATGATAAACAAAATGTGGCATACACATACAATGGACTATTATTCAGCCATAAAAAGGAATAAAATTCTGATACAAGTTACAACAAGGATAAACCTTGAAGACAATATGCTCTTGTCTTCAAGGTGAAAGACAACAAAGTAAAATAAACCAGGTGATTTAAGTGAAATAAACCAGACACAAAAGCATAAATACTGAATGATTACACTTATATGAGGTACCCAAAGTATTCAAAATCACAGGGACAGAGAACAGAATGGTGACTGCAAGGAAATGGCAGAAAGGAGGAATGGAAAGTTTATTGCTTCATGGATAGAGAGCTTCGGTTTGAGAGAATGGAAATGTTCTAATGATGAATAATAATGATACTTCATAGCAGTGTGAGTGTATTTAATCCCACTGAACTATACCTTCAGACAATTAAGACAGTAAATTTTATGTTATATATATTTTGTCCCAATGAAAGAAGGAAAAAAAATTGCTGTTTTTTATTATCACTGTACTATAGCAGTTTTAAATAATGTCAGCAAAATACTCCTCCCCCCCCCCCCACAAAATATCTTCCCTTTAAATTCTAAAACACTGCTACAGGCAACATTGAGATTTAACGAGCAAGATAGATAATATACAAGCATTTACATATGCTTATGTGATATTTCATATATAATAATACACATGTGTATATTTATGTGTGTGTGCTTAAAGTTAGTAAAATTTTACTGTCTTCTAATAAGCCTTATATTCTACATGGAATTAATCTGGAGAAATCTCAGTTATGTAGTCTGCCCCAGCATATGTGGACTCAGTTACCCTGTGCTCATTTTAAGAGTAAGTTCATAGCAGTTAGGAATATCTGGACACACTTCAGACTCAGTGTGCTTCCAACCCCTGTGGTACTAAGATTCCTGCATGTAAACATTAGATTTGAAATTAACAGTAACATAGTGATTGTAAGGATAAAGAAATGGAACTTGGGTTAGTCCGATTCTCTCCTTCTGTATGACCACTCAGATTTTACTTATGTTTAAATTTCAGAAGAGTGAAGTAGAATGTCAGCTGCATTCTGTACTGTTTTTGTTTGCTAAGTGTAAGTTTCAGTTACATGTGTGTATTTGTTTCACTTCATCATTATTACTGAACACGATGCTGAAATACATGGTGGAGAGCGGGATGTTGAAATGGTCTGCTCCAGATATTGAATATGTTAGATACAGCAAGGCCTTAATAAATGTCTAATGAAGGCAATGAATGAATGAATAACAAACTCAAAATGCAAGTAACAATGTCAAAAACATATCATCTCATCCTCATTTGAAATAAATAAATCATGTACTTTTGGAGGAAATTACTTTAAAATATTCAGAGATTCTATCAGATGACAGGATCTTCAGAGCTGTAGGAAGAGATGCCACACACAGAAACACCTAGGGAAGTAACATCTGAATGATTTTTTTTTTCTTCCCCATGGTTAGGGAATCTGTGTTTTGAAGTATCAGCTATGTTTATGAATTGTCCTGCATGTCTCCTTACCAAGGTTCCAGTCTCATCCTGCTGGCAGAATTGATGTTTTAATACCAATTCTATTTTCCATCTTGGAGAAAACAATAAAGTTATCTTTCCTGGAAAGACCTGGATCAATTTTTCCCTTTCTTAAAATACAGGAAAATTAGACTGCCATGGATAAATCAAATAGACTACAAAACTCACGGTACACAAATTTCTCACACATAGGTACTCCAAGGCAAATTGTAATCAATTAAAACAGCCTGTAAAGCAAATGACTGTCTTTCATTTCATCTTTTTAAAGCACATAGCATGTGAATTTTAATTGCTTTTTATTCTTTTTTGAGGCTATTTAGAGGCTATTTGGAGATGAAGTTGGGCTGTACACACATCACACAACTGGTTTATTTGGTTCTCTTTAACCACTTATTTACCTACAGGTACAAGCTCAGACCAGACAAGATCTCTCAGGGGGTCAAAAAAGAACACTGTGAATTGTGTGCAATAACTCCCACACTGTCACTCCACCAGAAGCACATCTCCTTCATTCATAAAACAGTATGGATACTTACCTTAAAGTGCTAGAGAGAAAACAGGCAGCCACAAACCCTCAGCCTTGCCGAGTCTGGTATCCCTTAGAGGAACAATATGTTAGGCAGTGTTTGTTTTTGGCCTGGGAGAGAATTTCTTCAATTGGTAACCCACTGTGTCCCAAACACTGAATTATGGAATGGTTTGTTTTGTTTGGATCTGTTTTATTCTCCAAGAAACACAAACGACACTTTTTTTTTAATGTAAAATTAAATGTACTCGCAGTTCCTGTGGTGCAATTTAAGTATGTTTTCAGTATTTCCTCCAGAAATTCACATAGAGTGTAAAATGATTTGCACAGCTTGAGTTTCTTTTTTTATTGACATAGAATTAACTCTGCTGACTTGATAAAACAAAACTAAATTAAGCCAGAATTACATTAATTTTGTCTTAAAAAAATAGCTTCTTCAGTTACGATAGCCTTAGTGGAAATATCCATTTTATGCTTTATTTAACTCTGTGGAGTTTTTATCTCATTTAAGTCTAAGTATTAAACTGCTTCATTTGGATTTTTGTTTACTTACTAGTTTGGCAAAGAAGCAGTGTCACTGATACTTTGTTTTCTTTTAATGAATTCCAAACCTTTCAAAATGTGAACATCATTTGGACTGACTAGGCCATACATAAAAAGCTTGTAATAGAAGTGAAGTTCTAATAAATTCCACTTCCCCTTAAATGTATTCTCATAAATATAAAATCAATGATACAGATAAATAATCCAAGTCTTCTCTCTCTCTTCCTTAGTAGAGTATTTCTGTCAGAACCTACCTTAGAGTCTTACTCCATGGTTGAATCTCATAACTAATCAGATTATTCTCACCCACCTATTCCAAGAGAACACTCTGTGAAAAAAAACATGACATCCACCCAGCTGTCCCTGGGCCTCCACATCCAATACCCATTGCCATGTTGCATAACCACTAACAAAACATCAGAGGAATAGACAATCCTGTATTGCTCATGCATGTGGGGTGGTTGGCTGGGGTGTGGGGCTGCTGACTGTGGCTGTGCACACTCATATACCTTGGGATCCCATAGCTGTCAACTCATCTATGCTGCCCTCAGTTGCAAAGAGAGGGTATTTCATCCCCGTTCTATCATAGCCCTGTATATTAGCTTTCTATAGCTGTCTTAGCAAATAACCACAAACCTAACATCTTCAACCAATTCAATTTACTATCCTGTGATTCCACAGTTCAGAAGTCTGGGTTATCTCAGCCGTTTTGTTGTTGTTTTCATTTTTATTGTTTGTTTGTATACAGACAGAGAGCAAGAATGGGTGGAAGGAAGGGGCAGAGGGAGAGAGAGCATCTTAAGGAGGCTCCAAGCTCAGCATGGAGCCCAACATAGGACTCAATCTCACAACCCCAAAATCATGAGCTGAAATTAAGAGTCAGATGCTTAACTGACTGAGCCACTGTGCACAACTTAGCCACAACTAAGACTGTGCGTCTTAGTTGGGTTTTCTGCTCCACATTTTACAACACTGAAATGAAGCTGTCGGCTACCTAGGCTCTTATTGTGAGATTCTGGGAAGGATGCACTTCAAAGCTCATTCAGGTTGTTGGTTGAATTTATTTCTTTATAATTATAGAATTGAGGTCCCTTTTCCTTGCTGACTGTAGCTCCTAGAGGTTTTCCTCTGGTCCTCACATGTGAGCATATTACAGCCAATAGCAGGGTGCTGAGCCCTTCTCACCCTTAGACTCTCTTTTATTTCCCCTTCCGTTGCATCAATCTTTTGCCTCTTCTGCACATTTTTAGACCCCAGACTAAGAAAGTTATCTGTTTTTATACTGTGATTACATTGATCTTACCCCTAAAAATCTAGGATAATCTATCTTTTTTTTAAAGATTTTATTTATTTATTTTTTTTTTTTTTTTTTTTT